>NC_048572.1:21171078-21505453 GCF_013265735.2 Oncorhynchus mykiss | reverse complement strand
GGAATCTGACAGGCCACTGAAGGATTGTGACACTCTGTACTGTGTGGGGCTGGAGACCTGCATTCCTCCCATTCATTTATTTGAACTGTTTACATAGACAATTAACACCAACAACGTTGTAAATATGTTACATTCCTTATGTTGACATTTCTGACTCGTATTGTACTCATTTGGGGGAAATTTGTATGAATAAATGTAATGTTCCAATTAATAGATTATTTTGACAGCCGTACAGGCTGCATGTACTGCTTGATATAACTTACACTGAGGGATTATTTTAAAAGCCTCCATTGCAAAGGATATAACACAGTCTTATTAATAGGTCTTTACAGCTTACCACAGAGCCATGAACGTTATGCGACAGATCCATGGGTTTCTATCCTGGCCCAACCAACTATAAAAGTATTAGAATATAATTTGTAAAAAGTTTTATTCACAATATTTTGTATCATACTCTCTCATTTGTGGCAACCAGTAACTAGCCTTATGTAAAGACAATATAAATGAGCTACAAATATAATACACATATGTGTGTGAAATTAGCGTGTTGGCATGTAATATAGATTAAATGCAAGTAACAAGCAGGTGCGCATCAAAGGAATTCATTCCAGGTAACAGTCGATATCAGTAAACAGTCAGTAAACTTGTTACTAAACTCTCCACTAAGTGGCCTACCCTATTTGGCAGAGCTCCATTGTATTTCATTTAGCATCTCGCATCTCATGACAGTAATGAAATGTTCATTGCAGACTTTCGGAAGACATAATACACCAGCTTGTGAAGTGCTTTTGCTCCCTCATTGGTCAGATGCAGGCTCGTCCAGAGACACTTGAAAACCGCTGGCTGTGTAACGTCTTTACTTTCCCCCGCCACGCGTTCCCTGTCGCACTGACGTAGCGTTAAGAAGGCAGGACGCGCAGCGCGATTGGGATAGAAATGCAGCTCTCCAACGTCCCAGGTTAATCTCTCTCCGTTTAGGAAATTACATCCCTACAATCTGCTTATTCTGTCAAGTTATTAACCGTGAGAATTCGCTTTTTTCGCCATGAGCTGCTTGGATGTTATGTATCAAGTGTATGGTCCACCACCTCAGCCTTATTTTTCCGCAGCGTATAGCCCTTATCATCACCAGGTATGTTATGTATTGTGTTGTTTCGCTTCTTGGCATATTTAGTGCACGGAAACTTTTGTAAAACTTGTGTGGAATAAAACTTTCATTGCGCATTATGGCGCATCATTAGGTCTCTCTAGGCAACTGTATTTTGGCAATGGTCACTTTAAAAATTATTCTGCATGACAGCCGTCGGTCAATTGGGAACCAATAGTCCCTTCCGACAGTTATCTATTTAATAATAATATATTAGCCTATTGACAATGCTAGGCCAATTTTTGATTGTTATTGATGATTCATTAATGAATAATGATAGCCATACCTCCTTATATTGTTGACTATATCGAATCTGCGTGATAATATTTTTTAGTTGATGTAAGTGTTTATAGGTGTTTTAAACCAACTTATTTTTCAAGTGTTTATAGAAATGTTCTCTGTCTTGCTAAATCGAATCGCTCAGGCTGGGCTACTGAATTTGTTGTGTCTGTATTCTATTGCTATTTAGGATATTTTGCTATGTGTATGTTAGGACTATTCGTAATGTCGGCTACATTGAAATAGCCAAGGCCTTTATTAACCAATCAAAGCAAAATTATGATGGGTCATTAATAGATTGTGGGCTTCGTTAACACTTTTATTAACCGTTCGTCGAAGTCGAAGTTGGATGCAATTTAGGATTCTTTTACGTTCACAACAATTATTTTGTTACCGCGTCACATTTTTCATAACTTGCAATGAGCAAGGGCAGTTGAAAATTGAATAAACAGTGCTCTGGTAACGATTTCGTTTAAGCTTATCCGGTGATTACTGTAAGTTAAGATATTGCTTGTGCATGCACAAGAACCAGTTCGGCCTATATGGACTATTTGTTTTCCAGACGTGCATTGGTGCTACGGCCCTTTAAATGTTTGCAACTTTCTTAAAACCTCTCATAGTCAATACACAAATGCAGAGCTGGTTTTCATATTTCAAATAGGTCTAACGTTTTCTTTAAATTGAGTGAGTATGCACAGGGAGAATGGAATAATGGCATTAATTAAAAACTCTCCAATGTCCATAATTAACAAATTAACTGAGTTGCGATATGTTCAGGAATTTAAATGCAATAACTTTGTTCTTGAATCCAATCACTGCCCCCTCTAAAACAAGTTTGAATAGGCCTATGAATGAGGAGAGGACCATGCGTTTATTTTTAATATACCACACACAGAGACCACAATATAATGCGCAACTGTTGGACAATAATGAAAAGCGCAAAAATGTCACACGTGGTCACCCAAATGTGCAGATGAAATTCAAGTAGATCATTTGTAACTTGATGCCTTGATAGAAATTCATATCTAATACATGTCAAGGCTATTACGTTCTGACGTTTTTTTATCGGATGTTTCAGAAATTGGCATTTTATTCCAAAATGCAAGAAGCGCAAGAGAGCGTCAGCGGGGGCAGCTCGTTCTCGAACCTCGCGGGTCCGACGATAAAGGAGGAGGACTGCGCGCGCGAGAAAGATCACCCTCCGGAGGCCGAGTACCTGAACTCGCGGTGCGTGCTCTTCACCTACTTCCAGGGGGACATCAGCTCAGTGGTGGACGAGCACTTCAGCCGGGCCCTCAACCAGCCCACCAGCTACGTCCCCGGGTCGGTCAGCAACAAGTCCGCACGAGGTAGACCTACATCCACCTCTCGGAGAGGTGCCGATCACAGAACCACTCCAAACACCTGTTCGCGCGCGGGGTTTCATTTAACCTCAAAAACTGTGTATTTAGGCTACATAGAAGATAAAGGAAACGTTTTCATAAATATTTGCATTCATTTGGCAAGTAGGCCTAGGTCTTGCATGCAAGTGAGTTCTTGGTTTTTGGTATATCATTGTGTTCACATCCTACTAAAATAAACTGCATTTTAAAAGTTTGGATTTTATAACAAATCAATGAATCCCATGTTTTGCTCTCATTGTTTCAGTTGGCAGTCATTCACTCTCATTTGTGTTTGATCAAAATTACAAAGGAATCAGAAAGTCAAACAAAATTGATGGGCATGATGAATTGCTGTAAATAAAGCAGTTGAAAATATAATAACGTGGGTTCTGTGGAATTTAGGGCTCAGACTTGTTCACTGTATTGTAGGGGAACCTGTAGTGAGAGTTTGGTATAACTTTTCTGTTGCATGTTACTTCCTTAATCAACAAAATTCTCCAATGTTGATCAACCATCAGAAATGATGGACAACAACAACGATATTCATCCATGCATATTTTTCCCATCATGTTCTCCTTTATTTCATCCCTACAACTGAACTGATCATTGAGTGATCAGTCTTTAAGCTCTGCTATTCTACCACATCCTCAGAACAGGCTTATCGATCCTCATCCACAGATACATTCATAGTCTTTACCACATAATTGATCTGTGATTGAGCATTTCAGTGTGTCTGTGGTTTCCTAGATGGACCATTCCCGATGAGCCAGAGGAGTTTCCCTCCGTCCTTCTGGAACAGTGCGTACCAGCCCTCCTCCATGAGCAGTGCCTTAGGAGCCTCCCACTCAGAGATACCCTTCACTGGGGACCCTTACTCCTCTGCCTCCCTACATAGTCACCTCCACCATGCTACCCCAGAGCCCTGGCACCACTCACACCACCACCACCACCACCACCCCTACTCACTTGGCGGGGCCATCGGCACCCAGGGCTCCACCTACCCTCGACCCAGCATGCACGAGGTGTATGGCACGCACTTTGACCCCCGCTACAGTTCTCTGCTGGTGCCCTCCGTCCGGCCGCACCGGCTCCCTCCATCCACTGTCCAAGGGCCGAGCGCCTCAACATGTGACATTGGGAAGAGTGAGCCAACCAGCTCGGCCTGGACCGGTACCTTCACCGGGGCAGGGGCAGACATCAGCCAGAGCATCGGCCTCAATGTAGATGCAGGTAATAATAGCAATAACAACAAAAACACACTCTTCATAAAGGAGTAGTGGTTCCAAGGGCACTTCAGAATAGCCTTCATTATTTGATTGTCCCCAAACATGCGTGAATACTATTGTGGGCTCTCCAATTCATTTAAGATAGAAGTTAAGAAACGTTGTGACGCCTTACACCAGGGTTATCCTTACATTCATAACACAATGTAGGGTTTCTTTCTGCCTGGGAAAACTGTTGTCTTTTCAAGGCCACTCTCCAACACTAAGAAAGACCATGTCTCTGTGTTTTAACAGGTTGAGTTCTCTGTCTCTGCTTTTTTCTGAGAGGCAAAATGTTTTTTGTTTTTTTTTACACTTTTCTGCTTCAAGGCTTCCTGCTTCTACCTTTAAGCCATTTGATCTCCCTCTTCCTAATCGTCTTCTCTTGCCCTCCCTTCTCTTCTCTCTTTTTTCTCTTTCCTGTCCTCTCAGGTCTGCAGGCCCAGGATAAGAGCAAGGACTTGTACTGGTTTTAAAGCTCTGCTGCCCTCCAGGCCCAAGCTGGCCTCTGTGTTTCTCTGCACTGTGTGATATTGACAGACATTTTCTGTAACAGATTCTAATCTCACTTGCAGCTCGACGCTACACCCTCTGTGGCGGAAACATCCTCAGCTGAAATTACGCCATTGTGGATACCATCTGCTGGAAATGCAGTGCACAAGGGAGAGAATCTAAAACTGAGTCTCTCCTACTTAAGAGAAAGGAGGGCAGGACTTGCTGGACAGCATGCCAGAAATACTAAGTGGTGTGACTGACAACTTTTATCTGGCCAAGACTGAACGCATTCAACTCCTCCAAAGAGGACAGTTGTTGAAAAATAAAACAAATATGGTGAATGTGTGAAACTGGAACATCAAAAATGAGATTTGACAAGAGCATAGTCAGAGACTGGACAAACACTATTTGCCATTGTTATTTTTCTATCCGTGAAAGGAGAGGAGCAAGAGAGAGGAGCATTCTCTAACATGACTGAAGTGAGCACTGGCTATTTGAAGCCACTTGACTCTATCTATATTGCTCCCCAGCAGCTGTCAACGACAACTGTTTCAGAACTCAACGGACACACACAATGGTAGTGTCACTGCACAGTATTTGACGGGGGCTCCGGACTTCATAAAAGGAGCATTTTGTCAAATCTGGACCCCGACCCACAGGGAACAACTGGTTTGACTGGTGATTTTGAGGGGGAAGGGTGGACAGGTGGTAGCAGAAGTGGACACACACAACTGTGCTATGTATGTATGTCTGTGTGCGATCTATGGGCAGCTCTATACATGTGTAGGATCTTAATTTGATCACCCTGTTGCAGGATAACTTTTTTCTAACTTGTAGCGTATTTGAAGTTTAAAAAGGCTTCTGAAATTTGAAATTTCCACTTTGAAATTTCAGAGTTGATTTTCCCTTATGAAAAATGTATCAATCCCTACACTAATGTCCATTAATTATAATCCACATAATAATTCACATTTCGTGTTGCTGCAGGATTATTTTCCTGCTTCACCAATTCTGGCTCAAATTAAGATCCTACATCTGTGATAATGTTGTATTTAAGATTTGGATCTTTATAAACTTATTCCTCATTGTTTTTTCAGTCATCCCAGGTATATTGCAAAGTCAAAAGATTACCCATTGAATATTGTATTGTGAATATATTAATATATTGCCTTTTAAAGTATTTTTTCTTGATACAGTTCGGATGTAATGTCAATGTGTTGCCTGTAACTATAAAGCAACGGCACAATGTGATTAAAACGCAACTATAGCCTCTGATTGTTTAGGCGAACATGTACAGGGCAGATATGGGTGATCTTTAGAAAATACAATTTCATAGACAGTCCGATTGAAAACTATTATGTTTGATGATGTGTCAGTCTATTATTCTGGTTAATTTCTTCAATGATGTTATATTGTACAACATCCATATCTTCCAGTCATCTGTAAGCACAACTTAAGTGTTACATTTTTACCCTCCACTGATGCATTGTCAGTGTACTGGGGTTCACATTCATCTTATTTTCTTTCTCCCCTCTTAACCTTTTACTGCAGTGGGTTAAATCAGGGTCCCACAGAGTGTTTCTTGGTAGTCTTCAACAAATCTACTTTGAAACAAAAGTACACACCTCACACACATGGTTATGGGCTTAAAAAAAGAAGACACCTGTACCATGTCAGATCTAGAGTTGAAATGTATTCCAATTTGAGTTTGTATCCTAATCCTTATTCACTTTTATATACATCACAGAAAACTGAAATATAACAAAACGGTTTGACATAGAAACACAAGATTTTCATAGTAAAAAAAACAACCTTTATTAATGAGAACATTATAACAAATATCAATAATGTTCCACCCATGAGGTCAAAGAGTGCGCTTTTGGCCATTGACTGCAGGAAAGGGCTACATCATTCTCTTGTAGATATTGTCAATGCTAATGCTTCAACTTTTCAGTGTGAAGACATACTGTATGTCTAAAGGGAATTCAATACCTGTACAGAGTAGTATATTTGTACAGAGTAGTATTCAGAAAGTTCTTTACAGGGAGATAGCAGCTATGCACATTCAACTGAGACGTTCTTGAGAAGAGACCATGGATATTTCTTACACTATACTCAACACCACTACTATTTTCTTTATTTTTCTCCATGAGGTCATACAATGGGCTACATACAAACAAGCCACAAATAACACGTAACTTACATATCAGACGGAGAAAAAAAATAGGGGTTGAGAAAGAAAAATCTACAACAAAAGTCCAAATAAAAGAGTGACGATGCCACCATATGTTTCCTCTCTCAGATGGTCGTTTTGATTGTGTTTCAGTTTAGCACTGGACAGCTGTAGATTAATATCAGCTTCTGACAAATGTGATGAAAGACAAGCGAGGGGTGGTGGGTCTCTCTCCCTTCCCAGAGAGCCACTAACAAAGGACTCTTTTCAGAGAGATTATTTTTCAGTAATCATGGAAGCGTTTTAGCAGTTAATGGGATAAAATAGGCTACATGCAGTGTTTGGGTCAATGAATTAGCCTACTGCATGTAGGCTAAGTGAAAAATGATTGATGAGATTTAAAACTATCAGTATGTAGGCTATGTGTTCTTATTACATAATTGTTATTGGTAGCCTACCATCAAAGTGTGGGCTATTCAGCGTCATCTGGGCTATTGCCTACTATCATCAACTTGTCTAGGTGGCATGTAGGCAAAAAATAACATTGCATAATAGATTGGTGTGTAGCAGAGCCGCGGGAAGTAAGGGTGCTGAGGGTGCTGCAGCACCCCCTGCAAAATCAAATGTAAAAAATAAAAATATATAAATAAAACAAAAGTAGTATATGTATTAGCGGACTGATACAGCCATCTGCAGCGCGGGAGAAATGTGCCCCCCCACCACCACAAAACATCTTCCCACGGCTATGGTGTGTAGGCAAAAACAGACCAGTAGCAGTTTGACTGTGCCACCCAGAACTGTCAGAAGTCTTGTTTCCAAGCCGTCGTCACCACGTGGGTAACTCTGACCAGCTGGTCCTCTGGAACATGCGATGGGACACACGATAGCCTTTCGTGTCGCTATTAGGAATATTTGTGAGGTTAGCATATAATCTAAAAGCAGGAACTCATAAAGTCTTGCTTGCTAATTAGAGATAGAGAGGAGCTGTCATTCATATTATCCTAAAAACACACAGACCCCCATTTCCGTATACGGACAGTGTGATCTGGGTCCAGTTGTCACTATGTGTGACCTTCAGCAGTGGTGGGACAATGATCTACACCAGATCAGTCAGGTCCAGTACAGCAGACAGCCTATCACAAGACGTTTTGATCACCATGTGTATAATTACTTTAGGCTTCTTCTTTATGTGTTTTTAGGGGGTAGATTAGTTTTAATATTGCAGATTGATTGTGGCTTCCATCAATGTAATTGTCTGCATAATCTACAATCGCCCATATATATATATATATGTATATATATATAATATGTATATATATATTTTTATTATTTTCCCCTAACCCTACCACCCCTCCCCTAACTGGCGTAAACTAATGGACAACAACACGTTGGCTTTTACTTCCGGCTTATACATACTATACATATTTTACGGACACAATCTATTTTACAATAGTTCTCTTTTGTTTGTTTTTAGTCTCATCCTTCAGCTACCCCCAACCCCTCCCATCTATCTCTGAAGACCATCCAGTTTGCTTTCTATTTGCCATATATTTTTAACTGTGATACTTTAGGATTCATTGCACCAATAGGCTATGCTATAGGCCTAAGCCCTATGTAAATTGATTTTTGTATATGGATAGACAGGCTATCATATTTCAGCATGCGTTCTCCAAGAAGAAAAAGTTCTTAAATTGGCCTTCTCGCTATGGTCTCATAAAAGTGGAAACCACACTGTGAACAGGTTATTTGTGTTTGCCAAGATAGAAGGTATCCATCAACACATACTATATCATTTTAGTGCGCTTAACATTACATTTCCCTCTGTATAGTTTGTCTCAACCATGCAAAAACATTCTCCACTTCTGTAAACCATTGGCACTATTTCAATTTGTTTGGTTAGAATATCATTACCCCTATCAGTATGCTCAGAATTAAAACGTGCATCTGATATATTCCACCCTGGAACGAGGCTTGCATTATAATATAACCTTAGAGAGTTGAAATATGATTGTTAACACATGCCAGGCTAAATGGCGGAAAGCATTGTGTTTTTTAATTTAGTCCATTAATTAATAACAGTCTGATCTCTCTCACACCCTCAGCTTCACCATCCCAAGCAGTGGCTTGCTCTGCTCTCATTGCCACAGTCTGTTCTCTCTGGGCAGCGTGCCACCTCTCAGATTAGCATTCAGCCTTTTCTCCATCATAGTCATACAGAGTATAGGGCTTGTGGTGGGTCTATTGCTACGTAAACACAAGACAGGATCACTTACATGAACCACCTGAGAGACTGGTAGTGTGCTACGTGCAGCCGTGTCGCAGTCATTTTCCAACTCTGTTCATCTTGATTTGAGAGGAGCCCTCATGACCCCTCATGACCCCCACTATATCATGTCATCTCTTTAGCCTCTGTTTCTTTTTTTGTCTCTTTCTTTATGGCTCAGGAATCCATCCTTGAATTCAGATGAATGGATGGAGGCTGTTTATGAAAGAAATAAAACCTCAATGGTGGGCCCTTGTAATGCACTGACAGTAAACTATATAAATTAGTGGGCCATTAAAAAAGGTCACAGGTCAATAGTTTGAAAAGACAACATGAGCAACTCCTACAGCATACAGTATGTCAATAATTCATAAGGTATGCCCAATAATCTTTCCAACAATGAAGGCAGGAACTTTTAAAATTATTAGTACAGTATACAATCATTTGTGTCTATGAGCTTGACTTTGTATTTAAAAACTTTGATAATACAAATTCCTAGGGATCATATTGTAGAACGTTATTTGCTCATGAAATTAATTAAAGTCGAGGGCCACATAAAACCTCCTGGCGGGGCTCTGTGATAGTATCACTGTTGTAATGCCTGCTACTTGGCCCTCTCACCACCATTGAACATAGGAATTGGATGTGGGAGTTTGTGTGATAATGCCTCTCCCTGGTTGTAGAGGAATGCCAACCACGCTAATGCTGAAGTTGTAGAGCAGCTCTATATGACATTCAGACCATGCACGTGTGCCACATGGCTGCCGATTCTCACACCATGGCCATTGGCATTTTTCACATTAGTCAACATAAGCACTACAAATGCGTACTTGGAACCCTGTCCACACAGGAGCATCCTGCTGGTGATTTGGAGCAAACTGTTTTTAAAATGTGTTCTTAAGTGGATCATTTATCCAAGGATGCTATTGATTTGAATTTATTTCAAAGCCAGCAAAACAGAATACCCATCTACATACTACATAGCTAGAGTGACTCAACATCCACCAAGAGTATCTGTATTTCTTTAAGTTTGACCTCAGACTGACATTCCAGGTGATAACAGCTGATATAAGACCATCCAAAGCATTTTAGTCAACTGGTCTGATGGGGACGTGTATTCTCCTCTAGGGTCTACTTTAGAATGGTTTATGACAACACATGGTGATAGGCACTGATGCCATTTTGAACACACAAAGATCTGAAGGCATGTCGTTAATCATGTAAAACATACAAGGGTCATTCCACGAAATGAGTTCCATTTGGGTAGTAAAAAAATAAAGAAACACTGCACACTGCTGCTCATGCTCCCAGGTGATTTTATTATTGCAATGTTTCCCCCGCTAGATCTCCATCAGGATCCATATCCCAGATGGGGGTGGAAGGTCCTATATATAGGGGCAGTACTCAGTGACATCACACCCTAAAACAGGACGTACAAATATATAACATATACATAACATAGGTTCTCAATATCAGCATTTAATGTATCAAAATATATGAGCATACATGAGGAATGTGATCAGTATTTTGGGTAGTGTAACTTGATGAAAAATGTATGTTTTATTTCACCCATTAAGTGCAAAATAAAGTAATAGGGTTGACTGTAACAGGGTTGACCGTAACAGGGTTGACCGTAACAGGATTGACTGTAACAGGGTTGACCGTAACAGGGTTGAAGAAGTCATCTTAAATCAGCCATAGGGATTGACACATTAACTTTCCCACCACAAAACACCAGAAAAAGGCCAGAAAGAGGAGGATCAGCTCACCTGCTTTTACACTATGATTGATGATAAGATGTTCAAATTATTTCAAAAGGAATAGTTTTCACCATATTAAAACAAGTGTTCAGTTCATGCAACAGTTAAACCTTAACCTAAATCACTAATAACATGAAATAAATATTAACACACACACAGACTAGATAAATCAAAATCTGTGGGGCAGAATCTGTGGGGAAGTAATGTCTACTTTTACTTAAATGTCTAATTGTACTACTTTTACTTTGCACCAGTGCACATCCATCTCAGCACAATATCCTATTTCACTGCAGCGCTCACTGTTTACACTGGGCTGGAACACTCTTAATAATGGAAATGAATCCTCATGTCTTGTTCTAAGAATGCCTCACATATCTAATACGCTTTGCTACAGTCCTCTGGATGGGAGAAACAAAGTCAGTGGTTACAAATGACTGACAAAATGACACTGGAAGGTTAAAAATCTTGTGCCATGAAAGAGGCCTCAAAGACAAATAGTTGACATGGGAGTATTTTTAAGCAATTTTGTGTGGAGCTCTGATGGGCACAAGAGCCGTCTAAAACAATGGATGGGGGACAGACAACGAAATCGTAGAAAAACACAATTTCACATCCAACCATCAAAGCAAAGTAAAAGCTTCAGAGTCGTGAACTTCAGCCACAAGATTGACTTTCCACCTGCAGCCTGAGAAATCACTGGTTTTATTCCATAGCTGCATTTAGCTTTTTCCTCTCCATAGCCTGCCACTTTAGCCAACAACAACTGTCACCTTCCCCCCTGGAGTGTGTACAGTGAGAGAGAACGTAACTGAATGTGAGTTTCCACACAAACACAGAGTTTCTCTGGAACTGGAGCCCCTTGGTGAAATACATGCATCAACAAAGTCATTGACAACCCACATTAACAAATCACAAATTGTATGATCTTGTTGTCAGAATCTGCAATTACTGACCAGAAATGTGGGACATTAAAAGAGAGATGAAAAAGGAGGTAGTATGGAAAAACAGCTGTGGTGGTCTCCGGCCAAAACTCCACTGTCAAAACTGTCCGTCACTGAATAAAACAATTCTTTTTGGAAAAAATACAGTAGGTGATTTTTATTGAGGTTTGTTTATGCCTATTTGGGGTAATTCACAACACGGTCATCTGTGAACTTGAAAATGCCAACAATGTATACAAAATACATGCCAAAATGAAGTTAATTTAGATCCATTACATGCTTTACATTTTTAGTAAACATGTTCAGCAGGCTTTTAGGTGTACCCATCTAGAGAGTCTGATTTACAGCATTAGAACAGATAGAAGAGCCATTCTCTATCAGAATCCCCTAGAGACCCTACGAGGTCCGGAGCCTGCTGGTTTTCTGTTCTACCTAATAAGTAATTGCACATGCCTGGTGTCGCAGGTCTAAATCAGCCCCTGATTAGAGGGGAACAAAGGAAAAAAAGCAGTGGAACTGGCTTCTAGGTCCAGATTCGAGTTTGAGGGCTCGAGAGAGTAAATACATTTTCAGTTCACTGAATATTCCATAGTTAGCTGTTATGGGTCAGGACTTGCATAACAAATTCATTCCAAAAAACTCAAATGCAGTAAATGCATTATTTATTTTCATATACTTTCTTCTAGAGCTCAGATTGAATTCCCCTGCTTGGTGTGATTACTTCCCTTTTAAATGATATGTATACAGAGGACCACCTCCCAGTGGGATATAATTTAAGGCAGCGTTTAAAGTGATGTGCCACACATTGAGCTCCAGGATTAAAGGACCACTTCATTCCTGCAAATTAAGACGGCAGATTGAGATGGAAAACTCTGATTTTCAGAGGGTAGCAGCTGGTTACATAAATCATACTCATATGAGCGGAGGTGAGCTTAAACAGTTTGCTGCTCCTATTTCACATACCCCCTCAGTCCATTCTGACCACCTCTACTTACACTCACTGCCTCCAAGGACAGAGAATCACACACAACCAAACTAACACACATGTACCCGAGTCGCTCTGTTAGTGCCATCAAGCACAAGCAGGGCAGCAGTTCAGATGGCGTGAAAGGATCTACAGTGCCTTCAGAAAGTATTCACACCCCTTGACTTATACAATTTAGTTATGTTACAGCCTGAATTCAAAATGGATTATAAATGTATTGATTTTCTCTCACCCATTTACACACAATGCACCATAACGATAAAGTGAAAACATGTTTTTAGACATTTTAGCAAATCTATTGAAAATTAAATACAGAAATAATCTAATTTACAGTGGCCCTAAGTACTTAAGTACAAATATTTAAGTACTACTTAAGTATTTTTGACAACTTTGATTTTACTTCACTATATTCCTAAAGAAAATCTGTACTTTTTACACCTATACATTTTCCCTGACACCCAAAAGTACTTGTTACATTTCGAATGCTCAGGCAGGACAATGTCAATATAACATGTTGTAATCCCTACTGCCTCTGATCTGGTAGACTCCCTAAACACAAATACAGCGTTTGTAAATGATGCCCAAGTGTTGGTGTGCCCGTCGGTCTGTAAATACATTTTAAAAAACTAGAAAATCATGTTGTCTGGTTTGCTTAATATAAGGAATTTACTTTTTAAAAGTACTTTTTTAAAGTACTTTTTTTAATAAAGTACTTTTTACTTTTACTCAAGTATGACAATTGAGTACTTTTTCCACCACCGTACTTAAATGGATACTTCGGGATTTTGAGAATGAGGCCCTTTATCTACTTCCCCAGAGTCAGATGAACTTGTGGATTGTGTTTTCATATGCACGTTATTCTTTTTAAAATGATTCATGCTCTGTCAAATTGGTTGTTGATCATTGCCAGACAGCCATTTTCAAGTCTTGCCGTAGATTTTCAAGCCGATTTAAGTCAAAACTGTAACTTGGCCACTCAAAAACATTCAATGTCGTCTTGGTAAGCAACTCCAGTGTAGATCTGGCCTTGTGTTTTAGGTTATTGTTCTGCTGAAGGGTTTTTCCTATAGGATTTTGCCTGTGCTTAGCTTTATTCTGTTTCTTTTTATTAAAAAAAAACTCCCTAGTCCTTGCCGATGACAAGCATACCCATAACGTGATGCATCCACGACCATGCTTAAGATATGAAGAGAAGTACTCATATGTTGTGTTGGATTTGCCCTAAACATAACGCTTTGTATTCAGGACATGAAGTTCATTTCTTTGCCATATTTATAGCACTTTTACTTTAGTGCCTTAACGCAAACAGGATGCGTGTTTTGGAATATTATCTTTCTGTACAGGCTTCCTTCTTTTCACGTGGTAATTTAGGTTAATTTTGTCGAGTAATTACAATGTTGTTGATCCATCCTCAGTTTTATGTTATCACAGCCATTAAACTCTGTAACTGTTGTAAAGTCACCATTGGCCCCAATTTCGTGGTATCCAATTAGTAGTTACAGTCTTGTCTCATCGCTGCAACTCCCGTATGGACTTGGGATAGGCAAAGGTCGAGAGCCGTGCGTCCTCCGAAACACAACCCAAAAAAGCCGCACTGCTCCTTGACACAATGCCCACTTAACCCGGGAGTCAGCCGCACCAATGTGTCGGAGGAAACACCGTACACCTGGCGACCAGATCAGCGTGCACTGCGCACGTCCCGCCACAGGAGTCACTAGAACATCCCTGCCGGCCATACCCTCCCTTAACCCGGACAGCGCTGGGCCAATTGGGCGTCGCCCCATGGGTCTCCCGGTTGCGGCCGGCTGCGACAGAGCCTGGAATCTCTAGTGTCACAGCTAGCACTGCGATGCAGTGCCTTACACCACAGTGCAGCTCGGAAGGCACTCACTTTTTTTCTTTTTTTTACCCATTTACCAATAGGTGCCCTTCTTTTAAAGGCATTGGAAAACCTCCCTGGTTTTTGTGGTTGAATCTGTGTTTGAACTCTTGGTCGGCCTGATTTACGAGACTCAGTGGCTCCATCCGTACAGTGTGCCGTGCTACAGGGGAACAGCAGCGTGGCCACCGGGTCCTCCGGACCAGCTGTTTCAGAAGCTCTCAGAGGCAGTGAAAGTTTGCCCTCTGGACGAGCTCCCTCTGCCAAAATGTCAGTGTCATATCGCATCTGCAGGATAAATTGTTCCCATCAATTGTAATCACTTTATTTTTAAGATGATGGACACTGCGTCTGCATCGGCCGCCAGATTCTTTGAACTGTGCGGTTTGTGATTAGTAGTATATCTCCCTTCTAAAAGAGGCAGACCCTGTGTGACAGACATGTTTTGATTGTGTTTTTTGGCAAAGATTCTTTATATTTTACTGTAGTCTTTGTTTGATTAAAAAAACATTATATTTGATTGTAGTTGTTTGATTTTTGAAATCGTTTTTTTAGTAAAGATTCTTTATATTTCAATATAGTCTGTTAGATTTTTTAACTATATTCTTTGGTTAAAAATTCTTGATATGTCACTGTACGTTTAATTTTTGAAATCGTTTTTTTGGTAAAGGTTCTTGATATTTTACCTTAGTTTGAGTGTTTAAATCTTTCTTTTTTTAACGATTCTTATTTTTTTTGTTAATTTCATGCAATTCTGCACATTTTGCCATGGGGCGTAGAGAAAATGTTGCAGTTTTAAAGCAAGTTGGCTGCAATTCTACACATTTTGCCATGGGGCGTAGAGAAAATGTTGCAGTTTTAAAGCAAGTTGGCTGCAAATCTTTTTTTTATTTATTTTTTTATTTTACCCCTTTTTCTCCCCAATTTCGTGGTATCCAATTGTTGTAGCTACTATCTTGTCTCATCGCTACAACTCCCGTACGGGCTCGGGAGAGACGAAGGTTGAAAGTCATGCGTCCTCCGATACACAACCCAACCAAGCCGCACTGCTTCTTAACACAGCGCACATCCAACCTGGAAGCCAGCCAATGCGCCGGAGGAAACACCGTGCACCTGGCCACCTTGGACTAGCGTACACTGCGCCCAGCCCGCCACAGGAGTCGCTAGTGCGCGATGAGACAAGGACACCCCTACCGACCAAGCCCTCCCTAACCCGGGCGACGCTAGGCCAATTGTGCGTCGCCCCATGGACCTCCCGGTCGCGGCCGGTTACGACAGAGCCTGGGCGCAAACCCAGGGACTCTGATGGCACAGCTGGCGCTGCAGTACAGCGCCCTTAACCACTGCGCCACCCGGGAGGCCAGTTGGCTGCAATTCTACACATTTTGCCATGAGGTGGTGAAAAGATTTTGCAATTGTATAGGAAATGTCATTAAATTCTGCTCATTTTGCCATGGAGCGGAGAGAAAAATGTGCAATTTTACAGCTAATTTCCTGCAACTCTACACACATTGCCAGAGGGTAGAAATGTTAGCAGTTTTTAATATGACATTTGAGTGAGAGTGACTAACAAAATCAATAGGGGCACCCGGTCGGTAATTCGACCTTGATTACTACAAGTTTAGATAGCTGGCCGCTACCAATCCAAAGACATTTAGCTGACATGGGCTAATCGAGGGACTGTCAGTGGCTGACATAAGAGAAAAACTGCTGGTGCACAACCACATTTCAAAATTGCACCTTGTATTCTACTATTCTAACTCTCAACAGTAAGTTGAGACCCCGACTGAGTTCTTAAAAAAATCTTTAAAAAATCGTGATAAACTGCATGTGCAACAATTTACTTTGACCTGAATACATGAGGGGAGTGGAAAGTTGCCATAGCACAGGAACTCTCTGACATAGTTACTGTATTTGAGGAACAACATGTTGTTTTCTGTTTGTTTCTGTAATTGATAATGCACAAGAATCAAACAATGTGTTCGCATGTGTGCATGTTGGTGTAGGTGTGAGGATCATAGGGGAACACAGAGAGAAAAAAGGGCCTCTCTCTCACACCTTTAGACCTGCGCTGTCTGTCCATGGTGGGCGAGGAATGTTGAGAGCCGGGGAGCTAGAGTGCTGGATCCCACACAATGCTAGGATTAAGTATCAGCTATTCCAAATGTCAACAATTCTTCACTCTCCAAAGCCACAGCACTTTTTCATGTCCCATGACCTCCGGACTTGCTGTGATAATGGTAAACAAACATGGTCTTACCTGGCCAGGTAACATAAAACCTTCCTGCTCTGGCACCCCGTAGAGCCCAGGTCCAAGCCCCCCTACCATTAGGGTTGTTCCCCGGGAGTGTGTGTGTGTGTGGGGGGGGGGGGGGGCTTTGTGAAGAAATGAGAGGGTGCCTGGGGGAGGCATAATGGAGCTCAACAGTCAGAACAGCAAAGGAGGAAACAACAGAAGAGAGCAGAGACAGAGGAAAGAAAGAGTAGGGGATGAGAAGAGATTGGTGAGGTGTGAAGGTGAGGTATGCTGAGAGCACTTCGCCTGCGAGGATCCTCCACAAGCTCAAGAAAATAGTAGAGCCTGACAGGTGATCGATAGAGACAAGAAGAACAGAGAGGGTCTTGGGAGGTTAGACTAAGAGGGTAGACCAAGAGGAGGAAGTGCATAGAGGATTTGTGTCTTTCTTTGTGAGGGGGTTGTTTGATAAGAACATAGAGATGTTAATGATTGTTCTCAATATGGGAGCAGTGTTAATGTCAGGAGAGCCAAAGATTTCAAAGGCTTCATTCGTAGAGCAAAGAGCATAAACAAGTGACATACTTGTTTGCTGAAGGCTTTATTTAAGTATGTAGAGCAAGAAGGCTTTTATTAGATGTTTTATTACAAACAACAACAACAAAACAACAACTAAAATGATCATGTGACTGGCAATAAGGAGCACATTTAACTTGAGACCCTTCCTCTGTCTACGTACTCAGGTCCATCCCACTTCAAGTATTATTTAGTCCTACATGTCAGTACAATCTTGAGACCTCACATTTTCTTTTGCAATCATGTATATTAGTGTTTGACAGTTATTTTGAATGAATCCAATATCAACATACACTGAGTGTACAAAACATTAAGAACACGTGCTCTTTCCATGACAGACTGACCAGGTGTATCCAGGTGAAAGCTATGATCCCTTATTGATGTCACTTGTTAAATCCACTTCAAATCAGGGAAGGAGACAGGTTAAATAATCATTTTAAAGGCTTGAGACAATTGAGACATGGATTGTGTATGTGTGCATTCAGAGGGGGAATGGGATTTAGAGATTTAAGTGCCTTTGAACAAGGTATGGTAGTAGGTGCCAGGTGCACCAGTTTGAGTGTGTCAAGAACTGCAACGATTTTGGGTTTGTCACACTCGACAGTTTCCCATGTGTATCAAGAATGGTCCAACACCCAATGGACATCCAGCCAACTTGACACAACTTTGGGAAGCATTTGAGCCAACATGGGCCAGCATCCCTATGGAATGCTTTTCGACACCTTGTAGAGTCCATGTCCTAATGAATTGCAGGCTGTTCTGAGGGCAAAAGGGGGTGAAACTGAATTTTAGGAAGGTGTTCCTAATGTTTTGTACACTCAGTGTATAAGTGATGTTACATAGTTCACACAGAGTTGATGGTTTATGGAAAGGGGGGGGGGGGGGGGTCAGGGATGCAGATTAAATGTGTTTTTAATGTCAACCCAAACCACGCAACATAGTCACACCCCACTCTGTCTGTTACTGGGCAGTTCCCTGGTACTGTAACTGTATGTAATTGGATTTGCAGTCTTCATTCATACATTGGGATTTTAAGTCTTGTGGTTGGCCTCATTCAGGAGAATCACCTTATGATCTTAGCAGCAAACATGGGACTCTGTTTTCTGTGTATTTCAAGTTCAGGGACTGTAACAACAGCCTGCTAAACGTTTAATTCAATGGTATGATTTATACATGAACATTTATAAGTGACTGGCCAAATATCAAAAACATGAACCGATTGGGCCATATCTCATGTAAGACAAAGGGCATTTTGTGAGCTACGTCGGCTGTTATGTACAACCTTTCTGTGCTAGAGCTATGCAGGTTGGAATTATAGCGACAGGGTTGAAAGCGAGAACACGTGGTGCAAAGTGAAGGAGTAAGACAACACAGGGGCAAGGATTGATGCTGAAATGCTACTGGTTGTGACACACGTAGGCCCAGTGTTGGCCAGGACACAGCCGGGCCGCGGCCGGTTCTGATGAACAGGTGGGCATAGCGCCTGTCAGCCTGCTGGAGATTGATGCTGTGGGTTAGAGCGAGGCCGGGTATTCTCTTACAGCGTAGACAGCTGTGCTGGTCTGTGCCTCGATGTGTTGTCTTTTACCACAACGGGACACTCTGGAGCCTTGGGTAATGGGCCAGTTGAAGGGCCTTCTGAGTCAGGGGCAGATTGTTGAACCCTCTCTCTCATAGTTTATTTGATTGTCTGAAGGTTGATATACAGTGTGAAGGGGATAGTTGCCATTGAGAGACAGACATTTCTAGAATAAAGGAGTCATACAATAATAGTCCTCATTATTCGCATGAAGATTAATTTCAACATGTGTTGTACCCAGTAAACTGGGCCTATGTTACTAAACTAAACCAAACTAGCATTATAGAATAATTTGGCCACACTTTGCAGTACACAGGCCTTGTGCCAGAGGTACAGCAATAGAATATCCAATGTAATTACTGTGTTATATTACAGGAATGAAGCATGTAGTTACAGAATACCTATTGCATTTTTAAAAATATGTTATACAGAGCATTTTTGCTTTCAGTTGTTTGTGTTTACTTGTTAAACCAAATTAGCCGAAGTAAGTTCTATGTGATCACATACTTGCTTTGGCTTACATTATTTTCTTTCTTTCTATGATCTGGAAACAACATGGTCTGTCTGCTCTGCCCTTCTACCTTCATGTGCTACAATTAATAACAAGAATATCATTGATTTTGTTTATTGGGAGTGCTACATTCTTAGAATTACTTGTCTTATTTGACAGCAAGGCAATTACAGCATAGAAGTACAGAACCGTCAGGAACCCCATTTCGTGTTCAGTCCTAAATAAGTGAAAATAGGTTATCTTTTGAGTTTCTTCTATCAAAGCTTTGTAATTAAGAAACCTGAGCAAGTGAATTTGTTTGGCTGACCGGTAATGATCAACATGCTTTCATGTCCAGTTTGTGGGTTTGCAAGCTTGGGTGAATTAAAATTCCTTATCCCTCAAACGTTTACAGTAGCTTGTTGCCTCCTGTCTCTACTGCAGAGATGAAGGTGTGCTGGGGAACAGCTGTATTTAAACTCTCCTTTGGTGTTGTCCCATCTCAACAACAATTTCTCAAAAGAGGATGCACTTGATTGTTGCACACAGAGGAAGCCAATACACAGGTCTGGGATAAATAAATAATCCACTTATTTTTGTCAATGGAACCTATAGGAACATATATGAACACCTGTAAGAGACGCCAGCATCACAGTAATTACACAAGTAACAGCTTCTCTATGGTATGGAATGTCTTTGTTGCCAGTTGAGGCCTTCCCCCGTTTTCAGTCTGAAATTAAGAATTCAAGAATTCTAAAACCTCAGCTGTATTCGGTTGCAGTGGTGCCTCGCTCTGGTTCAGTCCCAAATGGCACCCTATTCCCTATATAGTGCACTACTTTTGATCAGAGCCCTAGGGCCCTGGTCAAAAGTAGTACACGACATAGAGAATACGATGCCATCTGGGATGGAGCCTCTGGCAGTCTCTACAAAAATTAATACTGAAAATGAACAGAGGAAGAATTTCTGAAGAGTTCAGTGAACTACAATTCTACATGAACTCTTCCCCCACACATATTTCTTAGCTATTCTATCTTTGCATTGATCTTGTAACTTGTAATGATAAAAGTTCCTCACAGTTTACTACTCATATCTCAAATCCAGATCTCACCAACCAATGTGGCTTTGTTGAAACACTGGTTTACAGGCTACAACATGACATTATTATTTCTGAGCTGCTGCTGCTAACAATGGGACCGCGTATCTTCAGACTACCAGTCCTCTGTCAGCTCATGCTTCCTCCATCTCAAGGCTTTTATTGGTTAACACAAAATCCTTCTGTCCTTCAATCTTTTCCATATTCAACTATAGAAATCGTGTAAAATATATTGCTGCAGTATAGGGCTGAGTTCAAAGATGGAAGTGGATGTGGATGAAAGCATATAGCATTGTCCATTGCATCCCTTTCATCCCTGGGAGACAGTCCCTTCTCCTTCTGTTGGTTTTTAAAAAGCCTCATCTGAAAGTCCAAACAGACAGGAGAGTTGTACGACAGAACAGCACCAATCAGTACCTTATTCCTAATCGGCCATGTGATAACATGTGGTTTGCATTTCACTTACATCCCTCTTGTATTGTGTATGGACCTTTCTTTATCGTTATGCCTTTACTATCCGGTTTCCAAACCTAACAAAACACAAGACAACAAACAAGCACTGTCTTAATGATAACGGTAGTCGAAGTCTTTATGAAAAATGTAGCTTACAGCCTTGACTTGCATTCCACCACGTGGTGGTTTGTGCAACAAGCACTTATAGAGATATTTTCATTGCCAGTTAAGAGGACTTAGTGTGAGATTGTTTACAGATCCCTGCTATGATCTGGTACAATAGCTGCAGTTGTCAATTTTTCTGCCGATTTTGAACAAATGTGAGTGTGTAATGGCTTCAAGACTACGAAATGAATTAGGTGTAAGTAAATTGTTTTGTACTCTAAAGTGGGGACCCTACCAGGTAAAATACTCACTCTGCCACCCTCCTTTTTCATGCCCAATCATCTAGTCTCTGTCTAAAACAGAGATACTGTAGGAATTAAGTTAATGAGAGGACTCTGTCAGCAAGAATAATGGCAAGGCTAAAAATATATAACCCCTGATTCCCCTATCAGAGAAGTGAGCCCCACTCAGCCACCTCCAGCAATGACTGAAATGACAAATGACTCTGTATAGCCCAAAACCAGCGAGTCACGACACAAATCTTCTTGTCAAGAAGCTGTTTTATACCATGGCCAGCTTTCGTGTTTCAACTACTGCCAGTCACATAGAAAGAGACACAACGACCAAGGTCTCAACAGCATTCTATCTTAGTTTTCAGAGAACTGATATATTGCAGCTTGGTCTGCAATCTTCTAGCTAATTAATGGGAAAATGTGCTCAATATACCAATGTACAAACAACATTTAAAAAAGTAGAATTCAGAGATGCTGGACAGTTCACTTGTTGATATGATATGGCATTTGTCCATGCATTTTTGTGCCTTGCAAGTTTTGTGCCATTCTATTTTCCATGGCTTAGCATTTATAACCAACATAGCTATTTAAGTGTGCTCTCTCTAATTCTCTCTTTCTCTCTTTCTTTCTCTTTCTCGGAGGACCTAAGCCCTAGGACCATGCCCCAGGACTACCTGACATGATGACTCCTTGCTGTCCCCAGTCCACCTGGCCGTGCTGCTGCTCCAGTTTCAACTGTTCTGCCTTATTATTATTCGACCATGCTGGTCATTTATGAACATTTGAACATCTTGGCCATGTTCTGTTATAATCTCCACCCGGCACAGCCAGAAGAGGACTGGCCACCCCACATAGCCTGGTTCCTCTCTAGGTTTCTTCCTAGGTTTTGGCCTTTCTAGGGAGTTTTTCCTAGCCACCGTGCTTCTACACCTGCATTGCTTGCTGTTTGGGGTTTTAGGCTGGGTTTCTGTACAGCACTTTGAGATATCAGCTGATGTATGAAGGGCTATATAAATAAATTGGATTTTGATTTGATTTGATTCCCAAGTTGAATTTAAAATAAACTGTTTACTATCCAATTGTTTGGATTTGTGATTCATAGGGGCAATCTGCAGTTGCTGCATCCATTTCTGGACTCTAATTATAATGATACATACCCATTGATATACACTGTACCTTTCAGTCGCGGGAAGCAGGGGTGCTGAGGGTTCTGCAGCACCCGCTGAAAAAAGCAGAATAAAAAAGTTAATAAAACAACAACAAAAAATTACTACAAAAAAAATCTACAAAAAAAGTTTACTTTACTAGTTCTGTATTAGCAGACCGATATAGCCATCTGTAGTGCACTCAACAACAACAACAACAACAAAACTATTCTGCCATTTCTCCAGCCCCATGCTTCAGCTATTTACCAAAACATTGGCTGGGCAACCGCTTGTTGTAGTTTGAACTGCAGATTGTCCCTTTAAGGGAAGCTTATGCAGTTGTCCCAAGATGGGTGGGCTTAATGCTTTAGGTGGTTTACCAGTATGAAATAAATTATATTGCAATTACATTTGAGGATTTTTCTTCAAAGAATTCAGAAACTAGTCAGATGGTGTCTTTTAGATTCTTTAAAATAATTTTAAAAATCTATTTCACTTACGAAGCACTGCTTTATGATCTATGGCTGTGGACTGCAGCCATGGGTAAGAAACAGCGCAGTCTTGTGTAACAATGTGGAGGACACACATTTTCAATGGTACCAGCAAGTCAAGGACATTCAGTAAACTATACTGTAGGTTATCAACGTTTCATCATTCCTACAATAATTATATGGAAAGCAGACGCTGTAACAGTTTGATATTGAAAAGTCTATCCGTGATTTTTTTAATCGAATGTAGGCCTATTCATGTTTTTCATGTGGGAAAATTGTGAATGTCAAAAATATTCCATAAAATAATGCATGGAGAGTATGCACAGTAACAAGAACCTCTGAAATCTTAGGGTCAAAATGTGGGTGAAGAAATTAGATTTGTAAACAACTTCACAGCTGAAAAACAACTGAACAGGTTAACCATTTTCTTAACTGGTGGATATAAAAACAAAATTAAACTCCTCTCCAAACAAATAAAATAGCGGACCATTAGACACAATTATAATTGTGTTGTGGAATTAACATTAAAAAGCGTTTTGGCTTTTGTATCGTAAAAATGAAATGGAACCTTGAGCGAGACCATTGCAAAGAAAGCCTCAACCATTCTTTTCATTAAAAGAGAGACACTTTAAATTGTGGTCTGAAAATGGGATATTGATTTAGCACAAGCCTTGAATAGCGAAGTGCCCTCACCTCTCTACTGAAACCTTGGAAAAAGTACTATTGTACTTTTGTCGTTATAGGACAGACATTGGTGCCCTTGAACTTTAAAAACTACAACAACATGGATGTGTGTATTCTCTCAAATTCTATTCAGTTTTAACAAGGCATATGAAGACCCCTAAATCTAGAGTTAGAATAGCGAAATCAAATGCAATTTATTCATTCATAGTGCTTCATTTCACCCACCATTTCAGCTCTCAGAGTCATAACATTAAGAATGCATGATAGAATGCGCAAGATGTGTAAAAAAAAATCTCACATTTGGAAAGATAATCAGCCTTGATTCAATCTAACAAAAGAGAAAACAGGCACAGTATGACAAGGACCGTAAGATAAATCTTCACCAAAGCTGTTGGTGCATGAAAGATAACCATAACCATCTAGACATTATTATCGGAATTATTTTAATTTTATTGATGGTAATTTGATTTAGTTATTGCAATCTGCTTTCAGCTGGCAATAGTTTTGGGATAGTGGTGAATAGGCTGCAAGCTTGGTGCATATTGAGAACCATTCAGCTATAATTGCAGGGATATAATCTAGTAAATCATCTTTGAGTTCCTCTTAGTTTTCTCCTTGTACATGGAAATACACTGTGTAGATCACCAGTAATGGAAATCATTGCCTTCACCTATCGACATTGGCTATACAACATACTGTCTGATTAGCATTAAGTGCAATATGAGCAGGTATAAGAATATGCTCAGTTGGGGGGGGGGGGGGGATTAATCCTGCAAACGCATATTTTTTTTTATTTAGGCATGGTGTCAGGGAGATTCAAAGCAATGATCTTCTGTTCTCTATCCATGGAATTAGTCCACTGTGCCACCAGGATGGAGCTAGCATGGAATGTTTTTTTTTTTTTACTCAAAGCTGTTCATTTTTACGTTGTTTATTAACATTCTCGGAACGTTCTGTGAACATGACTTTGAATGAAACATTGAGGAAACCTGTAGAAAACGTTGTACTGAAGTACTGAAATTCCCATAGTATTGAAACATATGGTCTCAGAACATTATGTGCTAGCTGGGTATTGTGCCCCATTCCCTGAATGTTGTGGGAAGGTTGTATGCAAAATAACCATAGGACAACCAAGCACTCACCAAGCTCTAAGAAGCATATGGTTCTCAGAACGTTATGTGCTAGCTGGGTTAAGATAGCCTACACTTAGGTGGGTAGGTCAGGGAAATGAGTCGGAAAACTCCACCCAAAAACAAAATTTTGTTATTTGTTTCATTAGTCCATTGTTGACATAGTCCCAAAAGTGTTTTCCTTGTCAGCACTCAAGTTTTTAAGATATGTAACTTTCAAAATACAGACATCATCCCCATATGACGCATTTTGCATCATATGATGCTACATTTGGAACATATTATGGCTGATTTAAAGTGAATTAAGGTGAAAGCGTTAACCCTGTTAAGGTCAACCTGTAACGGTTTTCTTCCTGGGAAGGAGAGGCGGACCAAAATGCAGCGTGGTTATTTATAAACATCTTTAATGAAAGATGAAAACGTGGAAAAACCGAAACAGTCCTAACTGGAGCAAAACACATAGACAGGAACAATCACCCACAAGATACCTAAAGAATATGGCTGCCTAAATATGGTTCCCAATCAGAGACAATGATAAACACCTGCCTCTGATTGAGAACCACTCTAGGCAACCATAGACTTACCTAGAACACTCAACTGAACACAACCCCATAAACTACAAAACCCCTAGACAAAACAAGACACATAAATCACCCATGTCACCCCCTGGCCTAACCAAAATAAGGGCGTGACAGTACCCTGAGGGGTAGCTCAAGACTGAGGGGTAGCTCAGGACTGAGAGGTAGCCCAAAACTAAGAGATAGCTCAGGCAGGTTGACGGCTCTGGCGTATCCTGGCTGACTGGCAGCTCTGGCAGATCCTGGCTGACTGGCGGCTCTGGCAGATCCTGGCTGACTGGCGGCTCTGGCTGCTCCATGCTGACTGGCGGCTCTGGCTGCTCCATGCTGACTGGCGGCTCTGGCTGCTCCATGCTGACTGGCGGCTCTGGCTGCTCCATGCTGACTGGCGACTCTGGCGGCTCATGACAGATGGGCGACTCTGGCGGCTCATGACAGACGGGAGACTCTGGCGGCTCATGACAGACGGGAGACTCTGGCGGCTCATGACAGACGGGAGACTCTGGCGGCTCATGACAGACGGGAGACTCTGGCGGCTCATGACAGACGGGAGACTCTGTCGGCTCATGACAGACGGGAGACTCTGGCAGCTCATGACAGACGGGAGACTCTGGCGGCTCATGACAGATAGGAGACTCTGGCGGCTCATGGCAGACGGGAGACTCTGGCGGCTCATGACAGAAGGGAGACTCTGGCGGCTCATGACAGACGGGAGACTCTAGCGGCTCTGGACAGAGGGACGGAAGCTCTGGCAGTGCCGAACAGGCGGGAGACTCCGGCTGCGCTGGAGAGGAGGAAGGCTCTGGCAGCGCTGGACAGGCGAGGCGCACTGTAGGCCTGGTGCGTGGTGCTGGCACTGGTGGTACTGGGCAGAGGACACGCACAGGAAGCCTGGTGCGGGGAGCTGCCACCGGAGGGCTGATGCGTGGAGGTGGTACTGGATAGACCGGACCGTGCAGGCGCACTGGAGCTCTTGAGCACCGAGCCTGCCCAACCTTAACTGGTTGAATGCTCCCGGTCGCCCTGCCAGTGCGGCGAGGTGGAATAGCCCGCACTGGGCTGTGCAGGCGAACCGGGGACACCATGCGCAAGGCTGGTGCCATGTACGCCGGCCCAAGGAGACGCACTGGAGACCAGATGCGTAGAGCCGGCTTCATGGCACTTGGCTCGATGCCCACTCTAGCCCGGCCGATACGAGGAGCTGGTATGTACCGCACCGGGCTATGCACCCGCACTGGGGACACCGTGCGCTCCACAGCATAACACGGAGCCTGCCAGGTCTCTCTCGCCCCCCAGTAAGCAAAGGAAGTTGGCGCAGGTCTCCTACCTGGCTTCGCCATACTCCCTGTGTGCCCACCCCCAATACATTTTTGGGGCTGACTCTCGGGCGCCGCCGTGCTGCCTCCACATACCAGCGCCTCTCCGCCGTCGCTGCCTCCAGCTTTTCTTTGGGGCGGCGATATTCTCCTGGCTGTGCCCAGGGTCCCTTACCGTCCAATTTGTCCTCCCATGTCCATTCCTCTTTGCGCTGCTCCTGCTGCCGCTTCTCCTGCTGCACCTTGGAGTGGCTACACTCCTCTGGCTTAGCCCAGGGTCCTCTCCGTCGAGGATTTCCTCCCATGTCCAAGAGTCCTGTGTCTTTGGCCGCTGTTTCATCTTTAATGAAAGATGAAAACGTGGAAAAACCGAAACAGTCCTAACTGGTGCAAAACACAGAGACAGGAACAATCACCCACAAGATACCTGAAGAATATGGCTGCCTAAATATGGTTCCCAATCAGAGACAACGATAAACACCTGCCTATGATTGAGAACCACTCTAGGCAGCCATAGACTTACCTAGAACAAATCAAATCAAATCAAATGTATTTATATAGCCCTTCGTACATCAGCTGATATCTCAAAGTGCTGTACAGAAACCCAGCCTAAAACCCCAAACAGCAAGCAATGCAGGTGTAGAAGCACGGTGGCTAGGAAAAACTCCCTAGAAAGGCCAAAACCTAGGAAGAAACCTAGAGAGGAACCAGGCTATGTGGGGTGGCCAGTCCTCTTCTGGCTGTGCCGGGTGGAGATTATAACAGAACATGGCCAAGATGTTCAAATGTTCATAAATGACCAGCATGGTCAAATAATAATAAGGCAGAACAGTTGAAACTGGAGCAGCAGCACGGCCAGGTGGACTGGGGACAGCAAGGAGTCACCATGTCAGGTAGTCCTGGGGCATGGTCCTAGGGCTCAGGTCAGTTGAAACTGGAGCAGCAGCACGGCCAGGTGGACTGGGGACAGCAAGGAGTCATCATGTCAGGTAGTCCTGGGGCATGGTCCTAGGGCTCAGGTCCTCCGAGAGAGAGAGAGAAAGAAAGAGAGAAGGAGAGAATTAGATTACGCACACTTAGATTCACACAGGACACCGAATAGGACAGGAGAAGTACTCCAGATATAACAAACTGACCCTAGCCCCCCGACACATAAACTACTGCAGCATAAATACTGGAGGCTGAGACAGGAGGGGTCAGGAGACACTGTGGCCCCATCCGAGGACACCCCCGGACAGGGCCAAACAGGAAGGATATAACCCCACCCACTTTGCCAAAGCACAGCCCCCACACTACTAGAGGGATATCTTCAACCACCAACCTACCATCCTGAGACAAGGCTGAGTATAGCCCACAAAGATCTCCGCCATGGCACAACCCAAGGGGGGGCGCCAACCCAGACAGGATGACCACATCAGTGAATCAACCCACTCAGGTGACACACCCCGGCTAGAACACTCAACTGAACACAACCCCATAAACTACAGAACCCCTAGACAAAACAAGACACATAAATCACCCATGTCACCCCCTGGTCTAACCAAAATAATAAAGAAAACACAGAATATTAAGACCAGGGCGTGACACAACCCTTTTACTGTCACGCCATGATCTGTTTCCCTTGTCCTTGCGATTGTCTCCACCCACTCCAGGTGTCGCTGATTTTCCCCAGTGTATTTATCCCTGTGTTTCCTGTCTCTCTGTGACAGTTCGTCTTGTATGTTTCCAAGTCAACCAGCGTTTTTCCCGTTCTCATGCTTTTTGCATTCTCCTTTTTCTAGTCCTCCCGTTTTGACCCTTACCTATTTCTGGACTTTGTACTTGCCTGCCTGACCATTCTGCCTGCCTTGACCACGAGCCTGTCTGGCACTCTGTACCTGCCTGCCTGACCATTCTGCCTGCCTTGACCACAAGCCTGTCTGCCACTCTGTACCTGCCTGCCTGACCAGTCTGCCTGCCTTGACCACGAGCCTGTCTGCCCCGCCTGCCTTGACCACGAGCCTGTCTGTCCCGCTTGCCTGACCATTCTGCCTGCCTTGACCACGAGCCTGTCTGCCACTCTGTACCTCCTGCCTGACCATTCTGCCATTCTTCTCTTGCCGACCCCTTTGGATTAATAAACATTGTAAGACTCCAACCATCTGCCTTTAGTGTATGCATCTGGGTCTCGCCTTGTGCCTTGATATTTACTTTATTTGGCCCGTACTATAGTTTTCACCAAGTTACACTACTGACAAATAATTGAAAATAATCCAGACAAGATCTTGCCTGTCCCCTGTGAACACATTTACGGAATACTGTAGGTCAATGTCATTTGAAAATAAAATGTAAACTTTTTGAGGACAAAGGAGAGTAACTAGCCTTATGGACTTTCATTAAATGTAGGCTACTGTAAATTACAGCCATAATCTATTGAGTCTGTTCTAGTGGCAACCAACAACTGTGCTATTTGTTCAGGCTACTCCCTTTTCTTTTATTGAAAATTGTTTCTCACCTTGGGGTCATACCTCATTTAGGTTCAATATAATGTGTAGGTAATAAGCACTGAGACAAGTGTTGTTGCCATTGAAATGGGTGTTATTCCCTGTATAGAAAAGAGGAAGAGATCTCTTCCCAATCAACATCGCCATCTGCAGGCTGCTATATTCTATCCATATTTGTGTCAACATAGTGGGCCATTTAGCCGATTATTTTATCCAAAGTCAGTGATTCAATCAATTACAGATAGTGAATTTCCAGAGCGCTTTCAGAAGTGCGTTTGCTCTGCACAGCAAGTGTAATGGGTGACACGTGAAATAGTTGTTTAAAAAAAGGAAGTCGATGCTTTCTCTGCCTTCAGTACAGAAAGTCACATACTTCAGAGTGACCTCAAAATAACCTCAAACCATTTTCAGACTCAGTTCTGCAATAGGAACATCAACAGAATGAAATATTAGCTGTAGATCACTCTGCATCTCTCCCAAATATAACTAACCTCTCATGTCTCTCCTGTGCCTACAATTGTTGAAGTTTGTCTAACATGTAGTGCACAGAAACTCCACTAGGATGAGATATAGTTCCACTATTCAATTTCTGGACCAAAGATAAACGTTAAAGCACAATCTGTAAGATTCCTTGCTGTTTAATAATCAAAGTAAAAAAGGATAAAAATAGAGAAAAAGATACATCAAGGGGATTAAATATATGACTAACAAACGATGGTCCACAGCATTAAGACAGTCTGTCCAGAGCCTTATGAGTCTGCCTGTCTGGATACTTCCTCCCGTTTTAACTCATTATTGCATAATCCTGTCACTATACCACTTTATGTGCCATTATCAAAACCATAACAGTTTATGGATTCCCTGGTCAATCTATGGCAGAAGTGTTTTGTCTCATAATTCATTGTGATTTGATATGTGATAGGAGCCCATGTACTATAGGCAGTGTCTAATGGAGCTCAGATGTAGACTTGTCGACGGATTTGTTGCAGCTAGCAGCAGGCCCTGTAACAGGGATAGGGGAGCTCCCACAGTCACTCATCATCTCCCCTGAGAGGACAGCACTGTGACTGTTTGATAGTGTATAACTGATCTGTCTTTGGTAAGAGAGAAGCAGGGGGACAATTTGGAGGTGGCTCTTACAGTAAAGTAGATCTTTGTTTAATTATCATTATCAATAACCGTCAGCTACACTGTACATCCACCAATATCAAATGTTCTAGTCACATTATTATATAAACAAGGAATTTTAAAAAATGGATTTCCCTAAAAGGGCCCCAACAACAGTCAATCAAAACGGCATTTGAATGTCTGGATAAAGACTACAGAGACAGGGCAAAAGAGAAGCAGTCATAAGGGTATTTGAACTCCATGAGTGTGAGAGAAAACAATGTGTGACATTATTTGAAAAGTTAAACTTCATATAAACATGATCTAATCAACCCATTATATACAAAACATTAAGAACACCTTCCTAATACTGAGTTGCAATCCCCCTGCGAAAGCGTGTCGAAAGAATTTTACAGGGATGCTGGCCCATGTTGACCACCATGCTTCCCACAGTTGTGTCAAGTTGGCTGGATGACCTTTGGGTGGTGGACCATTCTAGATACACACAGGGAACTGTTGAGTGTAAAAAACTAGTTGCAGTTCTTGACACACTCAAACTGGTGCGCCTGGCACCTACTACCATGCACCGTTCAAAGGCACTTCCATTTTATGATCTTACCACATTCACCCTCTGAACGGCACACATACACAAACCATGTCTCAATTGTCTTAAGGCTCAAAAATCCTTCTTTAACCGTTCTCCTCCCCTTCATCTACACTGAATGAAATGGATTTAACAAGTGACATCAATGAGGGATCATAGCTTTACCATGCCAATCTATGGCATGAAAGAGCAGGTGTTTTTAATGTTTTGTACACTCAGTGCATGTCTTTCACATATACTGCACAAAAATATAAAAGTAACATGTCGTGTTGGTCCCATAATTCATTGACATAAAGGTACCCATAAATGTTTAATACACACTGTTAGTGAGCATTTCTCCGTTGCCAAGATAACCCACGTGACAGGTGTGGCATATTAAGAAGCTGATTAAACAGCATCCTCATTACACAGGTGCACCTTGTGCTGGGGACAATAAAAGGCCACAAAATGTGGAGTTTTGTCACACAACACAATGCCACAGATGTCTCTAGTTGAGGGAGCGTGCAATTGGCATGCTGACTGCAGGAATGTCCACCAGAGCTGTTGCCAGATAATTTAATGTTAATTTCTCTACCATAAGCCACCTCCAATGTTGTTTTAGAGAATTTGGCAGTACATCCAACCGGTCTCAAAAACGCAGACCATGTGCAGACCACATGTAACCACTCCAGCCCAGGACCTCCACATCAGGCTTCTTCACCTGCGGGATCGTCTGAGACCAGCCACCCAGGCAGCTGATGAAACTGAGGGTTTACACAACCGTAGAACTTCTGCAAAAACTGTCAGAAACCATCTCAGGGATGTTCCTCTGTATGCTCGTAGTCCTCACCAGTGTCTTGACCTGAATGCAGCTCGGCGTTGTAACCAACTTCAGTGGGCAAATGCTCACCTTCAATAACCACTGGCACACTGGAGAAGTGTGCTCTTCATGGATGAATCCTGCTTTCAACTGTACTGGGCAGATGGCAGACATGGTGGTGACATGATGGTATGACATCATGTGGCTGAACGGTTTGCTGATGTCAGTGTTTTAAACAGAGTGCCCCATGGTGGCGGTGGGGTTATGGTATGGGCAGACATTAGCAGTGGTTGAAAAAGTACTCAATTGCAATACTTGAGTAAAAGTAAAGGTACCTTAATAGAAAATAACTAAAGTAAAAGTCACCCAGTAAAATACTACTTGACTAAAAGACTAAAAGTATTTGGTTTGAAATATACCTCAGTGGGCCTCCCGAGAGGCGTAGCGGTCTAAGGCACTGCATCGCAGTGCTTGAGGCGTCACTACAGACTACACACTTGAGGTGTCACTACAGGCGTCACTCACAATCGGCTGTGACTGGGTGTCCCATAGGGCGGCGGCGTCCGGGTTAGGGGAGATTACTGGTTCCAAACGCTGTGTCTTTGTGAGATGCAGAGTAGGTGAATGGATGATCTCCGCATGTGTGGTTCCCACCACGAAGCATGGAGGAGGAGGTATGATGGTGCTTTGCTGGTGACACTGTCTGTGATTTATTTAGAACTAAAGGCACAATTAACCATCAAGGCTACCACAGCATTCTGCAGCGATACACCATCCCGTATGGTTTGCGCTTAGTGGGACTATCATTTATTTTTCAACGGGACAACAACCCAACACACTTCCAAGCTGTGTAAGGGCTATTTGACCAAGAAGGAGAATGATGGAGTACTGCATCAAATGACCTGGCTTCCACAATCACCCGACCTCAACCCAATTGAGATGGTGTGGGATAAGTTGGACCGCAGAGCGAAGGAAAAGCATTGACGGACCTTCTTTCATGTCTTAAAGTAATGATGGACTGTCATTTCTCTTTGCTTGTTTGAGCTGTTCTTGCCATAATATGGACTTGGTCTTTTACCAAATAGGGCTATCTTCTGTATACCACCCCTACCTTGTCACAACACAACTGATTGGCTCAAACGCATTAAGAAGGCAAGAAAGTCCACAAATGAACTTTTAACAAGGCACACCTGTTAATTGAAAAGCATTCCAGGTGACTACCTCATGAAGCTGGATGAGAGAATGCCAAGCGTGGGCAAAGCTGTCATCAAGGCAAAGGGTGGCTACTTTGAAGAATCTCAAATATAAAATATATTTTGATTTGATTAACACTTTTTTGGTTATAACATGATTCCATAAAAGTTATTTCATAGTTTTGATGTCTTCACTATTATTCTACAATGTAGAAAATAGTCCAAATAAAGAAAAACCCTTGAATGAGTAGGTGTCCAAACTTTTGACTGGTACAGTATATACAGTAGCAAAAGTAAATGTAATTGCTAAAATATACTTAAGTATCAAACCTGATACTTGTTTTTTATTTAAATTTATGGTTAGCCAGAGGCACGCTCCAAAACTCAGACATAATTTACAAACAAAGCATGTGTTTAGTGAGTCCATCAGATCAGAGGCAGTAGGGATAACCAGGGATATTCTCTTGATAAGTGTGTGAATTTGACAATTTTCCTGTCCTGCTAAACATTCAAAACGTAGCGAGTACTTTTAGCTGTTAGTGAAAATGTATGGAGTAAAAAGTATAGAATTTTCTTCAGGAATGTAGTGAAGTAAAAGTAAAAATATGAATAGTAAAGTAAAGACAGATTGCCAAAAAAACAGCTTAGATAGTATTTTTTACTTAAGTACTGTACACCACTGGGGCTCCCGAGTGGCGCAGCGGTCTAATACGTACCCAAACCGGCCGCATGCATGCCCCATCGTGCGCAAATTGCTTTTGTCCCACAACACCAAACGCAATCACGACACGCAGGTTGAAATATCAAAACAAACACTGAACCAATTATGTTAATTTGGGGACAGGTCGAAAAGCATCAAACATTTATGGCAATTTAGCTAGCTTACTTGCACCTGATAGCTAATTTGTCCTATTTAGCTAGATTTCTGTTGCAAGCTAATTTGTTCTGGGATATAAACGTTGAGTTGTTATTTTACCTGAAATGCACAAGGTCCTCTACTCCGACAATGAATCCACACATAAAACGGTCAACCGAATCGTTTCTAGTCATCTCTCCTCCTTCCAGACTTTTTCTTCTTTGGACTTTGTATGGCGATTGGCATCTAACTTTCATAGGTGTTTTGCCACGACTGGCCGACCGAAGTTCATCTTTCAATCACCCATGTGGGTATAACCAATGAGGAGATGGCACGTGGGTATCTGCTTCCATAAACCAATGAGGAGATGGGAGAGGCAGGATTTGCACCGCGCTCAGCTTCACAAATAGAACTAACTTCTATTTTAGCGCTTGGCAATGCACGCGAGCGATCGTTGGTGCGTGCGAGCAGTGTGGTCAGCATGTAAGGCACCATATCTCAGTGCTAGAGGCATCACTACAGACCCTGGTTCGATTTCAGGCTGTATCACAACCGGCCGTGATTGGGAGTCCCATAGGGCAGCACACAATTGGCCCAGCATCGTCCGGGTTAGGGTTTGGCCGGGGTAGGCCATCATTGTAAATAACAATTTGTTCTTAAAAAAACATATTCGGGATCGGTGTCCTGTCCACGGGACGGTTAAGCAAATGTAGGCTAATGCGATTAGTATGAGGTTTTAAGTAACAATAACATTTCCCAGGACAAAGACATCTCTGGTATTTGCAGAAAGCTTAAATTCTTGTTAAGCTAACTGCACTGTCCAATTTACAGTAGCTATTACAGTGAAAGAATACCATGCTATTGTTTGAGGAGAGTGCACAATTTTGAACATGAAAAGTTGTTAATAAACAAACTAAGCACATTTTGAACAGAAATGCAATGGTTCATTGGATCAGTCTAAAACTTTGCATTTACACTGCTGCCATCTAGTGGCCAAAATCTACATTGCACCTGGGCTGGAATAATACAACATGGCCTTTCTCTTGCATTTCAAAGATGATGGTACAAAAAAAACACAACAGAACGGTTGTTTATTTCTTTGTATTATCTTTACCAGCTCTATTGTGTTATATTCTCCTACATTCCTTTCACATTTCCACAAACTGCAACGTGTTTCCTTTCAAATGGTACTAAGAATATGCATGTCCTTGCTTAAGGGCCTGAGCTACAGGTAATTAGATTTGGGTATGTCATTTTAGGAGTAAATTGAAAAAAGGGGCGGATCCTTAAGAGGTTGACTTGCCTAGTTAAATGAAATAAAAATAAAAAGAATAAGCTACGAACACAATTGCATTTAATCGATGGAAATTTGGTCTTGCCATTCATCTGCTGCCATCACTTAATATTTCAGAATGATAATGCACGATACCATGTCACAAGGATCTGTACACAAGTCCTGGAAGCTGAAAATGCCCCAGTTCTCCCATGGCCTGCATACTCACCAGACATGTCACCCATTGAGCATGTTTGGGATTCTCTGGATGGACGTGTACGACAACGTGTTTCAGTACCTGCCAAATATACAACAACTTCGCACAGGCCACAATCAACAGCCTGATCAACTCTATGCTAAGGAGATGTGTCATGCTGCATGAGGCAAATGGTGGTCACACCAGACACTGAATGGTTTTCCGATCCACGCCCCTATGTTTAAGGTATCTGTGACCAACAGATGCATATCTGTATTCCCAGTCATGTGAAATCCATAGACTAGGGCCTAATGCATTTATTTCAAATGTACTTATTTCCTCATATGAACTGTAATTCAGTAAAATCTTTGAAATTGTTTCATGTTGCATTTATATTTTTGTTCAGTGTATATAAATTAGATCTAATCAACCCATTAACGTAGGTCTTCCACACCTCACTGCCCTATGATCACCTTAAATGTTAATGAAAACAAACATCATCAATTAATCAGCTAGTCTAAAACACCCCACCTGAGTCACTTTTTATGTCATTAAATAAATAGCTACAATAGCCAATGACCAATAGCATTGCAATTTATTACAGAATAGTAGGCCTACAAGTACCTTCTATTTGGCTGTTTTATCACTGGTGAACGTCACCTATCTTCTTAGGGATTGTTAAATTACATTTGGCATGTAGCCTATGTAAGCCTACAGGCTTAATGGTTAACCATTGAACTAAGTACTACTATACTTACTTTCAGTATTCCCATTCTAAGATAAAACAGCTCAGAGAGTTTCTAGGAGTAATGTTTGAAAGACAACTGGTTCTATTTTAGTCTGAGTTCTCAGTACCTCCTATTTGGCTGATTTGAGTTAGTATAAAAGGTCATGGGCCTATCTTTAAGCAGGGGTGTGCAGTTGAACTCAACAACAATTATTTTGATCAAGTGTTGCCTCTTGCCTGTCTTGGCTGCTCAACAAATATACTCCTCTTCCCAACGGACACCGTGGCTGTCAGACTGGTTGGTCGACCTGAGCACTGGGTGCCGCCTGTGGATGAAACACGGAAGAGTTCATTCAAGGAATCTACTGTGGAGATACAGGCAGGATAGAAGCACACGGAGCGCATCGGGATCCTTTGATTTACAGCAAACCTTCCTGAAGAAAATTATCCCATGAAGACGAGACAAATGTGTCTCCATATGCAATTTCGTTGCGTAACTTTGGATAGAATCTGAGATGTTGGGAAAGGAGAAACTTAATGGATTCTTTGTCGTTTGGACTATACTTTCCGCGTTTGGCGAAAAACTCGGTAAGTAAACTAACCGTCGTTAAAGCAACAGCGATTTACACGTTTACCCATGATTTATTTTTTTGACTACAACAGATTGTTGGTAACAGGTCTCGCTACTTTATATTCAATGGAAACGGAATATTCCTTGATTCAGCATGGCACCGATAATTTGACATTTTACTAGACTTTGGTGTGCCATGTGTTGAAAGCACACCAGGCGGTTTTTATGTGCCTTAAACACATGGCACATAAAGGGTTAATAACACATTGTGTGTGGCTTGTTCAATAAGCCTCGAATGTTAAGTACTTGCCATAACTGGTTTGCCAATAATCAAATGTAACAATAGTGTGTGTCGTGTAATTACAATTAATCATGTATTTGTTACATTGAATCACTGTTAGGCTACATTGAGTTGAGATCAAACATGCAGGACGTTGTGAGAAAATAGAACCAGTCATTTTTTTCAGTTGTCTTTCAAACATTACTCCTTAACTCTCTGAGCTGTTTTACCTTAGAAGGGGAATATTGAAAGTAAGTATAGTAGTACTTAGTTCAATGGTTAACCATTAAACCTGTAGGCTTACATAGGCTACATACCAAATGTAATTTAACAATCCCTAAGAAGATAGGTGACTTTCACCAGTGATAAAACAGCCAAATAGGAGGTACTGGAGCTGAAACCATAATAGTTGTGTGTTTGATCATCCTCCTGTTTCACCACACTAATGGACGGCATGGCTCTCGATTCTGTAGTATTTGGCCTAATAGCCTACGTGCATTATAATGACAATGGAGCAGGGCCATCCTTTTGTGTCTGTGCTCCTGTGGTATTGTCTCCCCGTACCAAGGAGTCACCACTGGCTGCTGAACAATGCCCTACAGCGCCACGCATGCCTTAGCACTCAGTTTAGGAGACTCAGCCAAAGCTCTACCACTGGCTGCCTTTGGGATCCTTGTGTGGATCTATGCAGTGAACAGTTTTAGTCCGATGCACATTGTAGTCTGACAGAGCTGGGAAGAATTGATTCCTGTCATTATTTGATGGTGTTTTCCCCCTCTACCTGGTATTACAGTATGTTGAGCCTCCCTGCCTGTCACATTGCATCTGCTTCCACAGATCCCCCTCTGAGTGTGTGAAGTGAATATTTAATGTTTGTCCTGAGGGCAGGAGTCAGCCAGGTGTTCAGGAGAGACGATGAGAGATGCACTGGCATTTAACATGTAAATAGCATAATTATATTCTCTGTAAGTAAAAATAAATGCATGAGTTTGCTGGTGTATGACTGAAGTGAAAAAAGATGCATAAAGGTTTTACTCTAGTGAACTATGTGCACTGCATAGAGAGAAATGCAACCTTGCTATGAATGAGGAATCTCAAGGAACAAAAAACGCAATAAGTGAAATCTGACTGAAACCGCCAACACATGAGCCCATATCTGAGAGGATCAGATAAATGTCTAGGTCATTGAAGATCTATATAAACAAAACAATGTCTTAGTAGGTCTATCTGCTGGGGACACTGTCATGTAAACATTTTGTTGTACAGTAGGTATTTAAAGTGCATGTGGGCTGAACCTTGATTTTTATTGTTCCAAACAAACCACTACCCGAAAAGGCTCTTGAGGGGATCTTAAAGTGCCCACTCTGACCTTCTCCTACTTTACCGTTGTGTGACGATACCACCGCCCCTGCGCTTGCCCCCAGGTGGGTAGCTGCATCTTGTTTACATTTTTCCGTCCCGCTGTGGTGTCCGCCTCACATCTGGACTGAGTCCAGCCTTGGACCACAAAGGCCACTGTGTGTGCCTGCGCAGTGTGTGACGCTGACGTAACCATCACTGCATGGCTGTGGACTGGCCAGTCAAGTCAAAGCTGCCGTCATGTGTTTTTTAATAGCCTCATTCATTTGTCCACAGGCCAACTCATTTTCTTGAAATGTTTTTCCATTAAATGTGAGTTTACCTTCCTTGGAAAGAAGAGAGATCATTTAGAGATCCTTATCCAGAAACCAGTGTTATTTCATGCATGTTTTAGGCCTATGTGAAATGATCCTGCCATTGAAATCAAATCAAATTTTATTTGTCACATACACATGGTTAGCAGATGTTAATGCGAGTGTAGCGAAATGCTTGTGCTTCTAGTTCCGACAATGCAGTAATAACCAACAAGTAATCTAACTAACAATTCCAAAACTACTGTCTTGTACACAGTGTAAGGGGATAAAGAATATGTACATAAGGATATATGAATGAGTGATGGTACAGAGCAGCATAGGCAAGATACAGTAGATGGTATCGAGTACAGTATATGAGATGAGTATGTAAACAAAGTGGCATAGTTAAAGTGGCTAGTGATACATGTATTACATAAGGATACAGTCGATGATATAGAGTACAGTATATACGTATGCATATGAGATGAATAATGTAGGGTAAGTAACATTATATAAGGTAGCATTGTTTAAAGTGGCTAGTGATATATTTACATCATTTCCCATCAATTCCCATTATTAAAGTGGCTGGAGTTGAGTCAGTGTCAGTGTGTTGGCAGCAGCCACTCAATGTGGACTATGTCTGGACTATGTGTTTCTGTTCTACATACATCTAAATTCAAGGGCCCAGTCCAAACACTAGCCCCTACCTCCAAGCCCCAACCTTCTAGGCACTTCATGTAGGCTAGATCTGAAGTAAATTGAATAGGGATGATGTATTGGGGATAGGTGTAAGCATAAGACATGTGATAGTAGCGCAACCTTTCCCTATGATAAGCTAGGTAGAATTTTCACCATATTGTTAATAAATATTGCTAATAATGTCACATCTACATGAAGTCTCTAGGGATTAGAGGGACAGGACCTAGGTCTGTGGGAAGCAGTCCGGTGGCTGGTCTCTGTGGGCCACAGCTGCCATGAAGCCCTTGCAGGCCTGTTAGTGCTGTCACAAGTGTTAATGCCACACCCAGGGGGACAGTGGATTAACCTATCTGTAAACAGTGTCCACTGTGCCACCAGGGTGCTGAGCTAGGCCCGAGGCGTGGGAGCCACTGACACACCACACACACACACACACACACACACACACACACACACGAAAGGGAAGCCCCACACCTTCTGAAAGAGCCTGGAGTTGGCCTAGCCCAAGCAGCTGAGCATATCAGACAGACACCCCACCTCTCGTACCACCCAAAGGGAATCTCTAGAAGAGAGAGCATTGCCTTTCTTGGAGGTTGTGTTTTTTTTGCTTAGCTGTGTCTGCATTCTTAAGCAGAAGTGCATCAGCCAGGTATTTCTGTGAAGTAACTCCTATTTGTTTTGACTTGTCTGTTTGAGAAGACGTTCGCTCATTGAGACATTGGCAAATTTTTACTCACTTTGATTGATGTAATTAAGACTGCCTTCCAATAGCTGTCATCAGAGCTTGTATTTGTCTGACACAATGCAATATGTACAGTGTCTTTTGTTTTGCTTGTCTTGACTTGTCTCCCTCCCTCAATGTCCACTTAATATACGTTATTCCTTTCATATGTACTGGCACATTCTCTATCTAGACCTGCTGCTTTCCTTGATTCATTTCAAACTGTCAGCTTGGTAAAATTAGTCATGTTGGCTAGCTAGCAAACTGAACAAAATGTCTCATTTACTGGTGAGGTTGTTTGGCGTGTTTGTGGAGTGAAAGTTGAGCCTTGAATGGTGAATGTTCTTATTTGCCTTCCAGTTTGAGAGAGTTAGTGTCTTTCTCCACCAAACTCCACCATCACGTGTGTTCCTCATATCATGGTTTAACTAGTCTTAAACAATTTAACAGAAATACAACACCAAAATGGAGACGGAACTTCTTCTGATCTAACTTGACTTCTCTCCTATGGTTTTGTCCAGATGACGGTTGTGGCCACTCCATGCTGGGCCCAGAGAGCGGTGTCCTCTCCTCTAAGAACTACCCGGGAACCTACCCCAACAACACCTGGTGCGAATGGAAGATCCGCGTGCCAGAGGGCAACAGCCTGGTCCTCAGGTTCGGAGACCTGGACGTGGAGGCACGGGACTGCCAGTCGGACTACGTCAAGGTCCTCAAGGGTGTCTACGGAGGCGAGCATGGTAAGTCTGAGTCAGCCATCTTGGCCTTGGCTATTGTCTCTCTGGTTCTATGTGGTGATGAAAGTGTGACCTAGCTAGCGGTGGTGCTGCACAGACCACAGTCTTCATAACATTCCTTCTCCACAGATGAAAAGCACATGTCAGACTGAGCTTCCCTATTCACTGAGTCAAGGACAGAGTTTCTTCTGGGGGATTTTTCTATATATAAAGAGCCGGAGGAGAAGGCGGATGTCTTTGTTGTACTTGAGAATAACCTCACACAAGGAGGAAGTTGTGGGTGATCCTGATGGTCCGAGGACATCCAAGCCAACAGAAGGACATTGAGCTCCAAAAGTATTGGGACAGTGAAATTTTTTGATTGTTGTTTTGTCTCTGTACTCCAAAACTTTGGTATTTTCATCCATATTGGGTAAACCGTTTACAGAAGTTTTTGTACATAGTATTTTAGGGGACCAAAAGTATTGGGACAGATTCACTAGCTGTGAAAAGTTTAGTATTTGGTCCCATAATCATAGCATACAACAAAGTATGCTTGTTGTATACTGAACAAAAATATAAATGTAAAAATGTCAAAGATTTTACTGAGTTACAGTTTATATAGGGAAACCAGTCAATTGTAATAAATGAATTAGGCCCTAATCTATGGATTTCACATGATTGGGAATACAGATATGCATCTGTTGGTCACAGATACCTTAAAAAAAATATGGGCGTGGATCAGAAAACCAGTCCGTATCTGGTGTGACTACCATATGCCTCATACAGTGCGACACATATCCTTTGCATAAAGTTGATCAGTGTGCTGATTGTGACCTGTGTAATGTATTTTTTTTGTGTGTTTTTTTCATAATTTATTTATTTGCTACCCCCCTCTCCTCAAATTCGTGGTTTCCAATTGGTAGTTACACTCTTGTCTTATCGCTGCAACTCCCGTACAGACTCGGGAGAGACGAAGGTTGAGAGCGGTGCGTATTCTGAAACACAACCCAACCAAGCCGCACTGCTTCTTGACACAATGCCCACTTAACCCGGAGGCCAGCCGCACCAATGTGTCAGTGGAAACACCGTACACCTGGCGACCGTGTCAGCGTGCACTGCGCCCGGCCCGCCACAGGAGTTGCTCGTGCGCGATGGGACAAGGACATCCCTGGCGGCCAGACCCTCCCCTAAACTGCACGACACTGGGACAATTGTGCACCGCCCCATGGGTCTCCCAGTCATGGCCGGCTGCAACAGAGCCTGGACTCGAACACAGTGCCTTAGACCACTGCGCCACTCGGGAGGCCCGGCCTGTATAATGTTGTCCAACTCCTCTTCAATGACTGTGTGTAGTTGCTGCATTTTGGCGGGAACTGAAAAATGCTTTCGTACACGTCGATCCAGAGCATCCCAAACATGCTCAATGGGTGACATGTCTGGTGAGTATGCAGGCAATGTAAGAACTGGGACATTTTCATCTTCCAGGAATTGTGTACAGATCCTTGTGCATTGTCATGCTGAAACATGAGGTGATGGCGGCAGATTAATGGCATGACAATGGGCCTCAGGATATCATGGGGTCTCTGTGCATTAAAATTGGCATCAATAAAATGCTATTGTGTTTGTTGTCCGTATCCCCACGGACACCATGGGACATTCTTTACACAACTTTGACATCAGCAAACCGCTCGCCCACCTGCCCGGTACAGTTGAAACCAGGATTCATCCGTGAAGAGCACACTTCTCCAGTGTGCAAGTGGCCATCGAAGGTGAGCATTTGCCAGGTGTCAGGTGGATGGATTATCTTGGCGAAGGAGAAATGCTCACTAACCAATGTAAAGAAATGTGCACAACGTGAGAGAAATAAGCTATTTGGGCTTCTGGAACATTTCTGGGATTTTTTATTTCAGCTCATGGGACCAACACTTTACATGTTGTGTGCTATGAATATGGGACCAACACTTTACATGTTGTGTGCTATGAATATGGGACCAACACTTTACATGTTGTGTGCTATGAATATGGGACCAACACTTTACATGTTGTGTGCTATGAATATGGGACCAAATATGTAATGTTTTGCTACTTTAATACACATATATGTGGATTTGTCCCAATACATTTATTCACCTAAAATGGGGGGAATATGTACAAAGAGTGCTGTAATTTGTAAACAGTTCACCTGATATGGATGAAAATTTCCCCAAATTAAAGCTGACAGTCTGCACTTTAACCTCCGTCATTGTATCATTTCAAATCCAAAGTGCTGCAGTACAGGGTCAAAACAATCAAAAATGTGTCACTATCCCAATACTTTTGGAGCTCACTGTATTTCATTGTAGGCTCTCTTTTACCTTGATCTCTATGGGCTTTGATGGGGTTTGACCATATTTGTTGGTGGGTTTGACAAGTGCTGTTGGGTAGTTCCACCTCAAAAAGCACAAGAAAGGTTTCGACACCAACCATATCAGATTGTTCTGAAATCTTTTCTGTTGTTAGAAACAGATAAGATTAGCATTCCTGCAACATTATTTTGTTTCTAATATTATTTTATCTTTGAGAAATTAAGCTAATTGATTGCATCTAAATTGGCCATTTAAATGTATAGGATTCATATAATATTACAAAAATATAGTACCTAGCATTCGATTTGGACCAAACCTTTTTCTAACAATGAGTTAGACCTGAGGAATCCAAAGGAATGGTCAAAAGCCACCTACAGACACCGCACGCCAATCCCACCTAACGAGTATATAGTATCAGTTCTCTGTGTCTGACAAGTAGTATGGACCTGCGGCTTGGAGTATTGTTTCTTCATCCTATGAAATGTATTCCCAGTGAATTTGGTGATATTTTCCCCCTTTCAGAGAAATTAGTCATTGAATGTGTTAGGTTTATGTCCCATCCTACATCCTGATATTACCAGGTTCTGACTAGAGGTCAACTGATTAATCGGAATGGCTGATTAATTAGGGCCGATTTCAAGTTTTCATAACAATCGGTAATCTGCATTTTTGGACACCGATCATGGCCGATTACATTGCACTCAACGAGGAGACTGAGTGGCAGGCTGACTACCTGTTATGTTATGTGAGTGCAACAAGGAGCCAAGGTAAGGTGCTAGCTAGCATTAAACGTATCTTATAAAAAACAATCGATCTTAACATAATCACTGGTTAACTACACATGGTTGATATTACTAGTTTATCTAGCTTGTCCTGCGTTGCATATAGTCGATGCAGTGCCTGTTAATTTATCATTAAATCATAGCCTACTTCATCAAACGGGTGATTTAACAAGCCCATTCACAAAAAAAGCACTGTCGTTGCACCAATGTGTACTTAACCATAAACATCAATGCCTTTTTTAAAATCAATACACAAGTATATATTTTTAATCCTGCATATTTAGTGAATATTGCCTGCTAACATGAATTTCTTTTAACTAGGGAAATTGTGTCACTTCTCTTGCGTTCTGTGCAACAGAGTCAGGGTATATGCAGCAGTTTGGGCTGCCTGGCTCGTTGTGAACTGTGAGGACTATTTCTTCCTAACAAAGACGGGCAACTTCTCCAAACGGGGGATGATTTAACAAAAGCGCATTTGCGAAAAAAGCATAATCGTTGCACGAATGTACCTAACCATAAACATCATTGCCTTTCTTAAAATCAATACACAGAAGTATATATTTTTAATCCTGCATATTTAGTTAAAATAAATTCATGTTAGCAGGCAATATTAAGTTAGAGAAATTGTTACTTTTTTTGCGTTCATTGCACTCAGAGTCAGGGTATATGCAACAGTTTGGGCCGCCTGGCTCTTTGCCAGAATTTTACGTAATTATGACATAACATTGAAGGTTGTGCAATGTAACAGGAATATTTAGACTTATGGATGCCACCCATTAGATAAAATATGGAACGGTTCCGTATTTCACTGAAAGAATATACGTTTTATTTTCTAAATGACAGTTTCCAGATTTTACCATATTAATGACCGAAAGGCTCGTATTTCTGTGTGTTATTATGTTATAATTAAGTCTATGATTTGATATGTGATAGAGCAGTCTGACTGAGCGGTGGTAGGCAGCAGCAGGCTCGTAAGCATTCATTCAAACAGCACTTTCATGCTCTTCGCTGTGCTTCAAGCATTGCTCTGTTTATCAAATCGTCATTGTGTCAAGAGATATAGTACTAAAACACTTGAGCGTCTCTCTTGATCCTAGGTCCTGGCAGAGTTGTGCAGACTCAGGACAACCGAGCTTTGAAGGAATACGCAGATTTAAAGAGGAGTCCGTAATTTGCTTTCTAATAATCATAATCTTTTCCTCAAAGAAGTTCATGAATTTATCACTGCTAAAGTGAAAGTCATCCTCTCTTGGGGAATGCTGCTTTTTAGTTAGCTTTGCGACAGTATCAAAAAAGATTGTTCTTATTTTCCTCAATTAAGTTAGAAAAATGGGATGATCGAGCAGCAGTAAGGGCTCTTCGGTACTGTCTTTCCAAGCTAGTCGGAAGACTTCCAGTTTGGTGTGGCGCCATTTCCGTTCCAATTTTCTGGAAGCTTGCTTCAGAGCTCGGGTATTTTCTGTGTACCAGGGAGCTAGTTTCTTATGAAAAATGTTTTTAGTTTTTAGGGGTGCAACTGCATCTAGGGTATTGCGCAAGGTTAAATTGAGTTCCTCAGTTAGGTGGTTAACTGATTTTTGTCCTCTGGCGTCCTTGGGTAGACAGAGGGAATCTGGAAGGACATCAAGGAATCTTTGTGTTGTCTGTGAATTTATAGCACGACTTTTGATGGTCCTTGGTTGGGGTCTGAGCAGATTATTTGTTGCAATTGCAAACTTAATAAAATGGTGGTCCGATAGTCCAGGATTATGAGGAAAAACATTAAGATCCACAACATTTATTCCATGGGACAAAACTAGGTCCAGAGTATGACTGTGACAGTGAGTGGGTCCAGAGACATGTTGGACAAAACCCACTGAGTCGATGATGGCTCCGAAAGCCTTTTGGAGTGGGTCTGTGGACTTTTACATGTGAATATTAAAGTCACCAAAGATTAGAATATTATCTGCTATGACTACAAGGTCCGATAGGAATTCAGGGAACTCAGTGAGGGACGCTGTATATGGCCCAGGAGGCCTGTAAACAGTAGCTATAAAAAGTGATTGAGTAGGCTGCATAGATTTCATGACTAGAAGCTCAAAAGACGAAAACAGCATTTTTTTTTGTTGTTGTAAATTGAAATTTGCTATCGTAAATGTTAGCAACACCTCCGCCTTTGCGGGATGCACGGGGGATATGGTCACTAGTGTGGCCAGGAGGTGAGGCCTCATTTAACACAGTAAATTCATCAGGCTTAAGCCATGTTTCAGTCAGGCCAATCACATCAAGATTATGATCAGTGATTAGTTCATTGACTATAATTGCCTTTGAAGTAAGGGATCTAACATTAAGTAGCCCTATTTTAAGATGTGAGGTGACTTCAAGCCTATCAACTCCTGAGATTAGGCTGGTGTAACCGATGTGAAATAGCTAGCTAGTTAGCAGGGTGCGCGCTAATGGCGTTTCAAACGTCACTCGCTCTGAGACTTGGAGTAGTTGTTCCCCTTGCTCTGCAAGGGCCGCGGCTTTTGTGGAGCGATGGGTAACGATGCTTCGAGGGTGGCTGTTGTCGATGTGTTCCTGGTTCAAGCCCAGGTAGGGGCGAGGAGAGGGACGGAAGCTATACTGTTACACGGGCAATACTAAAGTGTCTATAAGAACATCCAATAGTCCAAGGTATATGAAATACAAATGGTAAAGAGAGAAATAGTCCTATATTTCCTATAATAACCTAAAACTTCTTACCTTGGAATATTGAAGACTCATGTTAAAAGGAACCACCAGCTTTCATATGTTCTCATGTTCTGAGCAAGGAACTTAAACGTTAGCTTTCTTACATAGCACATATTTCACTTTAACTTTCTTCTCCAGCACTTTGTTATTACATTATTTAAACCAAATTGAACATGTTTCATTATTTATTTGAGGCTAAATTGATTTTATTGATGTATTATATTAAGTTAAAATAAGTGTTCATTCAGTGTTGTTGTAATTGTCATTATTACAAATAAATACATTTAAAAAAAATGGCCTATTAATCGGTACCAGTTTTTTTTGGTCCTCCAATTATCGGTGTTGGAAAAATCATAATCGGTCGACCTCTAGTTCTGACCCCCCTTAGTCATAGTATTTCTGACAAGTAATTAGACGTCTTGGGTTTTCTCCATGTTAGCAGCGCGTAGCACCACACAGAAAGCGTTTGTCATGCAGCGCTATAGCAGGATGTCTCTCCTCCAGCCTGCCACTACTACTCTGAGTAAGAATTACTGGGCTGGAGGGAGGCTGGTGTGAAGAGCAGGATATGGGCTGAGGGTAGTGTTGAGCTGCTATATCCATCATGCTGTGGTGAATGATCATCATGCCCACTTTGCAATCCACCCACAGCTGAGGTTACCAATACAGAGGCCAGGGTGTCAGAGGCCCTTTGAAACCTCAGTGGTGAAACACGGAATGCCTTGGCTTCTCTCCTCAACAGCTTCCTGGTGAAAGTATTCCATCACTGACCAGGTTTCACAACATGCTTTGCTCATAAATATCCTTAGGAATTTGTGATATTTACAGTATCCCATTCCCGGTCATACCTTGAAAGTTGTATTTTCACACTTCTTTGAAACTCCTTATATGACCCTTCAAATGTTCCGTAGGGCAATAGGACTGGGGAATGTAATAATTTTTTCATCATGAAATCCCTCAGGGTTGTTGACGTGTAGTTCAGTGAGGGAGTGGATATAGTGATTTCCACCCAGAGGATGTGGTTGCCATGGAGCTGACTGGTGGAGGCCTCATGTTTCATCATGGTGGTCAGGTGAAGCAAAGCCACACATGCCATTGAGACCAAACATAACCAGCATGGGTCTCAGCCAGGCAGCCAGGTCTTTGGAAAGGGCCCTGGGCACTGTGCTGGGTTTGGGTGTCTCTCTCTCTCTCCCCCTCCCTTTGTCTGCAAAAGGGAAGCATTTTTTCCTCCTGTGTGCGATAGAGAGGAAGAGCTGTTCAGATGACATGTGATTTGGGTTGTTGGGGCTGAAAATAGAGAGCCTGTCAGGGAGACCTGGAGAGACAAACAGCCCCTGTGGGGTGGTGGGTAGGGGGGACCGTGTAGATGGCAGGTCAGAACCTGTCTGCCTCTCCCACCTCTCTGACCTCAGATATGGTCGCACCATCTTGTGTTGGTCATTTGGAATATGAAATAAGGTCACATTGCTGTCAAAATGCAGATGAATGGTGGTTATGATAGACCTATGTCCATCTCTCCTGTTGCAGTGTATGGGACGTTCTGTGGCAGCCTGAAGTCCTACCCAAGAGAGGTACACACGGACTCCAATGAGGTCATGGTCCAGTTCCGCAGCGGGCGCCACATCTCAGGCCGAGGGTTCCTGTTCTCCTACTCCTCAGGGGACCACAGAGGTTTGAGACTCTCCCTCTCTCGATCTACACCTAAACTAATGATTCAATGCTGTTTCATGCCAAAACAATGATCTTCATAAGAATACACCGTTGTCTGAATTCTACATGTGTTTTTCTGTGCGGTCCTTTGGTTGGCCTTCTCTTTCCACTAAGGACAGTCAGTGCTACTGGTTAATCAGCTGTGCCACGTGCCTGTCCTGTCCTCTCCTTAGGGTGAACCCAGAAGGGCTGTTTCTACTAGAGGTCGACCGATTAATTAGGGTTGATTTCATAACAATCGGAAATTGGTATTTTTGGGGGCCGATTTTGCCAATTTAAAAACATTAATTTGATTTTTTTATACCTTTATTTAACTTGTCAAGTCAGTTAAGAACACATTCTTATTTTCAATGATGACCTATGAACGGTGGGTTAACTGCCTTGTTCAGGGGCAGAACGACCGATTTTCACCTTGTCAGCTCGGGGTCCAATCTTGAAACCTTACAGTTAACTAGTCCAACGCTCTATCCACCTGCCTCTCATTGCACTCCAAGAGGAGCCTGTTACGCGAATGCAGTAGAAGCCAGGGTAAGTTGCTAGCTATTAAACTTATCTTATTATTATTATTTTTTTTACCTTGGCAAGTCAGTTAAGAACAAATTCTTATTTTCAATGACTGCCTAGGAACAGTGGGTTAACTGCCTGTTCAGGGGCGGAACGACAGATTTGTACCTTGTCAGCCCGAGGATTCGAACTTGCAACCTGTCGGTTACTAGTCCAACGCTCTAACCACTAGGCTAACCTGCCGCCCCTTATAAAAAACAATCAATCAATCATAATCACTAGTTATAACTACACATGGTTGATGATATTACTCGTTTATCTAGCGTGTCCTGCTTTGCATATAATCGATGCAACGCTGGGGGATGATTTAACAAAAGCGCATTTGCGAAAAAAGCACAATCGTTGGACGACTGTACCTAACCATAAACACCAATGGCTTTCTTAAAATCAATAAACAGAAGTATATATTTTTAAACCTGCATATTTAGCTAAAAGAAATCCAGGTTAGCAGGCAATATTAACTAGGTGAAATTGTGTCATTTTTCTTGCGTTCATTGCACTCAGAGTCGGGGTATATGCAACAGTTTGGGCTGCCTGGCTCATTGCGAACTAATTTGCCAGAATGTACGTAATTATGACATAACATTGAAGGTTGTGCAATGTAACAATACTATTTAGACTTAGGGATGCCATCTGTTAGATAAAATACCGAACGGTTCTGTATTTCACTGAAATAATAAACGTTTTGTTTTCGAAATGATAGTTTCTGGATTCGACCATATTAATGACCAAAGGCTCATATTTCTGTGTGTTATTATGTTATTATTAAGTCTGATTTGATAGAGCAGTCTGACTGAGCAGCAGCAGGCTCGTAAGCATTCATTCAAACAGCACTTTCGTGCGTTTTGCCAGCAGCTCTTCTCAAGCACAGCGCTGTTTATGACTTCAAGCCTATCAGCCTAATGGCTAGTGTAACCAATGTGAAATGGCTAGCTAGTTAGCTGGGTGTGCGCTAATACCGTTTCAAACGTCACTCGTGTGAGGTAGGGGCGAGGAGAGGGACGGAAGCTATACTGTTACACTGACAATACTATGGTGCCTATAAGAACATCCAATAGTCAAAGGTATATGCAATACAAATGGTATAGAGAGAAATAGTCCTATAAATAATATATTAACTACAACCTAAAACCTCTTACCTTGGAATATTGTCTCATGTTAAAAGGAACCACCAACTTTCATATGTTCTCATGTTCTGAGCAAGGAACTTAAACGTTAGCTTTTTTACTGGGCACATATATCACTTTTACTTCACCAACACTTTGTTTTTGCATTATTTAAACCAAATTGAACATGTTTCATTATTTATTTGAGGCTAAATAGATTTTTATTGATGTATTATATTAGGTTAAAATAAGTGTTCATTCAGTATTGTTGTAATTGTCATTATTACAAATACATTTAAAAAAAATTGGCCTATTAATCGGTATCTCCTTTTTTGGTCCTCCAATAATCGGTATCGGCGTTGAAAAAAATCATAATTGGTCGACCTCTAGTTTCTACATGCAGCATTATCAGACACAGCATAGACTGACGTAAGTCAGACCATATTGAATGACACACAGTCACGCTGTGTATGTGATGATCCAGGAGATTCCAGGAGTTTACAAACTGGTTTTGGTGGTTATACCTGTTTCCACCATTATTATGTTGTTGACCAAAACATCATGTAGTTGATCACTAAGAGCAATAACTGTGTGTGGTGCGGGTGTGTGTGTGTCTGTGCGAGTGTGACACGAATGCTCATCCCAGAGGGAGTGAAGGAAGCAGGGTCTACATCCTGTTGTTGTGGTCCTTTCTGCTCCACAGGGCTGGTTTCCTCTGTCTGCTCTACTACTGATCACATGGTATTTTCTCCCCTCATTGTCTCTCGGCTCCTCCCCTGTTTTCTGCCCTCAGATCTGCTCACATGTTTGGATAAAGGCAGCCATTTCTCAGATTTAAAATACAGGTAAGGTTGTTTCATATGTGGCTGTGTGTCTGAGACAAGTCAAATGTCTTGCTTTGAGTCCTTGGTTAACTGTAATGACAATAGATTCCTAGCTTGATTATGGGCCTTAATCAAAAATATTACCCCTTGTTATCCCTCAGCTAGTCAATTATCTAATTTCCTCAATATTCTGAAATATACAGTTGAAGTCGGAAGTTTACATACACTTAGGTTGGAGTTATTAAAACTTGTTTTTCAGCCACTCCACACATTTCTAGTTAACAAACTATAGTTTTGGCAAGTCGGTTAGGACATCTACTTTGTGCATGGCACAAGTAATTTTTCAATTTGTCCATTGTTTTCAGACAGTTTATTTCACTTCTAGTTCACTGTATCACTATTCCAGTGGGTCAGAAGTTTACATACACTAAGTTGACTGTGCCTTTAAACAGCTTGTAAAATTCCAGAAAATGGTGTAATGGCTTTAGACGCTTCTGATAGGCTAATTGACATCATTTGAGTCAATTGGAGGTGACCTGTGGATGTATTTCAAGGCCTACCTTCAAACTCAGTGCCTCTTTGCTTGACATCATGGGAAAATCAATAGAAATCCGCCAAGACTTCAGAAATTTTTTTTTTGTAGACCTCCAGCAATTTCCAAACGCCTGAAGGTACCACGTTCATCTGTACAAACAGTAGTATGCAAGTGTAAACACCATGGGACCACGCAGCCGTCATACCGCTCAGGAAGAAGACACGTTCTGTCTTCTAGAGATGAACGTACTTTGGTGCGAAAAGTGCAAATCAATCCCAGAACAACAGGAAGGACCTTGTGAAGATGCTGGAGGAAATTGGTACAAAAGTATCTATATCCACAGTAAAATGAGTCCTATATTGACATAGCCTTTAACGCCGCTCAGCAAGGAAGAAGCCACTGCTCCAAAACCGCCGGTAAAAAATCCAGATTATGTTTTGCAACTGCACAGGGGGACAAAGATTGTACTTTTTGGAGAAATGTCCTCTGGTCTGATGAAACAAAAATATAACTGTTTGGCTATAATGAACATCATTATGTTTGGAGGAAAAAGGGGCTTGCAAGCCAAAGAACACCATCCCATCTGTGAAGCACAGGGGTGGCAGCATCAGGTTGTGGGGTTGCTTTGCTGCAGGAGGGATTGGTGGACTTCACATGATGCAATCTATTTTGTGAAGGAAAATGATGTGGATATATTGAAGTAACATCTCAAGACATCAGTCAGGAAGTTAAAGCTTGGTTGCAAATGGGTCTTCCAAATGGACAACGACCCCAAGCATACTTCCAAAGTTGGTATTGGAGTGGTCATCACAAAGCCCTGACCCCAATCCTATAGACAACTTGTGGGCAGAACTGAAAATGCGTGTGCGAGCAAGGAGGCCTACAAACCTGACTCAGTTCCACCAGCTCTGTCAGGAGGAATGGGCCAAAATTCACCCAACTTATTGTAGGAAGCTTGTGGAAGGCTACCCGAAATGTTTGACCAAAGTTAATCAGTTTAAAGGCAATGTTACCAAATACTAATTGAGTGTATGTAAACTTCTGACCCACTGGGAATGTGATAATTCTCTCTATTATTATTCTGACATTTCACATTCTTAAATAAAGTAGTGATCCTAACTGACCTAAGACAGGGCATTTTTACTTAAATTAAATGTCAGGAATTGTGAAAAACTGAGTTTAAATGTATTTTGCTAAGGTGTATATAAACATCTGACTTCAACTGTATATATACAATTTAGATTCAAGTATCTTATACGTCTCCATTAAGTCAATTTTGTCCCATTAGAGTGTAGTAATGTTGATGGTGTAAGCAGAGACCGTGTCTGGTGTGAAGTGATTACTTACCACTCCACTGAACCGTGTCCATCTGGGGAAATTGACAGGATGGGGCCAATGCGTTGTCAACAAGTATGTTCTATTGTTGTCTATCCTCACAGGAAGTACTGTCCGGCAGGATGCAAAGCAGTGGCAGGTGACATATCCGGGGACATTTCCCAGGGTTACAGGCATGTAAGTAAAAGTCTAGTCCTTCTCAAAGGTAGCCTATTCACTGTCTTTTTTCCAGGTTTATAAAGAGGACAGAAATGCTGTTTGGTCTCTGCCTCCCCCCAGGGGAAAGTTTTTAACCACAGATGTTGGTTTGCAGAGTAGGTATTTACGAGGAAACGTTGTGTTGTTGGAAGCCTTGGCAGCAGTTCTGTCCTAACAGGTTCTAGTCCCCTGAAGCAGCCAGCCAAGCACTTGTTTGTTTACCCTCGATTACATTGTCCTGTCTTCTGTCAGAGGAACACGACTGTTCTGAGGCACCACTTGGAGCACCTCAGCCCATAGGTGCTTCAAGGTCTGAATGGGCCCTTGTTAGGCGCAGAAACAGACACACCAGAAGCTGGACGTGAGAAGTTGTCCCCGGGCTAACCAGTCGTTGCTGGTGCTTTTGTCTGGCTGCTGTTGTGGAACACACATAAAGTGGTTGTGGAGGTATATTGGATGGGTCATCTGTTTATGTAACTGTGGTGCATTTTGACTCAGCAGCAGAGCTGGGCTTTGCTGTTAGGTTGCATCACAGGGCAGCCAAACCACAGGGGCAAGGCAACTGTAAAGCCTGGTCCAGTTGGGCTGTGTGAGTGTTTGTGTGTAACTCGGTCTGCTTTGTCTTAGGGCTTGTGTACTGTAGAATGCTTTGGGCTCATTACACACAGTTAGAGCTAGAGATGTCTACCTCTCTTTGTAAGGCTGTTTCATTGTAATACCTGGAAATAGTAGCTAATGTGTAATACCATAAGGTGTCTAACACTCTGAGGTGAACAGCCAAACACGCATATAGACTAAGCTCTGTGAGAAGATTCTGGTCACTGTATTCACCAAAATACTCCAGAACTGTAGTTATGCTAGTCCTCCTCTCTATGGGGCTCAGGATGCATTTCATGTGGGTCACCTGGATGGGTCAATCCCAGTGGTCCTCTGGCTCTGCTACCCTGGCCAGCCCTGCATGGGGTTCAGTATCTAAAAAGAGAGGGTCTTTCCAGACCAGGGACTTTCCAAGCCTCCTGAGGTTTTGCTCTCTCTGGGGTTTGATCAGGGCTATTGAGCGGCTGCCCACCGGCCAGGCGGTCAGTGTGACAGACAGCTCCAGGCTTAGGAAGCACAGCAGGGAGCCCCAGCCCCACAACAATAGGCCTGGAGGAGCACAACAACAGAGAACCTCTCAACGCTCCACCGTCTGCTGGGAAGAAGGATGAGCATCGAGGGCTTGGCGTGTGCCGAGGGCTTGGTGTGCATCCCAAATGGCACCCTATTCCCTTTATAGTGCACTACTTTTGAACAGGACCCATAGGGATCTGGTTGAAAGTAGTGCACTATATAGGGAATAGGGTGCCATTTGGGAGAGACTGGGCCAGAGCGATTGATTAGTCCGCGCAGGCTATTGTATAGGGAGGGTTTGGTGGAGGGCCTAGATTATGAGGAGATGATGCCTGTGGAACAGAAGGTGTTTATCTGTCCACTGCACCCATTCAATAGACACACTCATTAGCATTTAGACCAACACAACAGTCTGAATGACTTCTGGGCGGTTTGTAGTATGGCATTAATGGTTCCTCAGAGTCTATTTATTACAACCATACAAGACCTACACATTGTGGCTATGTATTTGATACACTGTGTATCTGTAATTAATGTGGTTATCATACCATATGTCATCATTCAGTGTTAATAAGCACTAAGTGAATTAATAATTTAGCAACATATTTTGTTGGTTGAAAGGTCTACTTAGTTAGTGCTTTTGACCCTTGGGAAATAACAGCAGGGAAGTAAGTGACAGCAGGGAAGTAAGTGACATTTTGATAGTTCCTCTCCTATTCTGTAGTATTTCACCCCCTGCTGCTAAGATGAAATAGTCTGCAGAGGTTTAGACAAGGAGGTTAACAGAAGCAGGACACATGGACAATCTCAGTTAGAACCAGACGGTCTTTGGCTGATGTAGTCAAGCCATTATCTAGTCTAATACGCTCCTACTAGTAGCAGTAGCACAAGCCTTGAACCCAGCCCTGCTCCAGCAACAGTCCATGATTAGTCTCTAGCCATAACTCTGACTGGGGCCATGATATACAAACTACCAGAGCCTATCCATCTGCTCCACCGGCTGACAGACAGGCAGGGCAGAGTTCAATGTATTTACGGTGTGGTAGTCGGCCCACCCGGCAGTGTATAAATGATCAGAGTAATAATAACGAGACAGTTAAATCTGACCCAAGAGCAGCTGTTAGTCCAGATAAGCGGCAGCCAGGCCTCTGTAAAGCAGCTCCTCAGGGCCCCAGCCACTGGCCCCCGATCTGTACCATGGAGCTGTCGAGCAGCCTCTCCCCCTCCCCTCCCTCCCCCACTCAGAGGAGAATAGTGCTCACCTATAACAGCCAGTCTGTAATGGCTTTTTACAGGGAAAGGGAGGAAATAGCTGCAGGCTGAAATGAGACGTAACTGATTTTAACACTGAGCTTTTACCTTGTCTCCATGTTGAAGTTAGATTATATATTTATATTTCTTTCAGTCTTTTTTCATCATGTTTGAACAACAATACTTTTTCAGAAATTCATTTTTCACCTATATTAGTGTTTGAGTGCTTGTTTCAATAGATCCTTGATGGACTTTATGGAGAATTTTTATCAGCAGAGCTACGGTTCATTTTTACAGCACTCCAGTGATTTCCATGTTAATTGTAAGGCATTTCACGTTGTCTTGTGGAGGAAATGCCTGTTTTTATCCATCAAAGAGCTCCTTTTAACCTGTCCCAGCCCTTCATTTCAGCAGCAGGGTGGGGCAATCTCTAAGAGGTAGGCATCTAGCTATTACAAAGGTACTGAATGTTATGTGACAAAGTACTGCTTTCCTAAGTAACGCACCACAGAGAAGTATGTTTGACATTCCTCCTACAGCTGCAATTACTGTAAATATTGACCCTGAATGCAATCACAATGTGCCTTTTTTTTCCCACGTGTAAATGAAGTGTGAAGTGATTGAGAATGCATGGGGCTTATTTTAGATTAGCGTCTACTGTGGCTCCATGTCATGAGATTTTAATTTGGGATGAGATGCCTGCGCTCCCACTGCTGACACAGATGAATGACGGGGAGCTGCACTGCTCTCCTATGTGCCATGTTGAAGGGAACCTCAGACATGAGAGGAATGGTGCACTGATGGAAGCAGTAGTCCAAGCTCATTCACTTTTGTTGAAAGTCCAAGTTTTATGTATGTATTTCGTGGCCCACACTCTCTTGGTGAAATGTTTATTGAATGGTAGCACCACACACAGTTTGGCTAGCTCAGACTTCCATTACGAGGGTGTCTGGAGTTTTACACTTCTCCCACCTTCTCTGTGTTTAGCCCTGGTTGTTATCTGAGCTGTGATTGTCTGTTATAGCATATCTGTCTCTTGTTCCAGACCTCTATGATGTGTTTGTCTTTCTCTATATCACACCTGTGGTCTCTGTGGTTTCAGACCTCAGTTCTGTATGTCTAATATATTATATCTCTCTGTTGTTTCAGACGTCTGTGCTGTGTAAGGCTGCCGTCCATGCAGGGGTTATCCTGGATGAGTTAGGAGGCTGGGTATCCGTGGAGACCCACAAAGGCCTGAGTCACTACCACGCCACCAGAGCCAATGGGATCCAATCCAAAGAGTGAGTACTGGGGAATTTACAGGCCATGACTCAGAGGATGGGCAGCACAACAGCAGTAGACTTGAATGTTAGGCCTCACATGTTGTCCTTCACAGCACTATAGGTTTTAGGTACCAATTGGTGTCCACAAACATTAGCCACTGGTTTAGGATTGATCTTTTTAACAGTCTGATGGAAGTTGTTGATAATAACTCTCCTAAGAGGAGCATAAACCTGCATGATGGGACAACTCTTATTTTTTATGTCATCTCTGCTTCGAGTCCTAAATAAATGTCTGCTGCCCCAGACCTTGGCCAGGTTTACCTAGGTAGAAACCAGATTAATCAGGCAGGGCTAGCTTGCTAGCATTCCTGCACTGTGATGATAGATTAGCTGGCTTCTCACAAATGTCAGAGACAGTCAGTCTTGCCTATGGCATTCATAGAGATGTATGATGGAGTTCTGAGGTGGGGGAAGAGAGAATAATAGTGTCCATCAGTCATAATTGACTAAAGCTTGTAGTTGTATAGTCAGTTTGTATACATGTAACACAGTGATGCATCACTAATATGATGACTGCAGAGTGAAGGCGAAGGGGCTTGAAATAATTTGATTTGATTCTTAAAGAAATGGCCATCCCTCAAGCTGTCCTTAATGTTCAGTGGGGGAGGAGGATTTTGTCATTTTGAAGTAATGCATGCAAACCTAACGTGATAAGTCGTTCATATCAAATAGGCTTCAGAGCCCCTAAGCCTAGCTATGTGAATGCATTGGTGCAGTGATAGCAAATCAAGTTGTGACATTTTGAAATATATAGGTTCGGTTTTCAAATATTACCCTGTATTGATTTGCCCTCTACACATATCGAGCACTGCACATCAATCAATCACTTTCTAAATGTGTAAATGTGAACTCTTATTATGTGTAGCAAATAAATCTTAATTGTAGCAGTACATAAACATTTTGTCCTACTGAACCTGTGTATTAACATATTGTACACTCACATTTTCTTTCTAGCCATGTAACAACATTGCACGAGCTTTGCAAACATATTCTATACAAAGGAAACATGCATGGGGTCTTTATACATTTTCTTCATTGCATTCACTGGCTGAACATGCACTGCTGAATTGAATATGTTCAGTGTTGTTCTCTGGCTCCTGAAAGAACTTTCTTCTGAAAAAGAGCTGTGTTATAAATGGACAACCCCAGCCTAATACAAGTCTAATTCTCCAAAGACTTGGCCTTTGCTGAAGGGGATGAATACTTGGGTTGTGTTAGAACATGAAGTTAACTAACACTCCAACAGTGTGTATAAAATGCAGCAAGGATTGGATGCTGTTAAGCCGTTGTGATAATACACGTTTGATTGAACTTGACTCCCTAATTGGATTCTGCTGGGTTAAGACATGAACAATATTTACTGTGACAATGCACCATGCTTCCCACTACCCAGGGTGGCTGACCTTGATGATGTAACAGTCCCCTGACCCAGTCTCTGCCCAATTTGGAAGAAAGGATCAATATCTGGTTTGATAATGACTCTGTTATTGGAAATGGATCAGCTCAAACCAAGATGGATACCTGTGTATGTTTTTATTCGTGTTGTAGTAGGAACCGTTTCTTTTTGACTGTTAGATAATAGATCATTTCGACACTCCCAGGTGCAGGTGAAAGTCAGTACCCACGTTAAAGTGTTTGATCTTTTGTACTTTTACACACCTCTTATCGCCCATAAATATAATTTAACCACCACGTCTGCTTTTCTGAACTGTTCAAAGAAGAAATACATCTGATCCAGGAAGCTGGTGAAAATGAGAGATCGTTGAGTGATGGTGGAGAAATATAAAATTCTCCCAACTAGCCACTGTAATTAACACCAATCCTGGTGTCTTAATGTGTTCAGCTTTATCCCCCAGCTATAGGGCACTAGGAGAGAAGAGACTACACAGGGAAGGGCAGGGGAAACGAAGCACAGGGTTCTTGGTGAAGGCTGATTTGGGAAGAGAAATAGGGAGGGGGGGGGGGGGGGGAGGGGGGGGACGACACAATCTGGTGATGCTTCTTTGTGGCCACAATGGGTGATCCTCCACAATGGCAGGCTCTCCACAATGGCAGGCCCTCAATCTATCACTGTAATTGTAATCGTTGAAGCTCACGGCCCGTCATTGATGGATATTATTTTTCTTCTTCCAGCGGCTCTTTGTCCGAAGCGCTCTTCACGTTCCTCATTAATGGTAACATTTGTTTTGTTCTCTTTCTCTACTGTTTTTATGCTCTTAAATGGTTGTTTCTCAAACTACAGTTTCTGAGGCCATTGTCTTTATCACGTAATAAAATGTGCTGCATTTTCACCAGGAAGGAATGTAATCAAAGCCTACCACTTACTAAATTAAACATTTTATGCCAGGATTTCTGATGACTTACTGATAGTTGTTGAAAAAGGAAGTAATTGACAGTCAAACGGGGTAAAAGATCTGGTTTGGAAAATGAAAGCTTGGTGTGAAGCGTGGGAACCCTGTATCTCTTGTCTGTGTGATATTTTCATACAGCTGTTTGCATTCTGGCACAGTTTCATCCAGTCAGTCGGCTATAACTGTGGAGGTTCTGGCTATCTATATCACAGGCAGGCAGGCCTGGGAAAGCTCACAAATCAACTGTTGGTGTCACAGTACAGATGTGTTCAGACACTTGACGGTACAACAGCTGTGTCAGAAGACAGACTGCACTTATTAGGCTTATTTCCTCTCAGTTACTCTGGACAACAATACACATTTTCAAATACTGTAAGTTGTGATGTAAAATGTGTCTCATTCCCAATTTACAGTTGTCATGTTTCTTGTAGACACTCTCACTCTCTTTGCTCTCCGATCAACTCAGACAGCATCAATGCTCACATGACAAATTGACAAATGATGCCATGACATGTCTGACATATACTGTATGTTCCCTAGTCTGGACTTTTCAGGACCTCATCAACACTGTCGATGTCCCGCACTTTAATTAAGACTAGCTCCTTATTGACTTTCCTCAAAGCTTCACTCTCTCAATATGTTGGAATGGTGAGGAGGACAAGAGTCATATCTTCTTTACATAGGGTTTTAGTTGGTTGCAGAGTTTAACGGGTTTAGTCAGACTAGTTGCTCCTGGGACTGTTCTGACAGGATGTCTCCTGTGGGGGCGATGTCGTCGATGCACTTAGTAATGAAGCTGGTGACTGATGTGGTAAACTCCTCAATGCCATCAGATGAGTCCCGGAACATTTTCCAGTCTGTGCTAGCACATAAATCCGGCAGCATAGCATTCGCTGATACTTCCTGTTTGGGTTTTTGTTTGAAAGCAGGAATCGGGAGAATAAAGTTATGGTCAGATTTGCCAAATGGAGGGTGAGCGACAGCTTTGTATGAGTCTCTGTGTGGAGTAAAGATGATCTAGAGTTTTTTTTGCCTCTAGTTGCACAGGTGACAGAAATGAGGGGAAACGGATTTTAGTTTTCCTGCATTAAATCACTGGCCACTAGGAGCGATTTTCTTGTTTGCCTATGGCCCTATACAGCTTGTTGAGTGTGGTCTTAGTGCCAACAACGGTTTGTGATGGTAAATAAACAACTACGAAAAATCTGGATGAAAACTCTCTTGGTGAATAGTATGGTTTACAGCCTATCATGAGGTATTCTAACTCAGGTGAGCAGAACACTGAGACTTCCTTAATATTAGAGATTGAACACCAGCTGTTGTTGACAAAGAGACACACTCCACCCCCCTTGAGCTTACCCAACGCTGCCGTTCTGTTCTGCTGATGCATAGAAAAAAAGAGCTAGAATATTATCCATGTTCTTGTTCAGCCAAGTTTCAGAGAAACATAGTATATTACAGTTCTTCAGATCCCGTTGATAGGAGTCTCGAACAGAGCTCTTCCCGTTTGTTCTCCAGTGATTATATATTTGCCAATAGAACAGAGGGCAGAGGAAGTAGTGGGAATATTTGGGTAAAATCTTATTCAGTTAGAGCAGCAGAATTGTTGTTATTTACTTTTTCTTCTGTTGTTGTTCTCTAGACTGTAAGAACCAGTCAGTGTTGCAGCATGTGTCTGTTAGTGCCAGTTCGTGGGGAGAAGCGACGGGTTGTCAGTCTGATTGGGCGCCCAACAGCTCCCAGGCTGACCCAGGATCAAGGGGCTGCACCTGGGCTGCAGATCAGAACGACAGCCTGCAGTGGCTCCAGCTGGACCTGGGGGAGAAGAAAAGGATCACAGGTGAGATAAGAGCCCTACTCAGGGAAACATGCTCTCAAACATTAAGCTTCCAAAACTCCTCTCTACCTGACTCTACAAATAGAAGCTAAGTAGCAGGCTTATTTCATTTATTAGGATCCCCATATTGCTGTACTTACAGTGCCTTCAGAAAGTATTCACACCCCTTGACATTTTCCACATTGATTAAATTGAGATTTGTTGGGCCACTGGCCTACACACAACCCTGTAATATCAAAGTGGAATTATGTTTTTCGAAATGTTTACAAATGAATTACAAATTAAAAGCTGAAATGTATTCAACCCCTTTGTACTGGCAAGACTAAATAAGTTCAAGAGTAAAAATGTGCTTAACAAGTCACATATTAAGTTACATGTACTCACTCTGTGTGCCACATACAATTATCTGTAAGTTCCCTCAGTCGAACAATGAATTCCAAACATAGATTGAACCACAAAGACCAGGGAGGTTTTCCAATGCCTCGCAAAGAACGGCACCTATTGGTAGATGAGTAAAAATAAAAAGCAGACATTGAATATCCCTTTGATCATGGTGAAGTTATTAATTACACTTTGGATGGTGTATCAATACATCCAGTCACTACAAAGATGTGGGCATCCTTCCTTAGTCAGTTGCCAGAGAGGAAGGAAACCGCTTAGGGATTTCACCATGAGGCCAATGGTGACTTTAAAGAACTTAGAGTTAAAAGGTTGTGATAGGAGAAAAGTGAGGATGGATCACCGACATTGTAGTTACTCCACAATACTAACCTTAATGACAGAGTGAAAAGAAGGAAGCCTGTAAAGAATAAAAATATTTCAAAACATGAATCCTGTTTGCAACAAGGCACTAAAGTAAAAGTGCATCAAATATGGCAAAGCAATTAACTTGTCCTGAATACAAAATGTCATGTTAGGGGCAAATCCAATACAACACATTACTGAGTACCACTCTCTATATTTTCAAGCATAGTGGTGGCTTTATCATGTTATAGGTATGCTTGTAATCGTTAAAGACTGGGGAGTTTTTCTGGATATAAAAGAAATGGAATGGAGCTAAGCACAGGAAAAATCCTAGAGGAAAACCTGGTTCAGCCTGCTTTCCATCAGACATTGGGAGATTAATTCACCTTTCAGCAGGACAGTAACCTAAAACACACGGCCAAATCTATCAAATTTTCAATCAAATGTATTTATGAAGTCCTTTTTACATCAGCAGATGTCACAAAGTGCTATACAGAAACGCAGCCTAAAACCTCAAACAGCAAGCGATTATAAGAGTACATGGCCATTTAAGGCCAGATTGTTCTTCAAGAGGTTCAAACGTTCATAGAAGACCAACAGGGTCAAATAATAATCACAGTGGTGGTAGAGGGTGCAACAGGTCAGTACCTCAGTAAATGTCATTTGGCTTTTCATAGCCGAGCATTCAGAGGTCGAGACAGCAGGTGCGGTAGAGAGAGAGTCGAAAACAGCAGGTCCGGGACAAGGTAGCACGTCCAGTGAACAGGTCAGGGTTCCCTAGCCGCAGGCAGAACAGTTGAAACTGGAGCAGCAGCACGACCAGGTGGACTGGGGACAGCCAGGAGTCTTCAGGCCAGGTAGTCCTTAGGCCTCCGGAAGGGGATGTAGAGTGAGAGAATAAAAGGGAGCGTATTCACACAAGACACCAGATAGGACAAGAGAATTACACCACATAACAGACTGACCCTAGCCCCCCGGCACATAGATTATTCCAGCATAGACACTGGAGACTGAGACAGGGGTGGGTCGGGGGACACTGTGGCCCCATCCGACGATACCCCTGGACAGGGCCAACCAGGCAGGATATAACCCCACCCACTTTGCAAAAGCACAGCCCCCACACCGCTAGAGGGATATCAACAGACCACCAATTTACTATCCTGAGACAAGACTGAGTATAGCCCACGAAGATCTCCTCCACAGCACGAGCTGGCGGGGGAGACGCAAAACCAGACAGGAAGAGCACGTCTGTGACTCAACCCACTAAAGTGATGCACCGCTCTTAGGAACGGCATGGAAGAGCACTAGTAAGCCAGTGACTCAGCCCCCGTAGTAGGGTCAGAGGCAGAGAATCCCAGTGGTGACAGGGGAGCCGGCCAGGCAGAGACAGCAAGGGCAGTTCTTTGCTCCAGTGTCTTGCCGCTCACCTTCGCACCTCTGGGCCAGACTACACTCGATCATAGGACCTACTGAAGAGATGAGTCTTCAGTAAAAACATAAATGTCGAGACCGAGCCTGCATCTCTCACATGGATAGGCAGATTATTCCATTAAAATGTAAATCTATAGGAGAAAGCCCTGCCTCCAGCTGTTTGCTTACAAATTCTAGGGACAATAATAAGGCTTGCATCTTGTGACCGTATCGTACGTGTAGGTATGTACGGCAGGACTAAATCAGAGAGATAGGTAGGAGCAAGAACATGTAATGCTTTTTTAGGTTAGCTGTAAAACCTTGAAATCAGCCCTAGCCTTAACAGGAAGCCAATATAGAGAGGCTGGTACTGGAGTAATATGATAACATTTTGGGGTTCTAGTCAGGATTCTAGCAGCCATGTTTAGCACTAACTGAAGTTTATTTAGTGCTTTATTCGGATAGCCGGAGAGTAGAGCATTGCAGTAGTCTAAACGAGAAGTACTATCCGTCATCCATCAATCATTTGCTCCTATTTCAGTCTCATTCTGAACGTCGTAATATCCTGTAAATCTGCACGAACCCTAGTCTCCATGATGAATCAGTTTACACAAATTGGCTTAATTATTTATTTACTAACTAATGAAATAATCCCACAGAAATAAATACACACACACACACACACACAGGATAGATTATACACTGATTATTACACATGATGTAATGAAAAGTCCCTAGTGGACTAACTCAATATGACGGCTGGTTACACAATGAAAGGGGGTGGGGAACGAAAGAGCGGTAGAAGGAGAGACAAAGGATTTCAACTATTGTACATACAGTTGAATAATACGCTCATCGTAATTATGGATATTTAGCACCCTAACAAACTCTCATTCAGATTTAGAAAAGCAATGTACATATTTATGCTTGTATGTCTTTGTCGTCTCTCTCTCTTAAAACCGCCCGGGTCCATTTTCTGGGGAGTCAGTCGACAGAAAGTCTCTGGTTGTGTAAGTCTCTGGTTGTCCACCAGAGGTCACCATATCCTTTGTAGTTGTAGTAGTTTGGTCTAGGAGTGTCTGTTAGAATGGTTCTTCCTTAGGTGTACCGCGCGGTGTTCAGCCGGCCTTGTCCTTCACTCAGTTTGTTTAGAATAAATACCACCCGTAGTGGTATCACCACCTATAGTGGTGAGAGGAAATTGTTATTTGTCTCTTGACTTTGGTAAAGTTTCCGAGGCTAACAGTGCATAAACAGCTGCAGACTGAATGTTGCTGTGTAGTCTTCTCCAAGAGAGAGTTTCAGAGGGTATTACGATATAAACCAGTTCGTAACATATTCAGCTCACGCTGCACATATACTGGTCTTTAGTTTTAAACCATTTCCCAGCCGTGTAGCCACCGCTCAACGCTGTCTGGTCTCTAAAGATTCCAACCAATTCAACATGTGGATGATCCTCACATTCTAATGTAAATTTCATTAGGAGTCCTTGTATAAACACTCTTGGGGAAAAGGGGCGTTCCCTATTTTGGCATAATGTCTGTGCTCACGTGGTCATGGTTACTGACTGGGTAAAACTTTGCAGGAAAAACAATTATCTAATTAACATTTAGTCTCACATTTAGTCTCACATTTAGTCTTCTCACAAATAGTTTAAAATTTAATCATATAAGTTCCAGAACATTTAGTTGTAAATCTGATAACTGGGACGTATACATTTATAGAGTTACTGTTATTTGGTTCAACCGTCCTTAATGATATCACAAAACAACAACTTATTTGACATGATTATTGTTTAGAGACCCACCAACCATTTCCCACATTATTTATGTTATAAATATTGTTTCAATGTCCAACCTTTTGATGTTAAAGCTTTGGACAAGTGTCTATCTAATACTCAGACATTCCATTCTCAATACTGCAGAGCCCAAAGACAGTTTCTGCAAGGTATTCATGATCCAGTTGTTAAGTCATAAAACCAGGCCAAATTCATCCCTCTCCCCCTCTGCGGAAGAGGGCGCTGTAGAGCTGACCCACTGTAACCTGATCCTTCGGATCCTCCTAGGAGAGTCATGACACTTTATTACTTCCACTTTTAGTGAGTTTGGTACACATCCGGTGGATAGGGAGCCATTTATTATGTTCGACATAGGAGGGCCAAGCACAAGAAGCAGCTATTTCAGTAGTTTCGTTGGAAAAGGGTCCAGAATGCAGCTTGACGGTTTAGAGGCCATGACTATTTTCATGAATGTCTCGAGATACATGATTGAGTGTCTCCATTGATCCTAGTTCCTGACAGTTCTGTGCAGACTCAGAACAACTTAGCTTTGGAGAAATACGCAGATTCAAAGTGGTCCGTAGTTTGCTTTCTAATAATCATGGTCTTTTCTTCGAAGAAGTTCATAAATGTATCACTGCTGAAGTGAAAGCAATCCTCTCTTGTTGAATGCTGCTTTTTAGTTATCTTTGCGACAGTATCAAAAAAACATTTTTGGATTGTTCTTATTCTCTTCAATTAGGTGGGAAAAATAGGATGATCGAGCAGCAGTGAGGGCTTTTTAATATTGCGCAGTACTGTCTTTCCAAGCTAGTCAGAAAACTTCCAGTTTGGTGGAGCGCCATTTCCGTTCCAATTTTCTGGAAGTTTCCTTCAGGGCTCGGGTATTTTCTGTATACCAGGAAGCAAATTTCTTGTGACAAATGTTTTTTTGTTTTCGGGTGTTACGCAAGGTTAAATAAAGATCCTCGTTTAGGTGGTTAACTTCTTACGGATGAAATCCCGTTAACGGGATCGATTTGACAACAGCCAGTGAAAGTGCAGGGCGCCAAATTCAAACAACAGAAATCTCATAATTAAAATTCCTCAAACATACAAGTATTATACACCATTTTAAAGATGAACATGTTGTTAATCCCATCACAGTGTCCGATTTCAAAAAGGCTTTACGACGAAAGCATACCGTCGCTTAGTTGAGCGGGGAAAAAACTAAGACGTTGATAAATATATTAAAAGTAAAAACCGAAGAGTTTGGCAGATAGCCAAGTACCAACATACTGCACGGCAACAAATCTGGAAATTGAAAGGGGGAAGGGGCTTTACCTCTTAGTGCCTTCCCTCCAGGTCCTGACATCTCAGATAAATACTGTCTGTGTCTGAAATGGCACCCTATTCCTCATTCACTTTTGACCAGAGCCCTATGGCGCACTAAATAGGGAATAGGGTGCCATAAGGGAAGTCCGGCCCTGTGTCTATTCTTTATCCCCGCGGACGGACGGACAAAGAGGAGGAGAAGAAGTCAATTTGTTCCAACCATTCTTAGCAGTGTGTAAACTATTTTTTTTCTACTCTGGAGTTCCTTACCAAGATGACAGGGAATGTTCCTGAGTGGCAAGTTATAGTTTTTACTTAAATCTGCTTGAAATTATATGGAAAGACCTGCAAATGGTTGTCTAGCAGTGAGCAACAAGCAATTTGACAGAGCTTGAAGAATTTTTATGTGAATGAATAGTTTCTGAAGGCACTGTACCTTTTAGTTTACTAGGCTAAGCTTATTTTAAGGCGTTTTTCACATCTGGAATTTCGAGATTTGGTTGTAGCCTACTGGTACAGATTTCCACCGTTGCCAATCTCTCTCTCCTGATGAATGTCAATCCCTTGTTACTGGGCCTGCTCAATGCTCAGCATACTGTTAACATTACAGTTAACTGTAATGAAGTAGGAGCCTTGGTGTTCTTGGCCAAGTCTTATAGGATCAATGGCAATTTCCTCCCCCCGTGGCATCACTTAAAAACAGGCGTTTAGATTTAACCCTCTCCTGCCTGGCTGTTTCCCCCCATTCGTAGCCCTCTGTAGAGGATGGTAATAGGATTAAGGCTCAACACACACACACACACACACACATCTGCCGGAAAAAGCTGAGAAGGGATAGAATGCGATCTGATCCAGGGGGTTGTTTAAAGGGGGTAATTTCTCTTATAAATGGGCCTTTCTTTTGATTTAACTCTGGATGGCTCACCACTGCAAAACTGTAGCACATGTGTACACACGCAGACACACACGCAGACACACACACACACGCAGACACACACACACACATAGCATTAGACCAGTAATCTAATGTATTAGACCAGTTCTCAGTAACGCATGAAGGGAGAGTGCCCCTCTTTGCTGCTGCTCCTCCACAAACAAGAAAGTGACTTTCAAAGGCCTGTTTAAGTGTAGCACAATGCAATAGTTTATTTTGAGTGTGGTGTGTGTAGTCAGCAAGTCCCAAGTTAATTTCATGCTACTTTACAACACATTGGGTTCCAGTCAAGGAAGAATGTCTAGCTTTGTCTGACGGTTCAGAAATCCAGAGCTAAGGGGAACGTCGTTTTGATTGGAATGCGGTTCCTTGAAAATGGAAGCACTGTTGTCGTAGAATTGTTGTTGTGCAACCATCGTAAGACTCTATAGCCTGAAGAATACAACCCTTTCTTTCCTTAAGGATCCTGCCTTTCTGATACTCATATTATGGCAGATTGGATTTCTGTTGTTGTCGTGCATTGGAAACCCCTGTTGCTCTTTATGCAACAAAAGTACATTTTAGCTGTGAAAACAACAAATACCTTCAGAGTCTGCGATTCTGTATTTGAAATATGACAGTAATTTCCTATAATGATAGGTTGCACTGCGTCTCCATATGAACCACAATGCCCTGTGTAATGACATGTTGTGGGTCACCCGTCTGCCGCCATATTGTTCTGGCCCTGTGTCAGGCGCTCATCTGCCACAAAAACGCTCATCATGGCTGTCTGGGAGCTGCAAATGTCTGGAAGGGTTTCCCCTTGGTGTTGCAGTGACTGTTCTGCTCTCTGAGGTGATGTCTCCTTTCCCTGTTCCAGCACATTCCAGGGCTGACCAACGGGTGACATCACTGCCCTGGAGACAGACAGAGAAAAGGGGATGAAAAATGTTGAACAATAGACATTTTAGAGAGATTTAGAGTTTTTACCTTCTCTATTTTTTGTTTTCCAGGGATTATCACGACTGGCTCTACTATGTTGGGCTATCACTACTATGTAAGGAGCTTCAAGATAGTTCACAAGGAGAGGAGTCGGTGGAGGACTTACACACAGAACAACAGCACACAATACATGGTGAGTAATCCAGATTAAATGATCTAATATCTGACTCCAATGTCGAATTGCCTGATCATGGAACAATATACATTTCGGTATGTGTTATTGGGCAACAATTTCTTTACATGTAATCAATGTGTTATGTTGCCGATGAATCACAAGAATGCATGCCTTCCATTAAACCTTGCGACCACCTCCCCCTCGCTCCCTCCGTCTCTCCCTTCCTCCCTGTCAGATATTTGAGGGGAACCAGGACAGTCTGCATCAGACCAGGAACACCTTCCACAATCCAATCATAGCCCGCTACCTGCGGATCATCCCTCAAACCTGGCACCAGAGGATTGTCATGAGGGTAGAGCTGCTGGGCTGCACGAATCTCAGAGGTACACATCCTAACCCCCATCTCAGAGCTACACACCCTAACCCCCATGTCAGAGGTACTCATCCTAACCCCATGTCCAGACCACAGTACTGAGTGTGTGGGTCTGGCTACAATACCAGATAGTATTATCAGTGAGTTAGTAGATAGTGATTGATGACTACATGTATAGTTGAAGTTGGAAGTTTACATACACTTAGGTTGGAGTCATTAAAACTTGTTTTTCAACCACTCCACAAATTTCTTATTAACGAACTATAGTTTTGGCAAGTCGGTTAGGACATCTACTTTGACATGTGCATGACACAAGTCATTTTTCCAACAATTGTTTACAGACATATTATTTCACTTATAATTCACTGTATCACAATTCCAGAACTTTACATACACTAAGTTGACTGTGCCTTTAAACAGCTTGGAAAATTCCAGAAAATTATGTTATGGCTTTAGAAGCTTCTGACACCATTTGAGTCAATTGGAGGTGTACATGTGGATGTATTTCAAGGCCTACCTTTGCTTGACATCATGGGAAAATCAAAAGAAATCACCCAAGATCTCAGAAATAAATTGTAGACCTCCACAAGTCAGATGTTCCTTGGGAGCAATTTTAAAATGCCTGAAGGTACCACGTTCATCTGTACAAACAATAGTGTTCAAGTATAAACACCATGGGACCACGCAGCCATCATACCTCTCAGGAAGGAAACACGTTCTGTCTCCTAGAGATGACTGTACTTTGGTGTGAAAAGTGCAAATCAATCCCAGAACAACAGCAAAGGACCATGTGAAGATGCTGGAGGAAGCAGGTACAAAAGTATCTATATCCACAGTAAAACGAGTCCTATAACAACATAACCTGAAAGGCTTCTCAGCAAGGAAGAAGTCACTTCTCCAAAACCGCCATTAAAAAGCCAGACTACAGTTTGCAACTGCACATGGGGACAAAGATTGTACTTTTTGGAGAAATGTCCTCTGGTCTGATGAAACAAAAATAGAACTGTTTGGCCATAATGAGCATTGTTATGTTTGGAGGAAAAAGGGGGAGGCTTCCAAAGTTGTGGCAAAATGGCTTAAGGACAACAAAGTCAAGGTATTGGAGTGGCCATCACAACGCCCTGAGCTCAGTCCTATAGAAAATGTGTGGGCAGAACTGAAAAAGCATGTGCGAGCAAGGAGGCCTACAAACCTGACTCAGGTACACCAGCTCTGTCAGGAGGAATGGGCCAAAATTCACCCAACTTATTGTGGGAAGCTTGTGGAAGGCTACCCGAAACATTTGACCTAAGTTAAACAATTTAAAGGCAATGCTACCAAATACTAGTTGAGTGTATGTAAACTTCTGACCCACTAGGAATGTGATGAAAGAAATAAAAGCTGAAATTAATCATTCATTCTACTATTATTCTGACAATTCACATTCTTAAAATAAAGTGGTGCTCCTAACTGACCTAAGACAGGGATTTGTACTATGAATAAATGTCAGGAACTGTGAAAACTGGATTTAAATGTATTTGGGTAAGGTGTATGTAAACTTCAACTTCTTCTGAGAGGACAATTATGAAACAGTTTCATATTAGATAACTACGGATCTGTTGTTTTACAGTTACATACAATAAAGTGGGGAAGTAAGTTAGTTCTGTTATTTTGGTTTTGGACTGTATCAAGTTTTTGTCAAACCTGCTGACAGCTAACCCCCCCCGCTCTCTCTCTTCCTCTTCGCTCCCTCTCGCTCCTTAGTGAACATGTCGTCCCAGGTCACATTACCCACCAAACCCAAGCCTCCGGTGGGGGACGAAGAGATCACTGAGCCAGTGCCCTCCCAGGCAGACCGCGGTACCCATCTCATTAAAACACTGCATTAACCATCCACCAGATGCCTTCTGTTTGTTTATGTATTAGCTGGCTAACATGCACACTCCTTTCATCTCTATTCTCAGGGAAGCTGGCCATCATCATCGTACCCATAGTCTTATCTGTGGTGCTCCTGCTGGTTGGGATTTGTGTATTCAAGATGCTGCAGAAGTAAGCGACTTGTTCATGTCATTTGAATAGATAATGTAATGTTTTTAGAGACCGTAATGTAAGGTTGTGTAAGGAGAGCTTGCACCTTCATAACTTGAGCATTTCCTGTCCCCATGACAACATGACTCACAAACTCAGATTAGCCTGACCTTATACGTCCCCATAGCAGCGAGTTATCTCTACCGTGTGCCTACTCCCTAAAGTATGTCTGTTACGTATGTGTGGTAGATGTTGTCTGTCTGCCTCTCAGTATGCATGAGAGGGAGATGTTTTCAGGAAAAGGGAGAGTGGAAGAGAAGAAATAGATTAGAGTGAGGGAAGATACACTATATACTGTAGGACAATGAGGGCCAGGGAGATTCCTAGAACGGTCCTTTGGAATGGCTGCCTGTCTGTTGCTCAGATAGCATAACGAGCCTGACCGGACTACCAACTAAACCACAGTCGAGCCTGACCTGACTACCAACACAACCACAGTCGAGCCTGACCTGACTACCAACACAACCACTGTCGAGCCTGCCCTGACTACCAACACAACCACAGTCGAGCCTGACCTGACTACCAACACAACCACAGTCGAGCCTGACCTGACTACCAACACAACCACAGTCGAGCCTGACCTGACTACCAACACAACCACAGTCGAGCCTGACCTGACTACCAACACAACCACAGTCGAGCCTGACCTGACTACCAACACAACCACAGTCGAGCCTGACCTGACTACCAACACAACCACAGTCGAGCCTGACCTGACTACCAACACAACCACAGTCGAGCCTGACCTGACTACCAACACAACCACAGTCGAGCCTGACCTGACTACCAACACAACCACAGTCGAGCCTGACCTGACTACCAACACAACCACAGTCGAGCCTGACCTGACTACCAACACAACCACAGTCGAGCCTGACCTGACTACCAACACAACCACAGTCGAGCCTGACCTGACTACCAACACAACCACAGTCGAGCCTGACCTGGCTACCAACACAACCACAGTCGAGCCTGACCTGACTACCAACACAACCACAGTCGAGCCTGACCTGACTACCAACACAACCACAGTCGAGCCTGACCTGACTACCAACACAACCACAGTCGAGCCTGACCTGACTACCAACACAACCACAGTCGAGCCTGACCTGACTACCAACACAACCACAGTCGAGCCTGACCTGACTACCAACACAACCACAGTTGAGCCTGACCTGACTACCAACACAACCACAGTCGAGCCTGACCTGACTACCAACACAACCACTGTCGTCAGTGTCAGAACACTATTCTTTTTATTTTACCTTATTTACCTTTACCTTAGGCAAGTCGGTTAAAGAACAAATTCTTATTTTCAATGACGGCATAGGAACAGTGGGTTAAGGGACAGAACGACAGATTCTTACCTTGTCAGCTCGGGGATTCGACCTTGCAACCTTTCGGTTACTAGTCCAACGTTCTAACCGCTAGGCTACCTGCCGCCCAAGGAGGAGGATGATACACCACACATACCATTAATCTCTTTACTATCAGCCTTCATTGTCTTTGGTTATTATTTACCTTTATTTCAACAGGGAAGTCATATTGAGCCCTGCACAATACAAAAATGAACACGTCAATTAAAACAAAAACATTATTTTTTAAATTGTATTTCTTTATTTATTTTACTCCGTTTTCTCCCCAATTTCGTGGTATCCAATTGTTTTTAGTAGCTACTATCTTGCCTCATCGCTACAACTCCCGTACGGGCTCGGGAGAGGCTAAGGTTGAAAATCATGCGTCCTCCGATACACAACCCAACCAAGCTGCACTGCTTCTTAACACAGCGAGCATCCAACCCGGAAGCCAGCCGCACCAATGTGTCGGAGGAAACACCGTGCACCTGGCAACCTTGGTTAGCACGCATTGCACCCTGCCCGCCACAGGAGTCGCTGGTGCACGATGAGACAAGGACATCCCTACTGGCCAACCCCTCCCTAACCCGGGCGACGCTAGGCCAATTGTGCGTCGCCCCACTGACCTCCCGGTCGCGGCCGGACCTCCCGGTCGCGGCCGGAGTCTCTGATGGCACAGCTGGCGCTGCAATACAGCGCCCTTAACCACTGCGCCACCCGGGAGGCCAAAAACATTCTTCATTATAAAATAAATTGCCCTAGGGACACCAAAGCATCTAATCGAAGCTGCTGGTTGATGCTTATTTATAAAACCCTCTTAGGCCTCGCTCCCCCCTATCTGAGATATTTTCTGCAGCCCTCATCCTCCACATACAACACCCATTCTGCCAGTCACATTCTGTTAAAGGTCCCGAAAGCACACACATCCCTGGGTTCATTGCAGCTAGCGACTGGAACGAGCTACAACAAACACTCAAACTGGACAGTTTTATCTCAATCTCTTCATTCAGAGACTCAATCATAGACACGCTTACTGACAGTTGTGGCTGCTTTGCGTGATGTATTGTTGTCTCTACCTTCTTGCCCTTTGTGTTGTTGTCTGTGCCAAAAATGTTTGTACCATGTTTTGTGCTGCTACCATGTTGTGCTGCTGCCATGCTATGTTGATGTCCTTAGGTCTCTCTTTATGTAGTGTTGTGTGTGTATATACAGTGCCTTGCGAAAGTATTCGGCCCCCTTGAACTTTGCGACCTTTTGCCACATTTCAGGCTTCAAACATAAAGATATAAAACTGTATTTTTTTGTGAAGAATCAACAACAAGTGGGACACAATCATGAAGTGGAACGACATTTATTGGATATTTCAAACTTTTTTAACAAATCAAAAACTGAAAAATTGGGCGTGCAAAATTATTCAGCCCCTTTACTTTCAGTGCAGCAAACTCTCTCCAGAAGTTCAGTGAGGATCTCTGAATGATCCAATGTTGACCTAAATGACTAATGATGATAAATACAATCCACCTGTGTGTAATCAAAAGGTCGCAAAGTTCAAGGGGGCCGAATACTTTCGCAAGGCACTGTGTGTATATATATATATATTGATTTATATTCAAAATACCATGCTCAGATAAAAAAGAGCGAAGTTGCTTATTTAGCAAAGATTCAAGAATCATAGCTAGATATGGAAGCCTGGAGATGGGCCGATAATTATCAAGATCACTATCCCTGCTCTTATGGAGTGGCACAGCATTCTTATTGGCAGACTCAACATTCTTGGTTTCTCAAATGGTTGCCTCGCTTGATTCACCAACTACTTCTCCGATAGAGTTCAGTATGTCAAATCGGAGGGCCTGTTGTCCAGAGCTCTGGCAGTCTCTATGGGGATGCCACAGGGTTCAATTATCAGGCTGACTCTCTTCTCTGTATACATCAATGATGTCGCTCTCGCTGCTGGTGATTCCCTGATCCACCTCTATGCAGACGACACCATTCTGTATACATCTTCGTTGGACACTGTGTTAACTAACCTCCAGATGAGCTTCAATGCTATACAACTCTTCTTGCGTGGCCTCCAACTGCTCTTAAATGCAAGTAAAACTAAATGCATGCTCTTCAACCGATCGCTGCCTGCACTTGCCCGCCCGTCCAGCATCACTACTCTGGACGGTTCTGACTTAGAATATGTGGACAACTACAAATACCTAGGTGTCTGGTTAGACTTTAAACTCTCCTTTCAGACTCACATTAAGCATCTCCAATCCAAAATGAAATCGGAATCTGCTTCCTATTTTGCAACAAAGCATCCTTCACTCATGCTATCAAACATACCCTCGTAAAACTGACCATCCTACCGATCCTAGACTTCGACAATGTCATTTACAAAATAGCCTCCAACACTCTACTCAACAAATTGGATGCAGTCTATCACAGTGCCATCCGTTTTGTCACCAAAGCCCCATATACTACCCACCTCTGCGACCTGTATGATCTCGTTGGCTGGCCCTGGCCCTCGCTTCGTACTCGTCGCCAAACCCACTGGCTCCAGGTCATCTACAAGTCTCTGCTAGGTAAAGCCTTGCCTTATCTCAACTGAACTGCAAACATCTCTAAAGCTGGAGACTCTTACCTCCCTCACTAGCTTTAAGCACCAGCTGTCAGAGCAGCTCACAGATCACTGCGCCTGTACATAGCTCATCTGTAAATAGCCCATCCAATCTACCTCATCCCCATACTGTATTTATTTATTTATCTTTCCTTTGCACCCCAGTATCTCAACTTGAAGGACTCTTGAAGGAGTTCCCACATATGCTGAGCACTTGTTGGCTGCTTTTCCTTCACTCTGCGGTCCAAATCATCCCAAACCATCTCAATTGGGTTGAGGTTGGGTGATTGTTGAGGCCAGGTAATCTGATGCAGCACCATCACTCTCCTTCATGGTCAAATAGCCCTTACACAGCCTGGAGAAGTGTTTTGTGTCATTGTCCTGTTGAAAAACAAATGATAGTCCCTAGGGATGCACAATATATCGGTGAACATAAAAATGCCAACATCGATATTGGCCCGATGGCACGCTGACGTGCATACCTATATAACGTAGGTACATGACATAATGACGCCATATAAAATGTAGCGCTACACGTGCAACACAGCATTCCTAACCTAGCCCACAATGTCTGCTGTGTGAATCGAGCAGTCATCAAGTCGAGCAGTCATTTGAAAGAGTAAGAACATTTCAGCGAGACAACTCAAAGGCGAAATCCATTAATGCCAAGATAATAGAATTCATTGCCCTTGACAATCAACCGTTCTCTGTCATGGGTGATGTTGGCTTTCACTAACTGGTCGAGCACCTGTACACACTACCAAGTGCGCTATTTTTCAGATGTTGCCCTAGTCATGCCTATTGCACTGAGATGCAGTGCCTTAGACCGCTGTGTCCATGTGTGTGTGTGTTAACTATTTAACTGTACTAGAATGCTTAAAAGGCCGTAAAAAAGGTTTAATATCAGTATTGTTTTTTTGGCAAGGAAAATATCAGGTATCGGCCAAAAATGTCATATCGGTGCATCACTAATAGCGCCACTAAGCGCAAACCATATGGGATGGTATATCGCTGCAGAATGCTGTGGTAGCCATGCTAGCTAAGTGTGCCTTGAATTCTAAATAAATCACTGACAGTTTCATCATTAATCCCTCGTCCACACCATCACACCTCCTCCATGCTTCATGGTGGAAACCACACATGCAGAGATCATCCGTTCACCTACTCTATGTCTCACAAAGACACAGCTGTTGCAACCAAGAAGTTTAAATTTGGACAGATTTCCACCGGTCTAATGTCCATTGCTCGTGTTTCTTGGCCCAATTAAGTCTCTTCTTATTATTGGTGTCCTTTAGTAGTGGTTTCTTTGCAGTAATTTGACCACAAAGGCCTGATTCATGCAGTCTCCTCTGAACAGTTGATGTTGAGATGTGTCTGTTACTTGAACTCAGTGAAGCATTTATTTGAGCTGCAATTTCTGAGGCTGGTCACTCTAATGAACTTATCCTCTGCAGCAGAGGTAACTCTGGGTCTTCCTTTCCTGTGGTGGTCCTCATGAGATCCAGTTTCATCATAGTGCTTGATGATTTTTGCGACTGCAGTTCTTGGCACACCTGTTAATTGAAATGCATTCCAGGTGACTACGTCATGAAGCTGTTTGAGAGAATGCCAAGAGTGTGCAAAGCTGTCATCAAGGCAAAGGGTGGCTACTTTGGAGAATCTCAAATATAACATATTTTTGGATTTGTTTAACACTTTTTTTTGGTTTCTACATGATTCCATATATGTTATTTCATAGTTTTGATGTCTTCACTATTATTCTACAATGTAGGTAATGGTAAAAATAAAGAAAAACCCTTGAATGAGTAGGTGTGTCCAAACTTTTGACTGGTACTATATATGTGGCAACACCCCCACCTCTGCCTATTCTGTCCGATCTGTAAAAATTAGAACCAGTCAGAGACACATCATTATTAGAGGTGGTAGGGAGAGGGGCTTAAGGGGTCATGGGTCAGAACATGTGGCCACTGCATGAGTCCCTAGAGAGAGAGAGAGAGAGAGAGGGTGATACAAAGATAAACGAGAAAAGGGTGCTCAGCAGAGCCAGGCAGTTGTGTGCACGTGTATATAGGGGATAAAGGCGACCTTACATCCCCCTGTCTCAGCGTCACCTCCACTCCCAGGAGGTTATCATGGGAAAGGGCGAGGGGGCATCCCTGTCCTCCCTGTCACTGGAGTTCACCCCAGCATTTGTCTTTCTGTCACAGGAAGAAGACAAAGGAGAACTCATACGGATCCTCTGATACCCAGAAAACAGGTCAGCGAACAATTTCTCAACTCATCTCTTTGTCATAGCAATGAAGCCTAATGTTAGTCTTTACTTTGTCAAAGATGTCATACGTACTGTACATCAAATGTAATCATTTGTATGTTGAAGATGAGCCTTAGAAATAAGCTATAGGCAGGAAACTACAAGCAATAGAAAAATCCATGTTGTTATGCTAATGCCCAGTCAGCTAACAGGTTGTATATTGTTCCTTATCGTCATGACTGCTTTAATGAAACCGACAGATGCCAGCTTTATTGATCTGTGACAACATGTCTGTCAGTCTGTGTGGTGGGGGGTTGTGGGAAGTAAAAGCCGGTCAGGGCTTGTCTCTGAGGGCAAACAGACGAGCTAAAGCAGACAGAGAATTTGAAACAGAACCATATCTATAGTAGAGCATGACTCTCGTTCCTGGCGTCTCTAAAAGAATGGCTCACCAATGGAAGCCTCAGCAGTTTGTGCCAGCCAGTCAGCTGTAATTTGGTGCTTATCTCTGTGCTGTCCCTGCTAGATTCCTGTCATTATGTCTGTCTGTCTGTGGAGTTAACCATTGTCTTTTTACTGTCTCTGCCTGCCTGCCCTTGGCGCTCAGGTTGCTGGAAGCAGATCAAGCAGCCGTTTGCCAGGCACCAGTCCACAGAGTTCACCATCAGCTACAGTTCAGAGAAAGACCCAATACAGAAACTAGACCTGGTCACCAGCACCATGGCAGGTGAGGACACATGCACACACAGAGGTGTATGTCCATACACCCACACGCCTCCTGTCATCCCAGCTCAAGAGCCTATGGAGGCACCACCACCTATTGAACTTCTATTTTCCTCCATGAGTATCTGAGTTACTTGTATTGATTCATAATAACTCCACAGCCCAGGCAGTGTGTGGTGAAGCTCTCCATTCTTTACAGACATAACCCCATTCACAGTAACCGTGAAACACTCTGTGGTGATTAGTTTACAGTTCTCTGCTCAGTCCATGGCCAAAGCAATCTAGAATTCATTGTAAGCTCCTGTTTCAGTGTCTGAATGAACCATATGAAAGAAGACTTCAGTGACAATCCTCTCTTCTCTGGCTCGTATCAGTAATTCAATGTAATTCTGGGTGAGCTAGAGAGGAGAAAATTGTGTCCTTTTGATATGTAAAGGTGTCATATTATTCATTATAACTGAGTGAAAACAATGAGGTTGGTGTTTTAAAAGCTCTGACGAAGGCCGTGAGGCCGGTACGTAGGGCTTGATAAAGAGCAGTGATACTATCAAGAGCGGTGTGCGGTTTTCTTCCTTTTTCTCATTTTGTTCAGCTGTTACCATGCACCTGCAAAAAAGATAGCTCAGATGTGCAAGTGCCTTTTGAATTTTGAATATGCTCATTCCAAAACAGTCACGTTTGATCACCATGGCACTGGTAATAAAGTTCTGCTCTTAAGTGACCCATGTCCTTGTGTCCTCCAGAGTACCAGCAGCCTCTGATGATTGGGACGGGCACAGTGACCAGGAAGGGCTCTACGTTCAGGCCCATGGACACCGAGACCAAGGAGGACCCTAGCGACCCGTCCACCCACTACAACTACCTGCACACAGCCAACCAGTACGCCCTGCCCCTCACCAACCAGGAGCCAGAGTACGCCACACCCATCATCGAGCGCCACACCTTCCACAAGGATGGCTTCCTGCCAGACCCGGCCAACTACTGCGTTCCAGGTGTTGTCCTCAGCAAGACCCCCTCCTTTAAAACCATGGACAGGAAAGCAGGGGTGGGCTCCTCCGGGGGCTACCAAACCCCCCAGGTCAAAACAGGCCGGGGACACAGTAACTCTGAGGGGGTCTACGACAGCCCCAAGGTGAACAAGCCTGTGGCCCAGAGCAAGAGCTGTGGCTGCTCAGACTACCAGAGACCCCAGGCCAAGCCAGCAGCGCTGGAGAGCTACTCCACCCCCAGGGACTGTGTGAGGGTGGCCCCCGCCATTGGCCACAGGCCGGACCATCGACCAGACCCTGAGGGCAGCTCTGGAGGAAGCTGATGATGGAACATCTATGGGACTACAGGACAAACTGTCAAACTAATTTCTATCAGTTCACGGCCGTTTTAGATGGACCTCACTGTAGTAAACACAACCAATCTCATCTAAATGGTCAATTATTTCTCAACTGACTTCCGGCATGCGGGAGACGACTGTGTTTGCTGTGTGAAACGGAGCTACAGGATGAACTGGGTGCATCTGAGGCTGTGCAAGCAGACATCAAAATACAGATGGTTACTTTTATTTTCCTCTTTATGAGGTGATTTATTAAAAAGAAAATAGTTATGAGACAGGACATGTCCCTAAAAATGGGAAAATACCTCCCCTCATTCTCAACTGTGACTGATGTTTGTGACTGTAACATAAGATTGAGATAATGTGACTCGGTTCCTTGACTGTACAGTATATTATTATGGTGAAGCTGTTTTCAGCAGGAAGACATAGAGGAAGCAGAGTGCTTGTTAAGTAAAGCAGCACCCAGTTTAAAGTGGCAGATTTGTGTGTCCCCAGCGGGTCCTACTATAGAGAGATTTATGCAGTCAGTGGAGTTGGCTCTTAACAGAGAACTGTAAGGACACACTGTGACTGAAAGGACTGGTGTCACAGCATGGGGTCCCCCACAATGGGGGTTCTGTTACCATGTTGCAGGTGGCTCTATGCTCTAAAGCCGAGTGGCTGCATCGCTGCTCTGTATCAAAGTCTGGAGGCAGATCTGGCCAGTGTGGGCAGAGAGCCCATGAATAGGCAATGGGAGAGAGTGTACAGTTAGTCTGGCATATTTAGAAACACCCAGCTGGGGATTTAGGGGAGTACAACTGGACTACAACACATCACAGAGCTGTTTTTATATGATCTGTTAAACTGAACTAGATCAAGAACTACTGTAAAGGCCTGTTCTTTTTTAAATGGATGTTGATCACAAAGCCATGTTAAATGGTGCCATTCCTACAGTGTATACATACATGTGCATAGTTTGAACATGTTTATTGTCAAGAGTAAAGAAAAAAAAATAGAATTGCTGTCTTGTGCTGTCGACTATATTAAAAGCACCAGTGAGTGTGGTGTTGCTGCTGTGTACGAAGGACCTTAGGATGTAACTAAGAACTCTTTAATTTCTGTGAAATATTTTGTGGAGATCTTTCGAGCGGGGTTGTATGTAAGTGCAGTACTCCGTCTGATCGCTGCAAAAAGTTTGTCACTCTCATTCAAAGTGTGTCTACTGACTGTTGGCTGTAAACTGAGCCCTGAATAAAAACACGAGCAGTTGACCTCCACATGTCAAGGTCTCTTTACTATGTGAAAATGTGTCTCAGCAGCCTAGCCTCGGCCCTGGGACAACCGGCTTTCCAGTCCCAGCGCCCAGAGAAGTGGGAAGTCACAGGAACACCCCACCTCCACCAGCACTCCGCCTGTTTCTGTCTGTGAAGGAATGTGGTAGTTTGGTGTCAGACTGTGAGCAGCAGATGCTGCCCAGTCCTCTCAGCTCTGGGCCCAGCTGAAGAGAAGAGGGGAGAAGGCTGATTTGGGGGTATGACAGCCTCACTGAGGGCCCTGATAACACATTACTGGTCTCTCCATAAGCGGGGGTTAGTGGTGGTCTGGTGGAGATAACCCTAGTCTGAGAAGAGACTGTTTGTGGCTATGATCCTTAGTGTGTGATGAGAGCGGGTGTGTGTGAGGTCATGTCTGCCAGTGGGCTGGGCCTAGTCCAGCGGTTCACACAGGGGTGTGGAGCACCGTTTACACCTCCAACCCAAAGCTACCTGAAAGCTCAGATTCAGAGCAGCTCTTTCTGTGACTACACTGCTTCTTGCGGACTGCTGACTTTGTGATTTTAGCTTTGTTCACGTGAGCTTCAAGAGTATCAGTTTTGTACTGTATCCCATTGGTAAATTCTAAATGGCAGGAAAAACGTTAACCTAAAACTAGAGCGCGTTTACAAGTATTTGGATACATAATTCTTCTTCTTACCATAATTGTCTGTATGAAGTCCTTAGCAGTTTGATATGAATCGTAACTGTATGTTTTTTCATTTGCTGAATGTTCAGTATGTGTCTATTCACTGTGAATAATTGACGACTGCTGTTTCTATGTGCTGTATTGATAAACCTCAGAATGCACTACCAGTGGTTCTAGCGTTTACATCTCCCCCTGGTGTTCATTGTAGTTCACTGAAAAAAGCAATAGTATTAGTAACAGTACACATCAGAAAAATAACTTCCAGTTTAATCAGTCTGCTTCTCATTGTCAGAAATGTGAAGATGATCTCTCTTTCATATATTGAAGGAAGGCAGGCTATACACATACACTGTACAGACCAGATTGGGCAAATACATTGAAGTTTATTCAAAGGTTTCATGTTATACATTAACTACAGATAAGACATTTATACCAAATTGTCCAACATTTCAGAAACACATTTTATGACAAAAATAAATAATTGTATTCCTCAAAAGCAAAGAAAACAAGGTCAGGTAAAACCTGTGTCTAAAAATGGAGCCTTTGTTTCTTCAGTCAGAAGCACTGTCAACAAGCGATGTGAACATTCTCTGTGACATGCTGCTGTCTAGTGCCACTCTGTGTGTCATTTCACTAACGTTAAGCAGGGAACTGTCCTTGGCTTGGACAAGTCCTTCATGAAGAGCATTTGAGTTTGATCAAAGCGCAATTTATACTGATCAAAAATATAAACGCAACATGCAACATTTTAACTGATTTTACTGAGTTGCAGTTCATAAGGAAATCAGTGAATTGAAATAAATAACTGAGGCCCTAATCTATGGATTTCACATGACTGGGCAGGGGCACAGCCATGGGTGGGCCTGGGAGGGGATAGGTCCACCCATTTGGGAGCCACGCCCAACCAATCAGAATTTGTTTTTCCCCACAAAAGGACTTTATTACAGAAATAAATACTCAGTTTCATCAGCTGTCCAGGTGGCTGGTCTCAGACGATCCCGCAGGTGAAGAAACCGGATGTGGAGGTCCTGGGCTGGCGCAGTTACACGTGGGGTTGTGAGGCTGGTTGAATGTACTGTGAAATTCTCAAATACGACATTGAAGGTGGCTTATGGTAGAGAAATTAACATTCAAGTCCCTGGCATCAGCTCTGGTGGACATTCCTGCCGCTTCTTGATATGCCATACCTGTCAGGTGGATGGATCTTGGCAAAGGAGAAATGTTCACTAATAGGGATGCAAACCATTTTTAGAGAAATAAGCTTTTTGTGCATATGGAAAAATTCTAGGATCTTTTATTTCAGCTCATGAAACATGAGACCAACACTTTACATATTGCATTTACATTTTTGTTTAGTGTAGATAAAAAATTAAATAAACAGTAGCTGCAGATTAGCTATGAATGAGGTCAAGATTGGAACACAAGGCTGCAGGTTGTCATCATGACCACCTCAACCCCTCAGCCCTCAGTATGGGGGTACATTTGTAATGAGTACAGTAGAGAGATGCTAGCTACTACAGTAGCGAAATTCCAATATGAATCTACAGAAATGCACAGATTTCAAGTTTAAAAACAGCTAATATATTTATATAGTATACACAGAACTTTTTATAGTCTCAAAGATGATAGTTTGTGGATATTTTGGAATTGATCTTCAGTGCATAAAAACCTGTTTGCATGCACACAAACCTTTTGGTTGTGTGAAATTCATAGATTAAAGCTGGAAACTCCCATCCCTCAGACAGGTTGATAACCCTCTGACAGCTCTTAATATCAGAATACGGTGCAGCCGACACGGCCGTCAGTCATCTTTTGGGTCCTAACGAGTCTGAAAACACAGCCACTGATACAAGATCACAGCACACCAGTAATAGAGAAGGGTGGGAAAACAATACAGCGAAGGAACTTCAGGGACAAGCAAGATATGTACTTTACGTGAAAAGGGACAAGAACAAAGGCGGTAAAGGAGAAATCCTAGTTGAGTTTAAAGATATTGCACTTCTAATTTCTGGCAACGGAGCTTGTGGTAATATATATATATATATATATATATATATATATATATATATATATATATATATATATATATATATATATATATATATATATATATTTGTGAAAGAAATACTTCCAGAGTTATCAGTAACTTTGTCATACACAACTTGTTTTCAGAGAACATTAGCCAGTGTGTGTGCACCTCAGAGTAAACGGCAAGGACTTTGAACAGTATGAAGACAACGAGGTAGCACACAAGATGCATTGCTCAGAGTGCCCCATCTTTAAATGAAAATGTTGTGTAATGAGGACTATGGTAACATTCTGTGATACCATTGATCAAACACAGAGGGCACACCCTAATAGTTGAAATCCTTTGAATTCTGACAAGTCTTTCCCTGACTGTACATTCTGTTTTGACATCCAATAGGTGAATGTGTCTGCTCTATATTCTGAACACTTGAGGGTTTGACATGGGAGTAAACATTGAGATCCTAATCAGTGGTAGAAGATGAACATTACAGTTGAGGGAAACCCCTCTACACAAGCTACATGTGTAAGAGATAAATAAAAGCCAACATTTATGAAGGGAGAAGATTTCCTCAGCCTAGTAAAACAATATTCATTACCAGCAGGGCAGTCTCACAGTAAGGAAGTGTCGTCTTAATGTGGGGGCAAATAGGATCAGTAACTATACACACAGAAAAATACCACTTAGTCCATCCATTCAATCATCTAGACCCACATCTTCTCCTCAATCTGTGGTCTTCTCTCATTGGCTCCTCACCGTTGCAGAAAGATAGTAACAGGAATTCAAAAGAGCTTTGAGTGTGTTTCCATGACGACTTAATGATGAGTCGAATTTATCCCCATTTCTCCTCTCATACATCCTCCAGTGGACTCAGATGCAGTCCAGTCTCTCAAATCTCATAGAGTATAGTACAAAAATACATGTGCAGTCCAGTCTTTCAGCTCTTCTCCATCCTCCTCTGCACCCCTCCCCATTCCTCCAGATCCTCCCCGCCGCTCTAGGAGGTGCTCTTTCCGGACCCAGCAGTCTTAGACGGGGTCTCCTCCGATGGCGTCTCACTGAAGATCCCTGTGTCTCCGTTCTCTGGGCCGTCACCCACGGACATCTTTTCCAGGGCTGCAGCAAGCACATAGAGAGACAAACATGAATACACTCTCTCTCCTTCCTGTAGCATCTATCACTCTTGTACCAGCTGATATGGCATATTTTCTGTTCATTCACATATGCTCATATGGTATTGTGGCAGTCTAAAGTCCATTTGCTAGGCTTGGGCGGTATACCGTATATCAGGGTATTTGGAAATAGCCACAGGAGGCTTCTTAACAGCTTCTACTACCCCCAAGCCATAAGACTCCTGAACAGTTAATCAAATGGCTACCCAGGCTATTTGCATCGTCTCCCCCCCCCACCATCGATTTTACACTGCTGCTACTCTGTTTATTATCCATGCATAGTCAATGTACATATTACCTCAATTACCTCGACTAACCTGTGCCCCCGCATATTGACTCTGTACCTGTACCCCCGTATATAGCCTCACTACTGTTATTTTACTGTTGCTCTTTAATTATTTGTTATTTTTCCTTCTATATTTGTCAAAAAAAAATCTTAACTGCATTGTTGGTTAAGGGCTTGTAAGTAAGCATTTCGCTACATATTCTGTTGCATTCGGCCTATGTGACAGATAAAAATGGATTTTATGTTTTTTTAACACCGTCAATACCGTTGACATTTCTTTGAATTTGTTTTATACACTGAATATTTTTTTCCTGCTTTTGAAGTAAACACCAGGTGATAAAAATGTTGCGTTCATTTCACCTGTCACATGATTTTTCATTCTGAAGCTTACCAGTGTTTGTTGACAAGCACAGAACGATGAGGAACTGGAGACTTGTGAGTCACTCACTGTTGTGCAGCATACGCCAGTTGATCTAGTTACAACTAAATGTTTGCCAGCTAGTTAACTGTCTAAAATGATACTCAGTTGTGCTAAGTGGTTAGCGTCTTCCAAAATCAAGTATCGCTTGGTAACAGCAGAGAATCCCTTCCTGGATCAAGAGCCTTAATGTCTAATATTTGTTTTGCGCGTGCAGCCAACTGTGAATAACATTTTTGAGTTACTTGTATAACTTTATGAGCTGCGATATCTGTCCTGCAAATACTTTAGGTCAGAGACTGTATAAAATGTTTGCAATGCACTTGTTAGCATTCTCTATTGAACAAAATATAAATGTTTCATGAGCTGAAATAAAGAAAATCCTGATATGTTTTCATACACACACAAAAAGCTTATTTCTCTCCAATGTTGTGCACACATTTGTTTACATCCCTGTCAGTAAGCATTTCTCCTTTGCCAACATAATCCATCCACATGACAGGTGTGGCATATCAAGGAGCTGATTAAACAGCATGATCATTACACAGGTGCAACTTGTGCTGGGGACAATAAAAGGCCACTCTAAAATGTGCAGTTTGGTCACACAACACAGATGTCTCAAGTTGAGGGAGCGTGCAATGGGCATGCTGACTGCAGGAATGTCCACCAGTGCTGTTGCCAGAGAATGTAATGTTCATTTCTCTACCATAAGCCGCAGCCAACGTTGTTTTAGAGAACTTGGCAGTACATCCATCCAGCCTCACAACCGCAGACCACGTGCAACCATGCCAGCCCAGGACCTCAACATCCGGCTTCTTCACCTGCGGGGATCATCTGAGACCAGCCACCCAGACAGCTGATGAAACTGAGAAGTATTTCTGTCTGTAATAAAGCCCTTTTGTGGGGAAAACGAATTCTGATTGGCTGGGACTGTGCCCCTGCCCAGTCATGTGAAATCCATAGATTAGACCCTAATTCATTTATTTAAATTGACTGATTTTATGATATAAACTGTAACTCAGTAAAAATCGTTGAAGTTGTTGCATGTTGCATTTATATTTTTGTTCCGTACTCAAAGGCTCAGTGGGGTTTCAAAATGGCACCCCATGTGCTCAGTGCAGGTACTACCGAATATCCGGGTATGGTACAAGGTCAGTATGAGTATGACAATCTGGATACAGCCCAAGCCTACCATTTACACATTAACACAAAAGACCCCCATCTGTATAATGCAAGTGAATGTGAAGTAAAAGCACTGTTTAAAATGCAAGTACATGAAAATAAAGCCCTGCTACTGTGAAAACTACATGTGCGTTTTTTATGATCAATGAAAGCCCAGGACTGAGGTACAGTAGAGATAACTTGCCTTGTAGTGATGCCAAGTCTGCTGTGCCGTTGTTCCTGCTGGCGGCTGACCCCTCCTCCAGCTCATCCAGGTAGAGGCGGTAGCGATGGCCGCTGTCATCCTCATACTCCACGTTCTCATCGTCAGAGTCCACCTCCGGGGCCACGTACACCACCTCAAACTCTATCTCTCCCCTCTGGGGGACACAGAGACAGACACACACACACGCACACACGCACGCACACACGTACACGCACACACTGGCAAGCACACGGACAAACACAAACACACAGACACGCTCGCACACAGACACAGACACGCGCACACACAGACATGCGCACACAGACACGCACACACAGACACGCACACACAGACACACACACACGCAGACACGCACACACAGACACACAGGCACGCACACACAGACACGCACACACACAGACACGCACACACACAGACACGCACACACAGACACGCACACACAGACACGCACACACAGACACGCACACACAGACACGCACACACAGACAGACACACAGAGCAGTGTGAGAGAAAACTTAACAATAGGTTACCCAAATGCTTAGTTGGTTCGTTTGTTTGCCGAGGCATGATTAACTGTTTTTCCCCAATCCACAGAAGCAGTCCCACAGGCTAAATGAACCAACCCCAGCATGAACCTCCATTCACTTACTCTAGAGAGTGTGGGCTGACTAAAGTTAAGGAAAGACATGACTGTCTCAGTAAAAGTTGGAACCCCCAGGCTAAACACTAACTGGGTGTCACAGAGTGAGTGACAAAAGGCTTTTGAAATGTGGATCACAAAAGGAACATATTCGCTTTTTACTATGGTTTTAGTTAACCTAGTCCTGTAGTCAACTCTTCCACTGTAGCTAGTCACGTCATAATACATACAGTCATAACTTCTCTCTTCCTGGGACTGAGTCTGACCTGTTGTGAGAGGATGGTGACAGCCTCCTTGTGTTTGGCGTCCCTCAGGTTGATGCTGTTGACAGCCAGGATGGCATCGCCCACATGGAGCCCGCCACAGCGCTCCGCAGGCTGGGTAGGATGGATTTCTGAGATCAGGATGGGCACCCCGTGTTCCTTACCACCCTGTCCATCCAGAAATAACACACAGACATGCACATAAATATTAGGGCATGGACCATTACAGATGAGCAACACACTATGGGTTGAGACATAGTATTTAACACTTTCTGGTTTGGGCAAAAATTTGTGGTGGAGTTTACCGTGATTGAAATGCCAAGTCCCTCGTGATCTTCCTTGGCCAGCACTACTTTACGAATAGGACCAACTCCTTGAGTCTTCTTCAGTATATCTGTTTCCTGAGAGAGAGAGATCAAACAAGCAAACAATTAGCGATACACAAAGAGGAAACAAATATCTTCACTACAATGAGAATCAAACCCCTCTACTCTGATGTCCACTCACATGCCCCACTGGAGACTCTAGGGGTTTCTTGGGGTCGTTGCGCCCCCTGCAGGCCCGGATAACTGTTTTGTGGCGATGGAGGTGGATCTCAGCCTCCAGCTGGTTCCACAGCTTGTCGTGAGCGGGCCCCTTCATGTCCCGACCCAGCAGCTGGATCTGCTGTACTCTGGAGATGATGGAGCCAAAGACAACTAGTTACTACAGTCAGCATTATTGGTTATTTCAGTCTAAGCTAGGGTTAGGGTTACCTTCCAGCCAGCTCCTTGTCCAGGTACTTGGCTGCCAATCTTGCCCCATAGACCTCAGCCTGCAGTACAGCGACGTGCCTACGGAGGGCCTCATTCTCCTTCTTATGCAGCTTGACCTCTGCCTCCAGCTTCACCTCCTTCACCTTCTCCTTCTTGTTGGCCTGCAGCTCCCTCTCCTGTCACACACAGGCAGGCGGGAGGGCACACGCACACACACACACACGCACGCACACACAGAGATAAATAGTTGAGTTAAACTCTACAGAGAGAGTGCTATGCTACATCCACAAATACCATGTCAAAGACAAACATGGATACAGTATACAGTATAGATGAAAGTTAAATTAAATATCTACTTGAGGACAAGACACACACATGACACACAAGATATGAAACTGTGGATTTGGCTTTTATAAGTTCAATGCACTAACCCTTATGATGACCATGATGAGCAAGTTGTCCATAGTGGTTAAGTTAGAGATTGAACAAAGGGTCAAAGATTTGAACTTAATCTTTAGAACACAGGTACAGCCAGTTGGTTCATCCAGAACTTGGCATCAAATTGACGACCAGAACAATTGGTAATTTCCTTTTGGAGAAAATGTGCTTACATTTTCTGATTTGTTATGATGAAAACATGACCACAATCACATATCAATTAAGCACAAAAACTGTTTTAAGTGAGAAGAAGGCATTCGTCTGAAGCCAAAAAAGGAAATTCATGTCACATGAGCACCACAATGCCTACTCCACCCATGCTCTACCAAGGTTTTAGAGCACACAGCTTTGACTTACTACAGTAGCTAAGTTGGTCTATTGTAATTCAAACAATGTGTAGGCAGGTTGTTTAGGATTCAAAACTTCTCAAACAGCCTCTTAGCGGAGGTGCTCCCACAATAATGTGATTCGCACCGCAAACTTACAAAATAAACTATTGAATGCTTTTCACCTCACACCAAGACATTATCCCATTCTACTACTTTTTCAAACTTCTTAAATTATATGAAAGTAAGCTTTGCTTTTATAAGACCATCTGGCTTGATTGAATTAGCTTTTTTGTCTTGTAGTCATTTATTTCCCCTTTGCGCTTTGTTGACTATTGAGACAAAACTCTTTCCAAGTATCAAAACATGCATTTTCCTATCAAATCGGGCAACACGAATATACATGAATAGGCAATAACAAACAACAAAGCTACAGTAATTCCATATCACTGTCAGTCATTGCTAGCACAAGCCCCATAGAGGGCCTGTTGGACTTATTAATGAGCAACTGTTGTCAGCAAGAGCAGGAAAAGACCAAACTTGAGGTTAGGATGAGTACACAGACCAAGGCACAGACACATGCAAGACACAGACGCACAGCTATCACTAACCACAAAACCAGACACACAGACGACATGCACACACTTACCATCTCCTCCACTGAGGCAACAGGCTTAAGGTGAGAAGAACAGAGAAGGGGTCAAAGGTTAGAAAGGCAGCGTTAAAATCACAGCCAAGCAGTGGGGAAGCATACCACCATTTACCACTTTACAGACCCACTGGAACCTCGGCAGGTATACCCCCCAAAAATATATTAGCAGTCGTGTGTGTGTGTGTCTGTGCTTGTGTGTGTGTGTGTGTGTGTGTGGTGCCCTACCATCCTGTCTTTGATGGAGTCAGAGTCCACAGTCTGTCCAGCCTTGGCATGAAGCTGCAGCTGCATGGCATGAAGGTGGAGCAGCTGGTCGTGGACCTCCCTCTCCACCACCACCTTCTCCGCCTGCACATCAGTCAGCTCCGAACGCAGGTCCACCAGCTGAGCCTGGAGGAGGGAGAGAGTTACATAAGTGTACACTTCTTCTGACTTCCAAGATTCTTAGGAACCCTCATCATTTATATATAGTGCAATCAGTGTGCCATGCCCATGCCATTATCCCAGCACAGATCAAATTAGATTTTGGATTAGTCTGTTTTACATTCTCTCTCTGTTCTCTTTCAGATTTTTCAAAAAGTTTTTTCTTAGAAAGCATGCTACTTTTTATTCAAGCCTGAATGAATTTTGGCCTACAAATCCTGCGCTCGAGGTTGTCTATTGTATGCGAACAAAACCCTGAAAAAAATTAAATCACATTTGTGCTAGTCTCTGGAGCCTATTGAGCTTGGCAACATGGGAAGCAGACTTAGGTTCAGAGACAAATCATTTATTTATTTATGCCATTGAACTGGGGCCACCTGCCTGTCACAGCTGTAGGAATGAATTAATCTTGGTATGAATGAGGTTCATATTTTAGGATTCACTCCACCTACGATGATGAAAGAGGAGTGTGCTTATCATGTGAATCTGACTGAATACTAAACAGCCTCTGTCTCCTAAATGATTTATCATCATTCTCAGACAGAGACTCATCTATCACTGTTATAGTCAGGCCTTCATTATAAAGACATTATAAAGTCTCAATCAAATAGAATAATCTATAGTACAAATATTCTATAGCTTCTCAAATGTAAGATAGGTAGGGGAAAACAGTGACACACACACACAATTTAAGGGGCTTTATTGGCATGGGAAACATTTTTTTAAATTTAACTAGGCAAGCCAGTTAAGAACTACTACTTAGTTACAATGGCCTACACCAGCCAAACCCGGACGACGCTGGGTTAATTCTGCGCCGCCCTATGGGACTCCCAATCACGGCAGGTTGTGATACAGTCTGCATTTGAACCAGGGTGTTTGTCATGACCATCTGGGTACCAGAGAGAGGCCCTGGACCTGAAGATATTCTTCCTCTTCAGTCTTACGGTCTCAGCAAATATAGATCCAAATATAAATCTAGCCGATTTACACTCGTATTCATCTGGAATTCTGAGTTAGCCAAAATTCTGAATCTAGAAATGGATGCCCACAATGGGTTCCAATGGCTGGGCAGGAAAAACAGGCTTGACTCACCAATCTGAGCCTTCAAGGTCTAGAAAACCTTCTGCTCTACTTTCATGAGTGTTTACTAGCTATTCTGACAACACAGCAGCATTGCTAAGAATAGAATACCAACAGACCACATAAAATGGGTTAAGGTGCAACTACACTAGATCATTTTTAGCCAACACTAGTTTATATGCTGTTATAAACCGGGTGGTTCGATCCCTGAATGCTGATTGGCTGACAATTGTGGTATATCAGACCGTATACCACAGGTATGACAAAACTTTTGTTTTTAGTGCTCTAATTACGTTGGTAACCAGTTTATAATAGCAATAAGGCACCTCAAAGGTTTGTGATATATGGCCAATATACCACAGCTAAGGGCTGAGTCCAGGCACTCCACTTTGCGCCGTGCTTAAGAACAGCCCTTAGCCGTGGTATATTGGCCATGTACCACACCCCCTCTGGCCTTATTTATTAAGTAAGGTCCCAATGAGTAGAAAGCAGGGGTGTCAAACTCAAGCCTTTGAGGGCCTAGGGTCTTGCTGGCTTTGGTTTTTCCTTTCAATTAAAGATCAAGACAACCATGTGAGGGGAGTTCCTTACTACTTAGGCTATGGTCCAAACACGTAAAAGACGCACCCTATCCCCTCAGCCCTCAAATTAAGTGGACACTTCCGATGACGTATCATGACGTCTGACGAGTATACACTTCCAGGGCGAGGGAGGAAGGAATGGTTTTTAAAATGGACTGCCCTTGCCCGGAAATTCGTCACTTTTTCATCCCGCGATGATTATGTTTTCAGCCACTGGTAGCTTTATATGCGCTACAGTCAATTATGATTGCAAGACTACTTATATTAACTATATAATTATTAATATGCCTACTGTAAGATAGCTAGCAAATTAATTTGCTAACTAACGTTAGCCTGCCTAGCTACTTCTGAAGAAGGATAAAAAATATTTATACTTCTATATAATTTCCAAAAGCTAATCAAACAAAAAATCGTACTTTACGAGACGTGTTTGTGCATTGGTAGTACAATTTCTAACTTCTTTACATTTGTTTTACTTACACTTGTATGTTGACTCCATATTGATATTGGGTTTTTAAGTTTTGCCGGACTTTTGTTAGCGGATGTACAATCATCGCAAATTGAATTATGGGGTGTTTTAGGCCTCGGAGTGAACATAATTGTACAACTAGACTAAAAACTAAAAACGAGGGCTGAGGGGCTTACTTTGCAAACTTCCCTTGCTTGGCTAATCATTTGGACCACCCTCCAAGATAGTGACGGGGATTCCCCCAAGGGCATAAGGCCCTTGGGGGAATCCCCAAGTGGACAAGGGTGTGTCTTTTATGAGTTTGAACCGCAGCCCCGGTGACCTTAATTCATCAATCAAGTACAAGGAAGGCAAGAAAACTCAGTGACACAGCCCTCCGTGGAATGAGTTTGACACGTGATATAAAACCCTATTCGCATGGGAATAGTATTAGTAGAGAACGTGGTTATGTATTTAGACAGGATTATTATTTAGACAGGATTATTATTTTTTTTATTCAACAAATTGACAGTTACAACAGAAACCTAGAAGTTTTTTATTTGACCTTTATTTAACTAGGCAAGTCAGTTAAGAACAAATTCTTATTTACAATGACAGCCTACCAAAAGGCCTCCTGCGGGGACGGGGGCCTGGGATAATAAAAAAATAAAAATACTATATAAATATAGGACAAAATACACATCACAACAAGAGAACAACACAACACTACATAAAGAGAGACCTAAGACGACAACATAGCAAGGCAGCAACACATGACAACACAGTATGGTAGCAACACAACATACAGTTGAAGTCGGAAGTTTACATGCACTTAGGTTGGAGTCATGAAAACTCGTTTTTCAACTACTCCACAAGTTTCTTGTTAACAAACTATAGTTTTGGCAAGTCGGTGAGGTCATCTACTTTGTGCATGACACAATTGTTTACAGACAGATTATTTCACTGTATCACAATTCCAGTGGGTCAGAAGTTTACAAACACTAAGTTGACAGCTTGGAAAATTCCAGAAAATGATGTCATGGCTTTAGAAGCTTCTGATAGGCTAACTGACATCATTTGAGTCAATTGGAGGTGTACCTGTGGATGTATTTCAAGGCCTTCCTTCAAACTCAGTGCCTCTTTGCTTGACATCATGGGAAAATCAAAAGAAATCAGCCAAGACCTCAGAAAGAAATTGTAAACCTCCACAAGTCTGGTTCATCCTTGGGAGCAATTTCCTAACGCCTGAAGGTACCACACTCATCTGTACAAGCAATAGCACGCAAGTATAAACACCATGGGACCACGCACCCGTCATACCGCTCAGGAAGGAGATGCGTCTCCTAGAGATGAACGTACTTTGGTGCGAAAAGTGCAAATCAATCCCAGAACAACAACACAAGGACCTTGTGAAGATGCTGGAGGAAACAGGTACAAAAGTATCTATATCCACAGTAAAACAAGTCCTATATCGACATAACCTGAAAGGCCACTCAGCAAGGAAGAAGCCACTGCTCCAAAACCACCATAAAAAAGCCAGACTACGGTTTGCAACTGCACATGGGGACAAAGATTGTGCTTATGGGAGAAATATCCTCTGGTCTGATGAAACAAAAATATAACTTTTTGGTCATAATGACCATCGTTATGTTTGGAGGAAAAAGGGGGAAGCTTGCAAGCCGAAGAACACCATCCCAACTGGGAAGCACAGGGGTGGCAGCATCATGTTGTGGGGGTGCTTTGCTGCAGGAGGGACTGGCGCACTTCACAAAATAGATGACATCATGGGGTAGGAAAATTATGTGGATATATTTAAGCAACATCTCAAGACATCTGTCAGGAAGTTAAAGCTTGGTCGCAAATGGGTCTTCCAAATGGACAATGACCCCAAGCATACTTCCAAAGTTGTGTCAAAATGGCTTAAGGACAAGAAAGTGCCCATCACAAAGCCTTGACCTCAATCCTATAGAAGATTTGTGGGCAGAACTGAAAAAGTGTGTGTGAGCAAGGAGGCCGACAAACCTGACTCAGTTGCACCAGCTCTGTCAGGAGGAATGGGCCAAAATTCACCCAACTTATTGTGGGAAGCTTGTGGAAGGCTACCCAAAACGTTTGACCAAAGTTAAACAGTTTAAATGTTACCAAATACTAATTGAGTGGATGTAAACTTCTGACCCACTGGGAATGTGATGAAAGAAATAAAAGCTGAAATAAATCACTCTCTCTACTATTATTCTTACATTTCACATTCTTAAAATAAAGTGGTGATCCTAACTGACCTAAGACAGGGAATTTTTACTATGATTAAATGTCAGGAATTGTGAAAACTGAGTTTAAATGTATTTGGCTATGGTGTATGTAAACTTCCGACTTCAACTGTAACAACATGGTAGCAACACAACATGGTAGCAGCACAAAACATGTTACAAACATTATTGGGCTCAGACAACAGCACAAGGGCAAGAAGGTAGAGACAACAATACATCACACAAAGCAGCCACAACTGTCAGTAAGAGTTTCTCTGATTTAGTCTTTGAATGAAGAGATTGAGATAAAACTGTCCAGTTTGAGTGTTTGTTGCAGCTCGTTCCAGTTGCTAGCTGCAGCGAACTGAAAAGAGGAGCGGCCCAGGGATGTGTGTGCTTTGGGGACCTTTAACAGAATGTGACTGGCAGAACGGGTGTTGTATGTGGAGTATGAGGGCTGCAGTAGATATCTCAGACAGGGGGGAGTGAGGCCTAAAAGGGTTTTATAAATAAGCATCAACCAGTGGGTCTTGCGACGGGTATACAGAGATGACCAGTTTACAGACTAGGGGTGGTTAGAGCATTGGTCCAGAAACCGAAAGGATGCTGGATCGAATCCCCGAGCTGACAAGATAAAAACATCTGTCGTTCTACCCCTGAACAAGGCAGTTAACCCACTGTTCCCCGGTAGCCGTAACTGTAAATAAGAATTTGTTCTCAATGGACTTGACTAGTTAAATAAAATGTTAACAGAGGAGTGCAGTGATGTGTCCTATAAGGAACATTGGTGGCCGAATGGTAAAGAACATCTAGCCGCTCGAGAGCACCCTTAACTGCCGATCTATAAATGAGGTCTCCTTAATATAGCATGGGTAGGATGGTCATTTGAATCAGGGTTAGTTAAGCAGCTGGGGTGAAAGAGGAGCGATTACGATAGAGGAAACCAAGTCAAGATTTAACTTTAGCCTGCAGCTTTGATATGTGCTGAGAGAAGGACAGTGCACTGTCTAGCCATACTCCCAAGTACTTGTATGACGTGACTAGCTCAAGCTCTAACCCCTCAGAGGTAGTAATAGCACCTGTGGGAGGAGGGGCATTATTCTTACCAAACCACATTTGTGGTTGAGCACTTAACACAAAATCCAACGAGGGGCCAGTTGAGTATAAGACTGTATCATCAGCAAATAAATGGATGAGAGAGCTTCCTACTCCCTGAACTATGTTGTTGATGTAAATTGAGAAGAGCGTGGTGCTTAGGATCGAGCCTTGGGGTACTCCCTTGGTGACAGGCAGTGGCTGAGACAGCAGATTTTCTGAGTGTATACACTGCACTCTTTGAGAGAGGTAGTTAGCAAACCAGCCCAAATACCCCTCAGAGACACCAATCCAGTGTGCCGGCCCACAAAAATTGAATGGTCTACCGTATCAAAAGCTTTGGCCAAGTCAATAAAAATAGCAGCACAATATTGGGCAATGGTGACATCATTGAGGACCTTTAAGGTTGGAGTGACACATCCATGACCTGAGAGGAAACCAGATTGCATACCCGAGAGAATACTATAGACATCAAGAAACCAGTCAGTTGATTATTGACAAGTTTTTGCAACACTTTTGATAAACATGGTAAAATAGAAATAGGCCTATAACAGTTAGGATCTTGGTTCCCAAATTTCTAAACCATACCAAACCACCTTTGGTATAGCGTCACCATAATATTTGAATTTAGAAAGTGTGTTCATAATCATTAGGATATTTTAGCAATCCGCAATATAAGACGTCCTAAATACCCCCTAGCCTTCAGATGTGAGCTAAACAATGCATTTGCACTTGATATGCGTTTTTAGGCTATGAATGAGGAAGTGAACTTGTCATTTCCAAACGTTTAGCTCTGTTGTATGCTGCTTTGCGATCTATTAAAACCCAGGGTTGCATTAAATAGGCGCAATATTTTTTATTGATGCATTTGGCAATGTTCAACTCATTCGCACATAACGTATAAACAAAAGCATTCACTGTGAAAGTTGATACATCTAGGCCCTTCATATATAGGCTATGCACAGCACTGTTCAATTTATCGAGTCAGTTCGTTTCTTTGCTCAAAGTGCGAGCAACACCTGTCAAACTCAGACATTTCTCTCAAAAACACAGGAATGTCGATTCACACGGGACATGTATTATCAGATGATTTTGGAGTTTGCCAAAAAATTTGTAGGCTATTCTGGCTGGAATTGTTACTCTCCTGACATATAGAAATTACCGACATGGCAGATTCGGGACAGGACTAAAATTACAAAGACGTGGTGTTTTGTGCTCTTGCACATATTTACACTACCCAACCTCCCCAGTAAAACTAATCCAGTCCGAATAATGTTGTAGGCAACCTAAAACTCTTCTTGAGCCATATTCACACAGGACTAGTATTCCTAAAGAACATTGGTTATGTATGGTCTTCTGTGTGAGAACCTAGATTAATATTGGGCGATTCCACGACAGCTGAAAATATTTTGGGCATCTCAGATCTGTTCTGGAAATTCTCACATAGGAACTTCATTCGGAGGAAGGATGTTTAACATGCTTTTTACATTTCTTTTTTTATCATGATGAAATAGTCGATTTTAGGCCCTTTTTAGACTTATACAGGCCTCCTGTAAAACCCTATGAACTGTGAACCGTACATGATACAGACGACATCTTGGTGTCATTATATTCCTTATAGTGCTCCCTCAAATATGGAGTAGCCCATGTCCAGTTCATGAAAGACATTTTCACATTCATTTATTCAACATTAAAAAAATCTCAAAACGACCCTTTTTGATTTGGCCTATTTTTAGACATATTGTTTGAAGGCTCTACAGTGCGACCATTTGACTTGCATATGCGCCTAAATATTTTGCTGTGCGACCTGGAATTTTAATTTAGGAGCACCGGGGCGCCTAGAAGAATGAAGGATTCTAGCTTTAATACCTCATAGTTTTCATTGCGCTCCTAAATGTCTTTGTGTGCACCTACATTTTTCAATGAGGCACAGATGTGCTCCTTGTCAACTAAGGTCAGCATAGAGCCCTGTGTTTGCAACAATATACTCTTCAAACACATCATATTTCCAGAGTGGGCTCTCTGCTACTTTTAAAGATATGACCCATTTTTTGTTCTTCTTCATAGAAATAGATATCACAGGTAATTAACCAATCACAGTTCTCCTTTAGGCTTGCACATTCAGAAAGTCCCCAGCAGTGGGAGAACCCTTTGAATCCATTTTCCCATTCACAGTGTTGGTGGTGCTCATAAAATTGATCACACCTTCAGAATTAGCAGAGAGCCCACTCTGGAAATGTGATGTACTTGTAGAGTACATTATTCCAAATAATATGTCTTAAAATCAACAAGGGTAGTTGTGGTGCTGTAAACAGCAAACCCTCTTACCATGCCCTTCCAGCACCTTCTCAGTTAGGAGGCTAATAGAGCCCAGCTGAGGTTCATTAGTCAATCATGTGTGTGATTGTTCAGCCAATCAGACCAAACAGTTGAGTAGGCTGCTGCTGCTCACATTCAGGGGGAGAAAGGACTGGAGACATTAGCAGACAGGTTGGGAGCTAAAATACTTTGAGAGACCTTAGTTACTGAAGTTATATGTTAAGTAACTTAATCTTGAGCCTTTATGTTTGTAAAATGTAATACATCTGAAATGTTAACAGTTTACTTTTCCTCTACCCTGAGACCCCTTCTAGTTCTGGTCTGTGGCCCCTCCCAAGGCTCTGCTGCAGTAGTTGATTCATATTTTTGATATTGAATAAATTAAAATTGTATTAAAGAATCAAACTTTATATTTAGAGAATAATAATACCAAGATGTCTATCATGTAGGCCTACTGTTCACCGATCAAAGGGTCTCACAGGAGGCATGTATAGGCCTAAAATGGGCACGTACTTTCATGATATTCTCAATGGTTTGTGAAAAAAGCATTTCAAACATCCTTCCTCCCATTGAAGTTTGAGAATTGCCAGAACAATCTGCAATACCAAAAATATTTTCTGCTGATGTGGAATCTGACAATTATTAGTGGACTTCCCATCCTCCAGTATTTGACATTTCTATGCCCTTACCTCGGTGCCTTTGATGTGTTTTATCATGTGCTTCTGACCTGCCCTTCCTGCTGTAATGTGACCATTGTGTCAACCTGTCATTAGCTCAAAGCTACCTTAGGTAGGTGGAAAACATGTAGGCCTAGTTAATGTAACAATACAGATCTAACCTACTTTCTCTAAATAGATCTTAACATAAATCGAATTGGTCACACACCAATGGCTGTAACCAGTGGACAGGAAACAGGCATTTCACAAATCCAAATCATTGCTGATTTTCCACAGATTTGGTTTACTTTAGCCATGTCATATACCCTTAGGCCATGACTTTGTAGTAGGTGGTGTTGGGTGCCAACTGGTTGTGTAAAGCCAGAATTCCTGATCTCAGCACTATACTGCGCTGAAGGTAGAGGCTGAAATGCAGTATCAATTTACATACAGGCAGTAATACGGTAGTCATAAGAATTGCTGGGAAGGTGTTGACAGAGTCAACTACACCACTGACCAAACAATGGCTATTGAGCATGGTGAGGTCATACATGGTGGAGTAAGGGTCAGGATGATCCTTGTTTCTGTTTCTCTCATCAATAGATTTTACAACGTGAAGTGGCTGTCAAATATTGTGTGTGTACTCTCACCTAGTTCTTATTCTGTCAATTGCCAGAACAGAAATGCATATTGTCAACACAAATTACACAACAGATATTGATACTGGGTGGTCAATTTCAAACTTTTAGGAAGAGACAATGTACGGAAGTTGTTGTTTGAGATCATGTCGAGCCATCTACCCTCGACCTGTCACTCAACTGGATGCCCAGAGACGCACGGTCATGCATGGAGAGAGCTATGAAGGACATTCGAATTCTGACAGCTAACTAGGAGCTAGCTTGTTGGCCTACACAGCATAAGTATACCATTAACATATCAAATGATCATGCGCATCCTTTTTAGCATTTATACAAGACAAGTTTGCGCTCACCTCTACTTTGTGATTAAGTTGAAAAATCGTCTGGGCTTTGTGGCAAAGCTGAGCAAAACAGGAGCTGAGACTTGTCATCTTTTGACGACCCTCGTATGTGATGTCAGCTTGATCTGGGTCGATTTCTCCAAGTAGTAAATCGACGTCAACAAACGCCTTGTCAAACTCCTTCTCCAGAACCTCAAGCCACCGAAACATGGACATCCCCGTGCCTGGACTGACCAGGGCCGTGCCCTGGGCTGACGGAGAGGCACCGGCCGAGGCAGACATGTCCAACAGTGCAGGCTAAAAGCTAAAGCTAGCTGACTAACCGATTCCCTTCACAAATAAAATCAGCGCTTTGTTTCCGCCACCCTGTATAAGTTAACTGAGTCGTAATACCAGAGTCACACTGTACTCTAAATGCCCTAAGCATACGAAAATGTTTCTTTTCAGAAAATACTAGCTAAAATACATGTATTTGGTTCTTTCCCAAAACCGTAATCCTACCAGGAAATCGGATACGGATCATAGCTATGAATCGACTACAACAGTCTGCCACACAACATAAAAAAAGCAATCGATAGCATATCTAGTCAATCTGTGTCGAGTTCTTGGGGGCAGTTTCCTGCCACTCCTTATACTGGCAGACAGTAGCATATATTATTGTACCTTTGTCGTTGACAATTGCAGTTGAATGCTTTGCTTTTCACTCTTGTTTTTGTTGACCACTCCCTGTGTCTAAAATATATTGTTGGAGAGTGTAAACATTTCTTATGTCATTGTAGGCATGGTGTGAGTGGCTCTGCAGACAGTATTACATATTTTACATAGCTACTTTTTGCATTAAATACATTATTTTTAATTGTATTTGCTAACCTCTTATCTCACACCATTGTTGTTGGGATAATCAGACAAATATTTTATTTATTTAACGTTCATGAGAGATAAATATACATTCCCTGTGTGGCACTACAGAAGGCAATCCTTCAGTTAAAAGACAAGTGGTCGTTGTTCATTAATCTGTATTAAATGTTACTAATAACATATGCTATTTAGCCTTCACTTTTATCCAAATTTCCTCCTCTGTCTATTTGAATACTCTGTCTGCCACTGTCTTGGAGTTGCCATATATTTGCATGTTATGTTTTAAGATATGTTAGATGAACTACCTTAACCCTGATTACTGCATGCACTTAGTCACAAGTGCATGCAGTAATCAGGGTTAATGTAGTTCATCTAACATATCTTAAAACATAACATGCAAATATATGGCAACTCCTTCAAGACAGTGGCAGACAGAGTATTCAAATAGACAGAGGAGGAAATTGTATTTGTTTAACTGAATGGGTTGTAAATGGTTTATCAGCAAGTTTCTCACGTCCGCAAACAGAAGGGCTATCTATTACTGTTTGTGTCAGTTCCTTGTCGGTGTCAAATGTTGTTTTTTAACCAAGATAAACATCTCTGCCATTGTTCCAAATGAAACAGAGCACCTACTCTCTCCCACATAATCCTTGCTGAGGTATTTAAACCCCAGAGCAAGTGGGAGTGCTGTTCTTTTTTACTGAGATGCCCAACTAGGCTGGGTGTTCATGATGTGGTTTCTCATGATCTTGCTGGCAAGTATTACATTGCATACTCTCGTGTGCATCTGTAGCAATGTTTGTCCAAAGAAGTGTGTGTGTGATAGTGCAAAGTCAGTGCAGTGTTTCAGGTTGCAGTCTTTTCCCACTGGAATCACTAAAGATGTGAGGAAACTAAACCTGGGATACAATCACATCAAGCAACTAAAGGTAAGAGTGGAATTGCTCATTTGATAATAACCATTGCTAATCAGTGACATTGGTAACAATAGATTCACTATCAAACCATTTTCAGACCTTTCATCTTAGCAATCTTGTAATTAATCCTTAGAAATCAGTTTGATTTAAGCACTACTGAGTGATGGTTTACTTCTGATTAATAGCATATTGTTTGTATAATGGTACACATTAGTTCATATCTTCTCCTGATATGTTTGTCTTTTCCAGGGTAGAGACATATCTGGCCTGACAGAGCTGGAGGAAGTGATAATTTCATCCTGTGGAGTGGAAGTGGTGGAGGCCAATGCTCTCAGGGCTCAGGGGCTACTAAGAAGCCTGGATCTACAGAAGAATAAACTGCATCAGATCCCCCGTGGTCTCCCACCCAGCCTGGAGACCCTCAACGTGGGCCACAACAGGATCACAGGCCTCCAGGAGTCTGTCTTTGAGGGGCTGAAGAAACTACGCCTGCTTGATCTTCAGAACAACCAGATCACCAACCTGCGTTCCAACACCCTCTCCACCCTGAAGAAGTTGGAGTGCCTTTACCTGGATGGAAATCAAATTGAGACAGTTCAAGGTGCTCTGAGACTCCCCCAACTGAATCTGTTGAGCTTGGGGAACAACAAGATCCCCTGTTTTCCCTCATCCTTTTTCACACCACTACAGTCCTTGACGACACTGCGTTTACCAGGGAACCTCCTATCAAGAGTCCCCCTCGATCTCCCTCACACTCTGTCCTACCTGAACTTGGACAGGAACCAAATACGAGCACTGAGAAACCGTGAGATGGGCCAACTCCGCAACCTCACGTCTCTGTCTGCGTCCTACAATAGGTTGGTTTCTGTGGATGGTGGCCTTCGCTTGCCCAACCTCACAGTGCTGGAACTGCCAGGAAACCAGCTGAGGGTGCTGCCCAGTAGACTGAGCCCCAAACTGGAAAAACTGGACTGCAGACAGAACTCCATTCAGGAAGTCACCTTCCAGCACCTGTCTGGAATGAAACAGCTGAAGCATCTCTTCCTAGAGAATAACACCATCTGGAACTTTGAAGCTAATGCTCTGAGGAACAGCGTTCACATAACCAACCTGGCTCTGGAACAGAATCTCCTCTCCTCTATTCCAGACGGGTATGTATTTCATCCCTTTGATATGGTGCTTTATTGGCATGTTTTAGACTAACATTTGGGATCATATTGATGAATTCATGACATACATTATAGATGTGTTGTACATTCAATTGAGTATTACTCATTTGTACAATGATCTTTGTACAATACGGTAGAATAGCGGCCTAACCACATTGTAGGTCTTTGGTTAAACATATTTGAGTATAAAACCACAAGATGATAGATAAACACATCTTAACTGTAGATCCATGTGACTCCTTTGGCCTTTTGGTAAGAGCAGACACCACTGTCCACTGTTCTGTTAACATGTGTCTCTGGCAGGCTTCCAGAGAGTCTGATCCGCCTGGACTTGAAAGGGAACCGCATCGAGGCCGTCCAGGAGCAGGAGCTGAGATCCCTGAAGCGCCTGCAGGTGTTGAACTTGAGGAGAAACAAGCTGACCTCCCTCCCCCAGATCACCCTGGATCTGCTTCCACGGCTGAGGACCGTCTACCTAGATGGGAACCCCTGGAACTGCAGCTGTGAGCTCCTGGGGGTCAAGAGGACCCTGCTGGCCAGGAGGGTGGAGATCCCTAAAGAGCTGTGTAACGAGCATGTGAGTGAGCCGGGGGACAGCTGGAGAGCGTACCTGATGGCCCAGGACAGATGTGAGGAGTACTTCATGGAAACCGCCCCTGAGGACCAAGTGGAGCAGACAGACACTGAGGAGTATTATGACTATGATTCGTAGATGGAGAAAATAAATGTAGCAGGGGAATTTCATGTTTAGCTGAACATACTGGGTATTTTGAATGTTTTAACATTTTACTGTAGTTTGGCAATTAATACTAAGGAAGTTACCTTTAGCTGTGTAGTCAATAGAAAAACATTAAACTACTGTATTAACAAACAGCTATTGCAATATACATTGGTAAATAGGTATATGTAGAATATACCTTAAATACCTAATGTAAAATAACATAATAATAAATAAACAAGTTTCATTACAGTTTTCATTTACTTTGCACAAACAGTTGCAAATAATCTGCTATAGGATAAGCCATGTAATTACTTTTGTGTGTGTTTGGTTTGTTCTGAATTTAATTGGCATCTTAGTTGATACTGTAAAAAAGTGTTATGCACACTTTGCAAAAACAATAGACAAATAAATAATAGCTACAGATAACTAACGACTTGCACTTCTAGGGTGCCTGACCTGCACGGTTTCCAACCGGTTTAAACCTAACCTTAAGCCTAACTTTAACCACACTGCTAGCCTTATTCCTAACTCTAACCTTAAATTAAGCACAAACAGCAAATGTTTTGTTTTCATGTTTGTTAATGAATGTTTACAATATAGCCAATTGTGACATTGTGGATGTGGTAACTAGTGGACACCTCTAGGTTCTGACAAAAAGAACAACCAGAGTATCTCGGCATGCGTTTGAGGGGACGGGCGGACGGGAAGTGGGGTGATGGCGGAAGTGGATGCTGAGTTTGAATCCAGTAGCGCTTTGAGCAAATTTGGTGAAGACGAATGTTCTGCATGGACAACAGTAGTATCAACAACTAGAACAAAAAATAAAATTTTCAAAAATTGCAGTGGATAATACGTGTGAATGATAATGAATCTCCTCTTATTGGGATAAGTTTGTTGAGTAAGGATGCATATGTGGGAAACCCATTTGAGGGGTCGAAGATTGTGAAGCAAGGGCTTGGAAAAGTGGAGTCTGTCAGAGTGACCAGGAGTGGTCTTATTAATTGTATTTCTGAAGAAGAGGGGAAGATTGCAGTGGGCCTCAAGAGAATCCAGACAACAGAAGTGTTGTGTTTTGAATTTGAGTAGAGCACTTGTCAAAGGAGTCATCTCAGGGACGATGAAGATCATTCCTGGTGTGGTTGGTGCCCTGCGTCTGACCCACGTGAAGAAAGTCTGTCGGTCCTGTTGTTTTTTGATAAAGAGCAAATAACTCCCTCCGCATGTGAAGCTTGGTTATGTAAGATAGGCTGTAAGAGCTTTCATCTCCAAACCACTGCAGTGTAAGAATTGTAAAGGATTTGGCCTTGTTTCAAGTGTATGCAGACAAAATAGTATACTGAAAAAAATGTGTGTAGGAATACGACAGTGTTGCAATTGTGGTGGGGATCATGATCCTGAGTTACTGGAGTGCCCTTTAAGGGTGAAGGAGAATGAGGTGGTAAAAGCTAGAGCGGTCAATCAAATCTCCTATGCGGAGGTGATTAAAATCATTGAGTGACTAGTGATGCTAGTCAATCTATGGTAGTTGATACACCAAGCCTGTAGTAAATGTTTGCTGCCAGACAAAAGATTACTGTGTGTTGAAAATGTGGATTTTGTTGCGTTCATTAACACATTTATAAACTGTACAGCACAAGTCTCAAAGAAGTCTATGAAACTGGACATGATTGTGGCTGCAGCAGAAAAGTTTTGGGGATTAAAGGATTTTACATCTGAAGACTTGCAAGGGCTACTGGCGCCAGAAGACCCGCCCTACCATATTCGCCTTGAGCCTGTGTAGGTGTAACAGATTTAGCTTCCGTCCCTCTCCTCACCCCGAAACAGGGACCCTCTGCACACATCAACAACGGCCTCCCACGAAACATCATTACCTATCGTTCCATAAAAGCCGCGGCCCTTGCAGAGCAAGGGAAACAACTACTTCAACGTCTCAGAGCGAGTGACGTCATTGATTGTAACGCTATAAGCGCGCACCCGGCTAACTAGCTAGCCATTTCACACCGGTTACATAGGGATCAGATCTGTTTTATTTTTTTAACAAAAAGGTTGTTTGATTTATTGTATTTTTTTGGTAATTTGTTCAGTTTTGGGGGTAGGGAATCCTGTTTCCATCCGGCATAATAGGTGGCGGGATGCACATTAAATTGTGTGATCGACCCTGCCGCGGATATCGACTCTGCCGCTTGAGCATGCTTTTGCGGCACAGTCGATAACGCGCTGGACTTCGGGCTAGAAGGTCGAGGGATCGAGACTTGCTCTCTGCCTGTCTCATTTACATAGAAAAAAAAAACAACCATACGTGGATCTCGCGTGATTTCATATTTGCTGAATCGTCCAATCAGTGAGCTACGTGTATCTTTCGGGTTCAGAGGGTAAAGGTTGTATGAAGATGGCAGCCGTGTAAACTGAGGCGTTGGCAGTAAACTAAATGGCTCACAGGAGTAGATTAGTGTGCATCCATATCTAGACTTGAAATGCAGAGCTCGATAGATACCTGATAATTATTCAATTTCGAGATTTTGTCGAGGAGGGCGGCATAATGGCAATAGTGTACGAGTTCGTGTGGCAGGTTCTGCATGTCCTTCTCCACATTCATAGAACGCTTATCACTTGGTTCCGAATCCGACTTCGGAATTGGAATGGGCGACTGTGGTCACGAGCCTTAACAGCGCTTATTGTGCCGATGGCTCTCTCGTTTCCTAACCAAAAAAATATTGTCCCAGCACCCGGTAAACGCGTTGGTCGTCGGTATCGCTGGGGGGCGGATGGGAAATCTCTGGAGAAGCTGCCTGACCATATCGGTTTATTGATAGCGGAAGAGGAGCCACGGTACACAGATATAGCCAACCTTGTGGTGTGGTGCATGGCAGTCGGCATATCTTATGTCAGTGTATACGATAATTACGGTAAGAATTTAATTTCTTCGTTATTTTATTTATATTAAATGACACCAGGAAGTGTTGCTAAATACAGCACCACCAGACAGTCACGTGCGCTGCAGTGCAGACCCTTGCCAGCCAGCCATATTTAGATTGGCTTGTAATCAGCGATTGTTGAACTTTCCTATTCATGGTACTTTGTTTGTTTGTTGCCTTGGATAACTGTTACCTAGCTATCTATTATCAATTCTGATAGTCAAATAGCTTTACCCAGCCTTCCATCATTTGTGCCATATCTGCTTAGGCCTCAAGTGCCTTGTTGCTATTATAAACCTGTTACCCACATAATTACAGCAGTACAATTTAATGTTTTGTTATTACCAGTAAATAAAATAAAGTTTTGTCATACTGTTGTATATGGTCTGATCTACAATGGTTGTCGGCCAATTAGCATTCAGGGCTCCAACCACCCAGTTTATAAATTCTTTGGGCCCTGCCCTCATTCCCAAATGGCATGTCTTGTCATCAGAGAAACCACTGGAGTGTGATAGTTTATTTTCTGTCAACTGTAACAATGTTGTATAGCTAGATTAGAGAATATGATTTCAACTAGTGGAGTCCCGACTCTCAATAGGCTTTCAAGATTTGACCTGTGGCATTTTCACCTATTCTCTGAGCCTAGAGGGAATTGGCTTAACTGAAGGTTACACACACGCACAGTATTTCTGTTCTTGCTTCCCGAGTGGCGCAGCGGTCTAAGGCACTGCATCTCAGTGCAAGAGGTGCTACAGTCCCTGGTTCGAATCCAGGCTGAATCACATCCGGCTGTGGTTGGGAGTCCCATAGGGCGGCGCTCAATTGGCCCAGCGTCGCCCGGGTTTGGCCGGTGTAGGTCGTCATGGTAAATAAGAATTTGTTCTTAACTGATTTGCCTAGTTAAATAAAATTCACACTCTTACTGGGTCATGCTAGTTTGAAAATATTGTTTACGCCTTGAGTGCTTTCTCAGTGGTGTGGTTCCTCAATGTCTGCTGACTTGTGTCATCAGTCTCACAGCCAAATCTGGCACATGATTCATTATTCCCCCCTAATTACTCAATTTATTATATAATATTATGTTAATTTTAGGTATCAGTTTTGAAAGGTTGCAAATCTCCTTGTTTTTTCGTCTTTCAGTTAAGTTCGGATGTGCCCAATGTTCCTAACCCCCAGTGAGAGGTTGAAACTCCCCCCTCCTCCCAGCAGATAACATTTCCATTTTGGTTGGTCATGGCTAGAAGGGATCCAGCTTTTGTGAAATTAATGTCAAAAGTAGATTTTCTTTTATTTATTTTAGCTAACCTTTACCTAATTATCCTAACCTGCTATGTTAATTCTCCTAAACTACTGCATAAGTTCTCCTAACCTGCTACAAAAAGTTAAATCTGACATTAATTTGACTAAAGATGGACCCCTTCTAGCCATGACCCTTTTGGTTCCCAGGTGTCTTCAGGAGGAACAACTCAAGGCTGATGGATGAGATCCTGAAGCAGCAGCAGGAGCTCCTAGATCTAGAAGGCTCCAAGCAGCTCTGTGTGGAGTTCCTTAACAATGGCACTGACAAACAGGACCAACAAGGTGAGACACTTGAACACTGAACAGCAGGGGCTGTATGCATCTCAGATTAGGAGTGCTGGTCTAAAGCGGCACTCCACAAAAAAAATAAAAATAATTACACACAAACAATCCCCCCCCCCCCAGTCTAAGGAAGCTGGCATAATGCTAATCGCGAGCTAAATGCCAAACGTTAACTCTAATACAGGTTGCTACCAGTGGTGGTGTAGATCAATGTTTATTCTGAATAATATTCTGAATCAACTGAGCAGTAGGATTCATATAGGCCTAATATAAACAATATCCATCAATTTAATAATCCATTTGTCTGGTGCGCTGAAATGTTATGTGGTGCTCCTAACTTTTCAAAATTAGGAGCACCAGTGCTACCAATAAAACATATTAATAAAAACTAAAATGTCCACCCCTTTCGGTCCCCGGGACCAGGATTAAGAAACACTGCACTAAACTGATCTAAAATCAGCACTCCTACACCTCTCAACGCTTGATACATACGGCCCCTCAACAGACATCTGGAACAATGGGACATGCCCTGTGGTTTCTCTGCTATTCTCCGTCCTTACTCCTGTACTATGCCATAATCGGGTTAAACCAGAAGAACTAGATGGGCTACAACCAAGAAGAGAAGAGGCATTCAGAATTCTGCCACACGTAGTATGAATAATCAATTCAATTCTATTGGATACTAAATAATATATGAAACCCTTTAGGGCAATTTAGATTGCAAGGCTTAATTGGAGTAATATTCACAATTCATCATCACTTATTGAATGAATTTTGAAACGGATTACGAAAATTATAGTTAACTGTATTTTTTAGATGGATTCCAATTACACCGTGCTTGAAAGCATGATTGCATCATCAGTGGCATTTGTTTATTGAAGAGCATGTGGACTGCAGCCAGCCTGTATTGACTGATTGAGATCTATTCTATTGTGTAGTCTTACTGGCCGTCTGCTGTTGGCAACTACATTATCTCTTGAGCAAGTCAATCTGTTATTACACACGGTCTCTCACACACACAGACCGTATAGAGTAGTAAAGGAACACAACCCAGAATAATTCTCTTCAAGGAATTCTTGTTTTTCCTGTTCATAGAAACTATAATTCACTTGTATAATTTACGAATTATAGGATCTCTATGTTCTCTTGTTATTCAATTGTTTTGTAACCCATAAATGTCATATTACTATGGAATGCCGTTTGGGTCTTTGCGTGTCAAAAAAGATACACGTCATATAACACTTTAACGTGTCAAATAAGCTTGTTGACCAATCAGGATCTCAATATGACTGCACGTCACATAATAATTTAGCACATTCATGCATTTTTTACGTAGTTATGACACATTGATTACACTATCACTCGTATTTCATATGTCACAACGATTCACCTGTTTCGTATCATGTGACGCTGGTATAGTTGTCTCGCGCACCTTCTGCTGCCACACGTGCGCAGACACACTTCCCCAAGCGCTGGATACTGCTGGTCATAAAAAAAGCTAGCTAGCTGATGGATGCAAACAATGGTCTTTCCCAAAAACATAACAAAATGACAATCTGTTTCAGTAGCTATTGTTAGCTAGCTAACTATCTAGGCTAGGTGTCATCTAAAATACCCATAATATATAAGACAGTTCTTACATGCTGACCAGACCGCTCGCGCATGTTGACTACCCACCCACTGGCTCCAGGTCATCTACAAGTCCCCGCCTTATCTCAGCTCGTTGGTCCCCATAGCAGCACCCACCTGTAGCACGAGCTCCAGCAGGTATATCTCTCTGGTCACCCCCAAAACCAATTCTTTCTTTGGCTGCCTCTCCTTCCAGTTCTCTGCTGCCAATGACTGGAACGAACTACAAAAATCTCTGAAACTGGAAACACTTATCTCCCTCACTAGCTTTAAGCACCAACTGTCAGAGCAGCTCACAGATACTGCACCTGTACATAGCCCATCTATAATTTAACCCAAACAACTACCCCTTTCCCTACTGTATTTATTTATTTTGCTCCTTTGCACCCCATTATTTCTATCTCTACTTTGCACATTCTTCCACTGCAAATCAACCATTCCAGTGTTTTACTTGCTATATTGTATTTACTTCACCACCATGGCCTTTTTTTGCCAGGTCGCAATTGTAAATGAGAACTTGTTCTCAACTTGCCTACCTGGTTAAATAAAGATGAGAGAAAAAAAACCAGTCTGATGGCCTTGAGATAGAAGCTGTTTTTCACTCTCTCGGTCCCAGCTTTGATGCACCTGTTCTGACCTCGCCTTCTGGATGAGTTTGCTTGGCTTGCTCATGCAAATTCAGCACACACAACTTTCTATAATAGAATTGTTTTATTTGACATGTCATATAGTGTTATTTGACGTGTATAGTTTGACACCCAAAGACCCAAGCGGCGTTCCATATATTATAACAGCAGGTTTATAAAGCAGGCATTCCCACCCACTAACCTTCAGTCAAACAGCCACCTGACACGTTTACCATTGATTGTTATGATTAGTGTGTGTGTGCGTGCCTGAGTACCGGTATGTGTGTTTGTGGGGTGCATTATGACTGTATTCCTCTGTTTCCACAGTGCTGTCGTGTCAGTCTGTATTGAAGGTGCTGTCTCCAGACGACGGGAAGCTGAGGATCGTGCAGGCAGCACAGCAGCTGTGTAGAGCTGTGGAGCAGAGGGAAAAGACATCCGAAGACATTAATGTCACTGTGTTGGACTCCCTACTCAGAGGTGAGGAGGCCCCAAGATCAGAAGGAGGACATGCCGTTGGTTCTTACTGGTCTTTAGTGTATTGTTATTCGTTGACTGGGACCTTTATTTAATTGCTTAATCGTCAGGATAACACCCATAGACATTCTCTTGATTATAACAGTAGTTATCATAGACTGTAAATCATCTGATATTAATCTGTGCTGCACTATTACAAGCTGGAGTACAGTCAGTGAAGCTTAGCTCACCAGCTCTCCTTTGGCATGATGTTCAGAGTAGCAATTTCACTCGATTTGAAGCTCAGGAATGATGGAGGACAGAAATTGGGTAAAGGTCAAGGAGCCCCCTGTTAGAGCAGCTCCAACAGTGTTTGATCAAAAGATGAACGGAAGATGAAGCACTCTTAGCCAGAGCTCCTCTCTCAATGTGTTTTTTTTGACCTGAGCCCTCTGCCCGCCCAGGCTCTGCCCATCGTTAGCCCCTGGCTAAGACTGATCACCCTCACTAGCTGTAAATCACATCACCATTACTTTAGTGGAACACTCACAAATCAAAGCTCTTGTAGAAGGTGATGGATGAGACCAAAGGCAGAAATGTGAACAAACTGATGAGAAAGATGGTCTCCAGACAGAATATAAACTACAGAGGATAGCAGAGTTCACTTTAGTGCAGTTGAGTTGAATCCAATCAAATCCAGTGTGGTGTACAGTGAAGTTATCGTGTGTTTACTTCTCTGGGCCAGTGAGTGCAGCTGTTCCTCAGCACAGTCAGTGTCTATGGGGCTTGGCAAGCTGCTGCTGTAGCTCTCTAACACCCCCCCAACACCCCCCCCAAAAAAAGAAAAGGCACTTCAGATGGTTATCTCTTAATCTTTTCCACAGTCCTTATGCAAACTAGCCTCTGAAATGCTCGAAACGGTGCACTCTGAAATTTCCAGTGATTGGTTGTTCCATTGCTCTCTGTATGTGCAGAGTCGAAGAGTACACCAGATCCAGACCTGGTTCTGAAGTTCGGCCCAGTAGAAAGCACCCTGGGATTCCTGCCCTGGCACATCAGACTGACAGAGTTCATGTGAGTATTGTACAGTGTCTGTCTGTGTGCACACGTTCGATAAGGCTGCCTCACTCGTGTGGAAGACTGCTGGGATAGCCGCTGCTCTGAAGAGCTGGACGCGAATGACAATGAGGTTCCTTTCTTATTCCTCATAACCACTCTGTGTGTGTGTGTGATGACAGAGAGGGAGAGTTTGTGTGTGCGTGCCTTTGCTTTGCCTCCTGAGTAGAATTGATATGGGCCTTTTGTGCTTATCTGTGCAGATTAACTGGTAAACCTGCCTGCTGCCTAATTTGTCTCCTGTCTTGACAGATTGACAAGGCTTTTTAAAACGCTGCTGTGAATCCAGTATAAATAGCAGTGCTGTTTTAATGGAAACGGAGAGGAAATGATGCAGTTCAGCCTTCATAAGATGCGACGTTGACAGATGATGCATCACTAACAATCGCAGAAATCCTATTTCTGGACATTAGTTATGTTTCCATTTAAAATAACAACAATAAAAATAGAAAATCGACAATTGCTTGCTAGACTACGTTTCCATTTCACTATCTTGTGTTGATAAAGATAGACAATGACTGCCTAGGAACAGTGAGTTAACGGCCTTGTTCAGGGGGGGGAACGATTGATTTTTCTTACCTTGTCAGCTCGGGGATTCGATCTAGCAACCTTTCGGTTACTGGCCCAACACTCTAACCACTAGGCTACCTGCCGCCCAAAAAGTTGGTTAACAAACTGAAAGGGTGCGTACTGCCACCTACAGTTATGGAATGTTTGCTCACAAGTTTAAATCATTGGCTGAGCCCTTCTGATGACCTGGATGGAATTATGTGAACCTTCCTTAACCTATAGGAAGTCCCACCCAGTTGAGGACTTTTGCTATTTTGAAGTAGTCAACGGCCCTACCCATGCTTAAACAGGCTTTTGGGCACTAGAGGCCTAATCATTGTCAATGATTTGCAAGGACATTTTGGGCCTTGACCACCATCAAACACTAGATGGCCATATAGTGCTGTAACTGCTTTAGGCATTAACTCAAGCAGCAGCTTTTGGGAATCACAGGAGATTTTTTTTAAAGCAGCAATAAAGTACATAATTGTATTTGGAGTACGCCTTTTAACTAATGTAACATGGTGACATTTCTGTTAATCACTTATTGCTTGGTATCTATTTTACCAACATTATTTTATATTCATAGGTTTTACTCTACTGCCCATAGCTACTGCCATCGGAGGTAGGCTAGAAGTGTCTCTGTAGTATATCTCTCTAACATCCTCCCTCTCTCCTGCAGCTCCTTACCCTCCCATGTAGGCGTCTCCTATGAGGACTTATTCAGCGCCTTGCAGCGCTACGCCTCCTGTGAGCAGCGGCTGGGGAAGTGAGTGATTGGCCCCGCCCCTCCAGAGGAAGGGGAAAGACAAGGGTGTGGGGTAGGGGTCCGCCCTAGCCCCTCTTCCTCCTGGGTCTCTGTTTGCAGTACAGGCACTAGAGAACAAGCAGCCAGCCAGACAGCGTACTGCCACATCACATCGAATCTCACCTCCAACCCCGCTCACTCGGACTCACTACTTGGACTCACTACTCGGACTCACTGCTCCTCCGCAACGTGAAAGGGTCACCAGGCTGCCTCTGTGAGGCATGCTGGGTAGTACGGACCCTGACAAGGTAATGGCACGCACTGAACATCAGCGGGCTTGGAAGAGATCGGCCAATGCCCCCGCATCAGCTGTATTTAACGAGGAACCAACATTACCTGAAGGACATTGTTAGCCGTATGGTGTAAATCTAGTGTTGCTTTGCTTCTCTCTCGCTCTCTCTCTGTTTGCTGTAGATCCTGTTGTGCCCCTGAGGTATGAATGAGGATAATGGATCAAGCTTTCTGCTGCTCTGGAAGGGAGCGGTGTGTTGTGAGGAATGTGCCAGGCAGAAAGTTTAATGCTAAACAACAACCTTGCTCTTCAGGTCTCTCCATCTCTGTAAAGGACTGCATGGAGGACCTTGGGGCTTTTCTGGAAATTATACTTCATATAAGTGTGCTTCAAATGTAGCGCTTGATCAATATGGTACGGGAGGATGTGGAACGAGAGCTCTGTGATACGTGACTATACTCTGCATGTTAAGGATGTCTGACTACATGGTTGTGCTGTGTCTTCATTCAGAGTTACTATTGGTGGACTGTGTGTGTCTGCTTTTGTACATGTGTGAAACTCAGCCAGCAAGTTACATTAAACCTACACAAAATCCAATCTTTGCAATCAATCAGGATGAAAAATAAAGCAGTTGTCTGTATACAATTTCCCCCATGACCAACACTATTTTATTTGGTGTTGAATTACTAGGTTCTCACCCCGTTCTCCATAATATTAAGATTTTTGCATGTTGAGCCCCTTAATCCTCAATGCTGCTGTCTGTTGTTGTTAATCCATGTGAAGATTGACTAATTCTTGTATTAAAGTGTTTTGCTATTTCTTTCATCTCATGAACTTGTTTAAAACCCAGATTCAGTATTTTATTTTCCTTTCTCTCTGGTTACATGGCATACAGGAGTATTTACACTGTAGGGATATCTTAGATAGACGACTCTAGTGCCCAAATGCCAATTTTAGCATGGGCAGTGCCATTGAGGACTTCAACCATTTTTGAAGTAGTCAACTGGGTGGGACTTCCTATTGGTTAAGGAAGGATCACATGATACCATTTTGGACTTCAGGAGAGATCTGCCAATGAATTATACTTGTACGCAAACATTCCATAACTGAAGGTGGCAGTAAATCACCAACCTGGGCTTTTTACCTGTTCAAACAACATTCCAGGTGGCAGTAAATCACCAACCTGGGCTTTTTACCTGTTCAAAAACACTCCAGGTGGCAGTAAATCACCAACCTGGGCTTTTTACCTGTTCAAACAACACTCCAGGTGGCAGTAAATCACCAACCTGGGCTTTTTACCTGTTCAAACAACACTCCAGGTGGCAGTAAATCACCAACCTGGGCTTTTTACCTGTTCAAACAACACTCCAGGTGGCTGTATGCATTTACACCATAATGCTAACTAATTACCCATAGGACTGAAACTCCCAATTCCTCACTAGCCAGTGGTTGGGTTGTCATAGGAAGGTTAATCAATACATGTGACTGAAAACCCCATATATTCAGTACACCTATATGCTTTGTTTGGGTTGGATTCCCTCAGCGTCTTCTAAAGGTAGACTGAACAGCTGATATCTTCCTGCGAGCTAAATTGAACCGATGTAAAAGGTTGATTTATGGAGTTGTGTTGTCTGATCTTGTCCTCTGCATGTCCCCTCACATGTAATGTGGTCTATGGTAAGGTGAACAAGTGTTTTACTCCCTGTAATGTATGCACCGAAAGGCCTGCTGGATTTAACCTGAAATGATCAACTATTGAACAATGGAGCTGTAGTAACCTTGGATGTGTTAGATATTAATTGAATGTTTTATTTGCACTGACTTATAACCAAGGATGTGTTTCACCATCTGAAAGCTGTGTGCCTAGGGAGAGGCACTCGGATGCAGGATGCTAGTCATTCTGAATTGATATGCAGCAGTCATTCAAATGCATGGTGGACTGCACCATCATTCAAAGGGAAAGCATCTTCAAACACTTCTTTTTAAACGCTTTGTTTGAAATACTAATGTGTGTTGTGTTCTCGATACAGGCAGGCTTACACACCTGCAGCTGAGAGCAGCTCAAACCACTGTACTGCTACTCTACTCTCTGATGCAGCACTTTACATAAGTCTTAACATCCCCCTCAAATGGAAGATGGTTGAGTGTAGTGTTTTGTGATGTGGCAGCTGCGTGTAAACATTGAGGCAGATTTGCTTTAAATCCACTCTTCATGTCAGTCTTTTAGACCAAGTGATGGCATATGGGCTGCAGAAATGGAGAACTACATGAAATTACGTTGGGCGATGTCAGCCTTTGTCCTTGCGCAATTATGTACCCATACAACATTGATATACGATGCTATCGTCCCCCTATTGGCCAACCCAAAACATTTAAATAAATGTTGAAAACGCCAGTCATTGAGAAAGAAGGGAAATTGCGTTATGTTCACAACGCATCCTCGCAAGGGAGAGGACTTTCCTCTAGTAAGCTTAGGAATTTTTTAACGCTGAAATGTTGGTGTCTCATTTATCCAAAATGCAATATTTACTTCTCTAACAACCCTAGCGATGCCTTTAGGAGATTAGATTTGATCCAGTGTAACATGAGAAAAGGTGACAGACTGAGCTTCTCTCTCTTTCTCTATACAATAAATTGGTAATTTTGTAGAGGTTTATTGTCTTAAAAGATTCCTTCCTATCCATGAGAATTTTGCTGTAAAAAATTGTCTTAAAGTGATGCTCTGAACATTTCTATAATTTCAGTAGTTTTGATAGTGGTGCTCATGAGCCAAAAGTCTTATATGAGATGTTAACAGTTTTTACAGCTGATGTAGAACGACTAAAGCCTATTTTAATTACTCCTTCCTTTCAGTTGACTGTTCTCCCTGCTGATTGATCGACAAGGGGATGGCAGAAAGCTCCGTCAGTTTCCAGTATGCTGGCTATAAGCAGCTAATTATAAATATGGCTGTGGGTGCATTAATGAACAATTATGAACATGTGACCTTGTAGGAGGCTTGTACTTCATTTGTGAATGTTTATTTTAATCTTCATGTTCAGTCTGGTGGGGAAATAAACACATGCACAGACATGGGCTTCTAGTTGTAAACAGTGCCAACGCCACTGTGAACTGGGGTAGGGCCTGGAAGGGGTTTTCGCATTGTGAATAATGTTTCCTGTGTAGCGCTGAAGTAACCATGGCAACCATGTTGTTCATCTGTGTATGATTGTAAATAATATGTCAAACATTTCTTATTGATTTAGAAAAACGATATAGAAACCAATTACATGTGTACCCATTTTAAATGAACTGAAATGGAAAACTGGTTATAAACTACTAATTTATGAGGTGGGATCCTGCTGTCTTTTTTGTTCATCTCTGTAGTTTCATCATTTTAAGATAAATGACTCAATACTTAAAGGCAACATTAATAGACCTTGGTCTACTACTACAATAAACAGCACTCCTTGTCTTGATCAGTCATAACCTGTGGCAGTCCCCCATTTTGACTTGATTCAGTATTAACAGTAAAACTGCAGTGAATATCCATTGGGTTTAAGTTGAGAGGTGTCACAGTATGTTGCTACTATGAATAGTATCAGATCAATCTCTGGAAAGAGCAAAGCCCAACCCCAGTGTTGGTAAATCTACATGAATTATTCACAGCACATTGATTCAGAATAATATCTTGATGGATTAGTCCAAGGCTAAATCATCATTTTAGGTCCCTTTATATACACACAAGCCCAGTCAGGACACATTAGGGAAGACATAAATACATCCAAGGACTATTAGGTTTTATTAAGACCTGCTAGTGGCCTCTGTTTTATTCATTTGAATGATTTAGCCTACTATATTTAATGCCTACACAGTTGGGTCGTTATTTCTTTGCCTTCACAGGACATCTGTCATGCTCCACTACCACACCAGATAAGATGAATAGCCCCTGATGGATCACTACACAGGGTTTGAAATTGGAAATAGGGTTTGGCTACTGATAGCCTTTCAGAGAGCACCACAATTATCTTGCAGTGACTGATTCCTCTGTGTGCTTATTCCTCTAATAATGCATCTCAGCTTACGAAATCGACAACGACAACAAAAACAGATCCTGCTAACTGGCACACTGGCTGATTTGTTGCTGTTTTATTAATGCCTAGTTATCATGAATAATCTATGAGTACCTTGAGGGCTGCCTCGAGGAATGCGAAAGAAAGACTGCTGCTTGAAAGGATTGTACTGAATATGAACAGACAAACAGCACAGTACCACAACAACACGTTGAAAGAAATGATCAGTCCTTGAACATGCACAATGCTGCACGTGTGTAGAGTACGTTCCATAAAATAACCACAGACGTGGACTGGGAAGGGACCAGCTACTGTATCTCTGAGGATTCCTTCCTGTATTGAAAGTGGTCCTTGAGTGGAGTAGACACACAGAGATCAGAGAGAGAGTGTGTGCCTGTGCGTCTGGAGGTGTTGTGTGTGTGTGTGTGGCAGAAATACTACAACTCCCCCAGATCGTTGTATGTTTCCATGACAACTCTGATAGGTGATAGCTGGAGTATTGGTGCATGACAATGTTTCGCAGCGCCTTTTCAACCTCCAGCGGATGGGTGATTTGTGCTGTCTGGGAACATGTAATTGTAGGAAGCAGCCATTCCAAACATGTACCAACAAACGTAAATAAACCACATCTGAATGACTATATAATAATGTAATATGTAGCCTAATTAAAGTGTGTGTTAGCAGATAATATCTAGAGCGTTCTAACTGGCATCGGCCCGTTTAACAAACAGTTGGATTTATTAGCCCCACAGGTATATTATTTGGAGCAACACAAGTCAATACATTGACGAGGTACATCCTTGACCGCACCCGTCTCTCGGTGTACTAACAACCTGCTAAGGTTCTGAGGGGCTGAGACGGACAGTGGAAGTGTGTGTCATCAGTTCAGCCCATGAAAAAGACTATGGCTAGGCTATGTTTACACACGCAGCCTAATTCGGATATTTTCCACTAATTGGTATTTGGACCAATTAGGTCAGCTCTTTTGCCAATAATTGGGAAAAATATCAGAATTGGACTGCCTGTGTAGGACCCATCCCAATAAAATGACTGCATTCATTTCACAAATCACATCATGAAACAGAAATAAACATAAATTGCTTACATTCTGAGTAATTACTGTTTTCTTCTGCATTTCATGCTGCGACCAAAATAGAGGAAGAAGAACATCCAGCATAGTTAAATATAGTCAGATATTTATAAAGTAAAGTAAGTCCATTTGTACACATATGGCCCCGGGAGTACCCCCCATATCAGGAATACAAGGCCAAAGCTGTTCCATTGTCTCTAAGTCCGAATAGGATGAGAATCAGTGGTCTAGGACAGACTACATCTTACAGACGGACTAAAACCAGCCTCTCACAAGTATTAGAGGTCTAAGATGGACTAAATCCATAGCTGCTATCAGCTACCCTGAGCGTTTTCCTCTGTTCCAGTGAAAAGAGCTCTGTCCTCAGCTAATTCTGTAACTCCAGCACACAAAAAATAGGCTACTGCAAAATGCTATTGCGACAGAGATTCAATGGCCATTCACAACTTCCACAGCAGAATGTCCGTATTGTTACGCAGAAATATTTATACATACATGCAATACTCTCCTATCATGGCTGTGGTTCTGCTGACAGACTCAGCAACTAATATCGAACTAATCCTCTAACATTTGGAATTCCAGGTGAATTTGGCAGAATACTTTCTACTTAAATCCTGGGTTGAGGTCAAGTTGAATTTCAGTCAATTCAGGAAGTAATCTGACATTCCAATGCCAATTCTCTTCAATGCTTTTCAATGAGGGACATTTGAAATTTGAATTTGGTTCACTTTCTGAATAGACTGGAATTTAAATGGAATTTACCCCAACCCTGCTTAAAACTCTGCCTGGGTGAAACAATTTACTTCATCAATTCCCCTGTCAATTACACTTTAATTATGTGTTTCATTCTGCCTAATTAACAAGAGGGGTGAGAATGAGTCATCGTGATTTGTGCAGCAGCCAGCAGGTTGACAGGAAAGTGCAGTTACTTTCCAGATGCACAGGTAGTAGAGAGACTTCCTCAAACTGTTAAAGGCTGTGGAGGCACTTGATGTGGGCCACAACGACCACATGCCCATCTCCAGTGGGCATGTGAGTGGTATGTTGGAGCCAACACTAGGGATAATATATTAATTGATATTCATTGTAGTTAAGGTTTTTTTTCACTGTTTGATTATCACTGATTATTTATTTACCTGTTTGATCTCTCCCTCAGGAAACACATGTACTGAAGAAGACCCAAGGAGACGGTCCTATTCGTAAAGTAGTGCTGACCAAAGAAGATCACAAGGTAAACTCCACCACCAATGTACCCCAAACCAAAGCCTTTATATTAACATAATGTGTTGTTCACCTGTCATCGTTCATGGCCTCATAATGATGTGTGTGTGACAGGCTGACGGATCCACATGGTGTTCCAGGCTAGAAAACCCCCCACAGTTCTCCAGAACATAGGGACTGCTGTGCTGAGCCATTAAAAAGGCTTAAATAGATGCTGTAGTAAGCCCTCTGACACGGTGTAACATGGCCATTTGAATGACAATAATGACCCCCGATGATTCAACAGTATCTAGATTCTCATACACTGTGCTGCTGTAGAATTACATCAGAGAGAAGAGGCCCTTTCCTCCCATTGCTGCTCAGATTACATTTCATCATTCATAATTTCATTATTCATGGAACATGCTGTTTTTCTCCCTGTAAACATTGTGATTGTCGCTCTGAGTGACTCGTGGTTTCCACCAGAAGATTGACAGCTCCAAAACAAGCCCGTCTTGACTGTCTGGGAAAATGTCCCTGTGTGGGCAGAGAAGCAGAGAGAGAAAAAAAAATGACTAGGTTATGTTGAGGTGTCTTTCTGACTAGAGGAAGCAAAGCTCAGCTCACTGTTTTTAGTTGTGCATAAGTCTCATCACCACTAACCCATCTTTTGTTTGTGACAGCTTTCCTTGACATCTGATCTTGTGACAGCTAGCTTCGGTACAGAGTTAGGGAGGGCGGGACTATGCAACAGCTAACTTGACTTCAAGGTAGAGAGATTTTAAGGTTTGGTGAATAAAGTAGACATATTCAAAGGCACTGGAAACATTGCTGTGATTCAACTGATATGGATGACATGACATTTATTTGAATGAATATACAAATATTTCCTTTCTTTTATCCATTAAAATAGAATCATTAGGTTATATCCATATGGAATATTCAGTCAGTTTTCAAACTGAAAAAGTAAAAATAGGTTTACATTTCCATAATGCTTATTTTCGCCAATGAACACCTGTTATAACCCCACACCAGACTATTTGTAGGGACTATGTATATAGAGCACAACTATCCGCTTTATCTGCAGGCTATTTACATTGCTGTATTCCAACACTAGACCGAAATCAGTGTTTTTTTTCCCTCAGGTTCAACAGCACTAACTGTGGTGAATGCACTCTCCCTGCTGGCTAATAAAGGTAGTTCACGTCCCTTCCAAAACCAGTCGCCTCTCATAATCACCGCACAGTCTGAAGTAGGCATTCAGAAAATGCACACTGACGAACCGGGGTACCTCTGCAAACATTTCATTAGGGTACAGGTGCATCTTTCATGAACTCCCCGCGTGTGTGGCCAACACACATTCTTCACTTTTTGTAAATATAGCAGCGTTATCATCTTCACCTGTGTGAACCATGGAATGAATGCTGAGGTTGTCCATCGCGCGCACCGATAATCGGATCTAGTCCCTCGTGGAGTATCCGAGACCTACGTCCTCTCCTTGCACGGAGCAGAATGCACCCTGGTTTCTGGTCGTTAAATGTTTAGTTCAGAGATGATATCCTCGCAGCAGAATCATGTTGTCAACACCATTGAGACCATGCCTCCAGAAACCATCACGGCATCGCCGACCCTGGTTCAAAGGATAAGAAAAGTGTTTAGCAGGTAAGAATGAGAAATGTTAGGCTACTCCCAACTTGACTGGACCAAATGTGATAAAATGCATACAATTCGAGCATAGGCTATGTATAATTATTCGTTTTTAATTTGACATCAAACACTTGACATAGCGTATTATTGTTGCTTCATTCGTTTCTTTTGTAAAGCACCACTTGCCAAGTTTAAATTCAGTGCACGTTTATCAAAACGTCATTTTCTGAAACAGCGGAGCAATTGGTCAGAGCAAGAAAAACATATTTCAGCAGTGTGTGAATGCAATTTTACATTAGCCTACATTGTCGTATTTCAATACATATTGAAATGCTGTTTTTGGTTATGTGTTTTTGATATTTGTATGGAAACAATCGTGTTGTAGCATGAAGAATCAGCAATCATCAACCACCTGCATAAATCACAATTACCTAAAGTAGTAGCCTAGTGGTTCCCAAATTGTGATTTCCAGTTGGGTCGCGCGGTTAGTCCATTCATAGGCGCTGTCTTCTGCCCTTGGGAGTACTGTTATCTTTTGGCCAGGGGACGCATCTTTTTGCCGGGCGGCTTGGACTGAACTTTAAGCATTACTTGGGGGTACTGTTTTGGAAACATACCTATATTTAACATCAGCAAGAAATACTTTTCAAAAATCTAAAGTTTAAATTGCTGCACACGTTATAGGGTTAAAACGGAGCATTGGGATTGTCGTTCACATGGTCCCACCTGTATAGCTGATAATCTTATAATGCAGAATGCCTTGTTAATGCCTTGGTCCGTTGTAATTTTTTTTTGTATTGCAACTAAAACTTTAAAAAATAATTTGTATACATTTTTGAGATGAAAAAAAACAACACTTTCAGTGTAAACTTAACCTCCTGAGACGGTCCACGGCCCGGAGCCTCCGGCGACAATCCACGCTCCGGTTCCTCAGGTGACGATCCACTGTCCGGTTCCTCCGGCGACGATCCACTGTCCGGTTCCTCCGGCGACGGTCCGGTTCCTCCGGCGACGAGCCACGGCGACGAGCCACGGTCCGGTTCCTCCGGCGACGATCCACGGTCCGGAGTCCTCGGCGACGATCCACCGTCCGGTTCCTCCGGCGACGATCCACGGTCCGGAGCCTCCTGCGATGATCCGCGGTCCGGTTTCACGGAAGCGGAGGGATCAGCAAGCGGAGCGGGGTCTACGCCCCGAACCGGCGCCACACCGAGGCTAGATGCCCACCCGGACCCTCCCTCCTAGTCAGGTTTTGCGGCCGGAGTCCGCACCTTTGGGGGGGGGTACTACTGTCACGCCCTGACCTTAGAGAGCCTGTTCATTTCTCTATTTGGTTAGGTCAGGGTGTGATTTGGGTGGGCATTCTAGTTTTCTATTTCTTTGTTGGCCGGGTATGGTTCCCAATCAGAGGCAGCTGTCTATTGTTGTCTCCGATTGGGAATCATACTTAGGCAGCCTGTTTTCCACCTGAGTTTGTGGGATCTTGTTACTGTGTAGCCTGCAGAACGTTACGTTCATCTTTTGTTGTTCATCTAAAATAAATACAGATGTACACTTTCCACGCTGCGCTTTGGTCTCATTCCGACGACGGACATAACAAGAGTAATGTTTAGATTTTCATCCTGCTTGTGTTCTGCTTTTAAAAGGTGTTACTTTTCTCTCAAATTATGTCCAAAGCCCAAAACCAGCATTCCAGACTCTCTTAAGGGTTCAAATGAGCAATTGTAGTGTATGCTATTCACTGGTCAGAAAATAAGTAATTACTGGTCTCTGCAAATTCCGTGACAGTGGTCATCAGCATAATGTCAAGTGGAGAGTCTGGGTGAAAAATACCTGTCAAGCCCCTTTGTTCAGTAAGTTTGCCTTTTTTTTCTCTCTTTTATATTATTTGAATTATATTTATATATACACTACAGTTGAAAATAGAGGTCGACCGATTATGATTTTTCAACGCCGATACCGATTATTGGAGGACCGATTAATTGGTATTTGTAATAATGACAATTACAACAATACTGAATGAACACATATTTTAACTTAATATAATACATCAATAAAATCAATTTAGCCTCGAATAAATAATGAAACATGTTCAATTTGGTTTAAATAATGCAAAAACAAAGTGTTGGAGAAGAAAGTAAAAGTGCAATATGTGCAATGTAAGAAAGCTAACGTTTAAGTTCCTTGCTCAGAACATGAGAACATATGAAAGCTGGTGGTTCCTTTTAACATGAGTCTTCAATATTCCCAGGTAAGAAGTTTTAGGTTGTAGTTATTATAGGAATTATAGGACTATTTCCCTCTATACCATTTGTATTTCATTAACCTTTGACTATTGGATGTTCTTATAGGCACTTTAGTATTGCCAGTGTAACAGTATAGCTTCCGTCCCTCTCCTCGCTCCTCCTTGGGCTCGAACCAGGAACACAACGACAAAAGCCACCCTCGAAGCAGTGTTACCCATACAGAGCAAGGGAAACAACCACCCCAAGGCTCAGAGCGAGTGGCGTTTGAAACGTTATTAGCGCACGCTAACTAGCCAGCCATTTCACTTCGGTTACACCAGCCTCATCTCGGGAGTTGATAGGCTTGAAGTCATAAACAGCGCAATGCTTGAGCACAACGAAGAACTGCTGGCAAAACGCACGAAAGTGCTGTTTCAATGAATGTTTACGCGCCTGCTTCTGCCTACCACCGCTCAGTCAGATAAGATACTTAGATACTTGTATGCTCAGTCAGATTATACGCAACGCAGGACACGCTAGATAATATCTAGTAATATCATCAACCATGTGTAGTTAACTAGTGATTATGATTGATTTGTATTTTATAAGATAAGTTTCATGCTAGCTAGCAACTTACCTTACCTTACTGCATTCGCGTAACAGGCAGTCTCCTTGTGGAGTGTAACGGTCGTTATTGCGTTGGACTAGTTAACTGTAAGGTTGCAAGATTGGATCCCCCGAGCTGACAAGGTGAAAATCTGTCGTTCTGCTCCTGAATGAGGCAGTTAACCCACCGTTCCTAGGCCGTCATTGAAAATAAGAATGTGTTCTTAGCTGACGTGCCTAGTTAAATAAAGATTAAATAAAGTTGTAAAAAAATATATTAAAAAATGGCACAATTGGTGTCTTAAAATACCGATTTCCGATTGTTATGAAAACTTGAAATTGGCCCTAATTAATCGGCCATTCCGATTAATCGGCCGACCTCCTCTAGTTGAAAAGTTTTCGGGTCACTTTCCTTGTTTTTTTTTCGGGTCACAAATTTCCTTGTTTTTAAAAGAAATTACACTTTTTTTGTTCCATTAAAATAACATCAAATTGATCAGAAATACAGTTTAGACATTGTTTATGTTGTAAATGACTATTGTACCTGGAAATGCAGATTTTTTTATGGAATACCTACATAGGCATACAGAGGCCCATTATCAGCAATCATCACTTCTGTGTTCCAATGGCACGTTGTTTTAGCTAATCCAAGTTTATAATTTTAAAAGGCTAATTGATCATTAGAAAACCCTTTTGCAATTATGTTAGCACAGCTGAAAACGGTTGTGCTGAGTAAAGAAGCAATAAAACTGTCCGTCTTTAGACTAGTTGAGTATCTGGGAGCATCAGCATTTGTGGGTTCGATTACAGGCTCAAAAGGCTAGAAACAAAGAACTTTCTTCTGAAACTCGTCAGTCTATTTCTTGTTCTGAGAAATGAAGGTGAGAAATTGCCAAGAAACTGAAGATCTTGTACAACGCGGTGTACTTCTCCCTTCACAGAACAGCGCAAACTGGCCCTAACCAGAATAAAAAGAGGAGTGGGAGACCCCGGTGCACATCTGATCAAGAGGACAAGAACATTAGAGTGTCTAGTTTGAGAAACATACCTCTCACAAGTCCTCAACTGGCAGCTTCATTAAATAATAGCCGCAAAACACCAGTCTCAACATCAACAGTGAAGACGTGACTCCGGGATGCTGGCCTTCTAGGCAGAGTTGCAAAGAAAAAGCCATATCTCAGACTGGCTAATAAAAATAAAAGATGGTAAAAAGAACACAGACACTGGAACTCTGCCTAGAAGGCCAGCATTTACAATGACGGCCTAGACCGGCCAAACCCGGACCATGCTGGGTCAATTGTGCGCCGCCCTATGGGACTCCCAATCACGGCCGGTTGTGATACAGCCTGGATTCAAACCAGGGTGTCTGTAGTGATGCCTCTAGCACTGAGATGCAGTACCTTAGACCGCTGCGCCACTTGGGAGCACCTATATGGTTCTTACAGCAAAGCCTATCCAAACTAGTTGGAGACTCATTAATTGAAAACAAGGGTTTACTTGAGTCATCCAAACCCCAGGATCAGAGTTGTTAAATTAATACTCTGTTGCTTTATTTTATTCCTCTCTCTGCTAAGATTTAGTTTGGATCAACAGTGTGTGTGTGTGTGTGTGTGTGTGTGTGTGTGTGTGTGTGTGTGTGTGTGTGTGTGTGTGTGTGTGTGTGTGTGTGTGTGTGTGTGTGTGTGTGTGTGTGTGTGTGTGTGTGTTTGCCAGTGCCATATCACCTTAAGAAGTGTGTTTGTGTGTACACTCTATACTCGAGCAAGTTGTGCTTTGTGTTGGTTCTTCTCTTGTGGAATGTCTGTGGCTTGTGTATCTGCTTACTGTGTGTGCCTCTGAGCCTCAGACAGGGGTAATGGATGTCCAGCTGCGACAGTGAGAGGGCACAGTGGAGGATGACAGCTGGTGGTCTTGCCTTGGTCTGCCTACTCTCTACTTTCTCCTTGCCATCTGCTGCTCCTCTTCATCCCTAGAACTCCCATATAGCCAGAGTACAATGTCCCGCAAGGTGTAGTCTGTGCAGGCCCAGATTGGGCTGCCCACTCGGCTGCTTTGGGGCTGTTGTTGTCCTGGAGGGAGAAAATTCCACTCTTCACTGTGAAAGTGACTCACTGTTGTTTTTGTTATCAGGATGGGCTGCCTCAAAGAATCAGGCTTCAAGGTTTCTGTGACCAGCTGGAAGTTACTGTACTGAATTGTCCAAGAATACAATAATACTCTTTCTATGCCAAGAGATATGAAAAAGGCAATATCTGAAATGGCTGGATGGATGCAGATGAATGTGCTTCTGATGGAATGGAGCATCCTTGTATCAGGGTTGTGAAGTGTTGTGTTTGCGGAAGCTTGGATTAGCTGATGCCATGACGGAATATCAGAAAAGGGAGTCTGCTACACCACTAGATAGACACATCGGTGAGTCTATCAACTACTCCTGTTTTCCCCATCTCTCTAACCTTTTTCCTATAGGCTAATGGCAGCTTCAGGATCTATTTTTTTGATAAGGCTAAATGTTTACATGCAAATCAATATTTGAAACAAAAACATTCATCAGGTAGTGTAATGTAGTGAGCAGGTAAACAATAGCTTTGTAAACTGCATTATATAAATTATGTAAAGATGTACTCTATCCTAAAGAGGAATGGTGGACAATTACAAGCAATATAGGTTTCGGAACTGCTTTTCCCTTTAGGGACTGTGTAGTTTTATTGTTTTGCAGCCTGTCACAGACTAACTCGAGGGAATTCATCAACACAACAACAGAGAACAGAGTAGCACCATTGCACCAAACTTGATTTCTGTCCCTCCACTTTATTCAGTCGAAGCAGATCTTTGGCTCTGTGGTAATTTCCCACAACAATGCGTTTACTGCAATGATCCATCTTTTTTTGCAGCTTTTCTTGGCTGCCTGACACACTTTCTATTTTTTATTAAATATTACAACAACTGTAATAACATTCATTGCTTGCATGGTGGGTTGTAAGATGAATGAAAAGAGACATGTCCTCTGAATCCATTATCTTATGGGTCATTTTTGTCCCGCCTGGCCTCAGGGCATAAACAAGACACATTTTATGCTTCACTGTAGAAAATGGAGGCTCCGTCTCCTTCAATGGAGCTCTTTTATTTCAATTACCAACCTTGTTGCGTTCTCTCACCTCATAAGATGTATTTCTTTGACTATCTTGCAATGGTGCAACTGGGCAATGTACACTGAGTATACCAAGCATTAGGGCCACCTCCCTAATATTGATTTGCAAGCCCCCTTTTGCCCTCAGAACAGCCTCAGTTCATCCGGGCATGGACTCTACAAGGTGTCGAAATCCAAGGCTTAAAAATCCTTTAACCAGTCTCCTCTCCTTTATCTACACTAATTGAAGTGGATTTAACAAGTGACATCAATAAGGGATCATAGCTTTCACCTTGATTCACCTAGTCAGTCTGTCATGGAAAGAGCAGGTTTCCTTAATGTTTTGTATACTCAGTGTATATCTGTAATGACAGTACTTTAGGCTGAGATCGATAACACACAGGATTGAGAGTGATCTAATCAGTTATAATATAGTAGTAAGGACAGATTCTGCCAGGCATAGGATCTCTTTTACTCATTAGTTGTTGTCATTCAACCTAGTGAAAGTCAAGCAGATGGAGCACTTGAAGGGAGGTTCATCGTTTCAACTCCTGAAAAGAGCTCCTGAGCAAATTTTAGGCAATGGCTAAAATTCTGCAGCTGGAAATACATACTTGCTCCACCTCTTCACACAACAATAATTAAACATGGATCAAGAAATGTATTTGCTGAAGCAAAAACATTTTTTCCCCCGGTTCCTGTATTGCAAAAGAAAAGGCTGTTTGATAGAAATAGCTAGAAATTAACGGTGACTTTGAAAATGTAGTGGTTATTTTCATGGCTTTTAAACCAATGTTTTTTGGCAGGTGGTAATGTGTGATTGAGGCTCCAATAGGAGGGTTCCACTGCCAGGCAACCTGGGGTATAATACATGGAATTTGGGTGGCTGTCTGAGGAAACGGCAGGCGGCGAGCATTGTTCTGGTGCATCCAAGCCATTCACATGGCTAGGCAACACTTCCTGGGTCTCACAGCGCAACTTTGTTCCTCTTTCCTATGGCAGCATGACTAGGCACTGAACAGCTGAAGATAAAATGGTTAGAATGTCTGGAACTATTAAAGGGAACCCCAGAATCTATCTGGCCCTTTTAAGATGGAATGTGAAGACTGGTGCTTGTTTGAATCAAATACTTTCAAATATAAATTGATAACATTTTGTGAAATATTTGAAATACTTAACTCAGCATGATATAGAGATAGTCATACAGAGCTTGGTCTAACAAGCAATCCTAGTCACTGTCTCTGTAAGCAGATCATCAATACTAAAGCTCTTTGCGGAGCCATGGTTGAATGTCACTTGCAGTTTGGGAGTTTAATTTCGGAGTGTAATTTCAATGTGAGTCAGGTCAAAGAGCCTTACATGGTTCATGAGAGTCACTCTGACGTCAAATGGAACCATATAGAGTCAGACAAAAAGTTCACTCTGAGCAAAAGTTGAAACTGAAAATGGGGTATCCAGTCCAAGCAGGGTTAACCTTTGGCTCAGATGGACAATGTCCTGTTTGTGTTTAGTTTAATACTGGCAAATGCTGCATTAGGGTGATTTTGGAGATTTTCACAAAATGTAATTAAAGGGTCCTTGTTAAAGGGGCAGTGCAGTTTAAAAATGTGACTTCCTGTTTTTTTTAATGATATTTCCACACTGAGGTTGAAATAACACTGAAATTGTAAAAATTATAATAATGCTATTTTTGTGTCATTTCAGCCTGTTCAGGTGGGATGGTATTTTTGGCCCAGATCATGGCTCACAATCTGATGTGATTATTCTGACCAATGACCAGTCATCTTTTATTTGCATATGTATCCTCCTTCTTTGAAGGGGTAAGCGGGGTAGGCTCTAAAGGAGGCATATTCAACTCTTACCCTACAAGCTTTTTTTCTGGTTCTACCTGATAATTAATATTATCCACCTGGTGTCCCAGGTCTAAATCAGTCCCTGATTAGAGGGGAACAATGAAAATCCACAGTGGAACTGGCTTCGAGGTCCAGAGTTGAGTTTAAGAGCTCTAGGTGATCCTGTCCGCCAAGCAGGGCTGTGTATGTAAATATATTTACATTTCTATCAACAAGCCCACACAATCAGAATGAGCATTTCAATGGCAAAAGGAGGCTCAGAGAAATAAACAAACAGTGATGTATTAGACATACAGTGATTTAAAAAGTGCATTGGTGCTTTAACATATATTTAATATGTGAATCTTAAAACATGATTTAGAAATAATGAATTGTAAATTTGAATATTCGTGATATTTTTGCCTTACCCAGAGATTCTGTGGTACTTTTGTATACTTTTTAGCCAGTAATTCTGAAAGTAGCGCTCACAAGCCAAAAGTAGTCCTAGAAAATTGTTTATTAAGTCACATGTGCCAATATGTGCACCACGTCTTTGCTCTCTCTCTCACTCTGCTCTGTGGCCGTCTTGCTAGCTGTCACTCAAATGGCAAGGGGCTGAAGCTAGAACTTGAATTGCTAGGGGGCTGGCCCACATGAGGGAAAATGGCGCAGCACAGCTTGCAGTGAAAAGCTGCTTTCAAACTAGGGATTTCATGGTTAATTGAGGTAAGACCGTAGATTATGCATGTATGAACTACACTTTATCTAGGTATCCATCCAATTGGCCACAGATTTTCAATGCAAATATTCAAAAATATGCATAAAGAAAACTGAAATGCGCCGTTTCCACCAAACTGACTTGTTGCTGTTAAAAATCGGTGTGTGTGATGACACATTTTCCACTCTAGGCTAGGTAGGCTAGTCTACATGATGAGATCATTATGGATAATATTTTTATTTGTCAAATGTCAGTCAAGCATTGATCATCATGTCAACAGGATAAGTAAGACCCTCTATTTATTGGAAAGGAGCATCAATCTCATTACTGTGCACGTTTACTTCCCTGTGAAGTTCATCATAATTTATCGTAGTGGGAGGACCACACCATATCATTGTGGGGCTCCAAGTTTACTTTGATATGATGGATATTATATCAATATTTCCACTGCCATTTCTCGCATAATTCATTTTACAGACACAAAAAGATCTCACCATGTTGAACAAACAAATGATCTGTCTTCCTGTTTCTATCACAGCTGTTGTGATTTTTTTTACTGTATGACTTTACTCACATGAAAACTGGATGGAAATGTGGATATTGACACATTCAGGCCAAAGCCAGAGGTTTAAAAAATACTTACTAGTCACCAAAATTCAGAAGCATTTCTTTAAGACTCCATAATGTTTTATCTGTAGGTGCTACAAAGCAAAACTTGGTGTCATATGAAGACTTACCGCTTGCTCTGTAGGCCTATGAATAGTATTTTGATGTCTAATAATTTTCGGACATTAATTTACTAATATTGAAAATATAAACCTGAATATTGAAAATATTACATTTTTGATTTGGCTAATATTTCAGTTGAACATAATATACTCTATGGGCATATCAAAGTTCCAGAGTGGGTTCTCTGCTACTTTTTAGCGTTAAGATCCAATTTGTAAACATTACCAACAGGGTGACGGTGAAATGGATTCAAAATGGTCACCCTCTACTGGTGATTTGCAATAATATGCAGTAAGTGAAAGGAGGGCTGTGATTGTCATAGTAGACAATGTAACCAATGTCTATGTATAAAATTGGCCACTCTGGAACTTTAATATATGCCCGTAGAGTAGATTATGTTCAACAATATATGAAAACGTTAGCCAAATATATTTTTACATATTTAAAATATTAATGTTAATATTTTTCAATATTTATAATTGAATGTAAGAAAATGGATATTGAAATCAAAATTCTATGTTTTCTTTGTAGCATTTACAGATGTAACAATGGTCACGCCATTGTCAGTTTGTTAAAAAATGAAGGATGATGTCTGGCATTTACATCTGCATTTGTCTCTGAAAATAACCTTGTTGTCAGCCATGCCCCTTTACAAGAGTTAATTGACTGTACAGTGCATTTGTAAAGTATTCAGACCCATTGACTTTAAAAAAATGTTGTCACATTACAGCCTTTTTCTAAAATGGATTAAATAGTTTTTTTCCCCCTCATCAATCCACACACACTACCCCATAATGACAAAGCAAAAACAGATTTTTAGAAAGTTTTGCAAATGTATTAAAAATGAAAAACCCAAATATTACATTTACATACACTACCGTTCAAAAGATTGGGGTCACTTAGAAATGTCCTTGTTTATGAAAGAAAAGCACATTTTTTGTCCATTAAAATTACATCAAATTGATCAGAAATACAGTGTAGACATTGTTAATGTTGTAAATGACTATTGTAGCTGGAAACGGCAGATTTTTTAATGGAAATCCTACATAGGCATAAAGAGGCCCATTATCAGCAACCATCACTCCTGTGTTCCAATGGCACGTTGTGTTAGCTAATCCAAGTTTGTCATTTTAAAAGGCTAATTGATCATTATAAAACCCTTTTGCCATTATGTTAGCACAGCTGAAAACAGTTGTGCTGATTAAAGAAGCAATAAAACTGGCCTTCTTTTGACTAGTTGAGTATCTGGAGCATCAGCATTTGTGGGTTCGATTACAGGCTCAAAATGGTCAGAAACAAAGAACTTTCTTCTGAATCTCGTCTCTCTATTCTTGTTCTGAGAAATGAAGGCAATCCCATGCAAGAAATTGCCAATAAACTGAAGATCCCGTACAGCGCTGTGTACTTCTCCCTTCACAAAACAGCGCAAACTGTCTCTAACCAGAATAGAAAGAGGAGTGGGAGGCCCTGGGACACAACGGAGCAAGAGGACAAGTACATTAGAGTCTCTAGTTTGAAAAACGGAAGCCTCACAAGTCCTCAACTGACAGCTTCAGTCTCAACGCAAAATACCAGTCTCAACGTTAACAGTGAAGAGGTGACTCCGGGGTGCTGGCCTTCTAGGCAGAGTTCATCTCTCGAGTGTCTGTGTTCTTTTGCCCATCTTAATCTTTTATTTTTATTGGCCAGTCTGAGATGTTTTTTTCTTTGCAACTCTGCCTAGAATGCCAGCATTCAGAGCCTAATGTGAAGAGTGTTGCCTCTTCACTGTTCACTTAAGAAGCTTCTAAGTGACCCCCTGAGAAACTTGATGGTAGGAAGCTAAGGCAGTTATTTAACAAAACAAGTAAAAAATGAATCCAAGATTGTTTTGATGTGGTAATATTCTGATAATCAGACATTGCAGTGCATTTCAACACTGCTGTATCGGATGCCTTGCAATAGCTTGGGTCTTTGGCTCAGTGAACTGGTGCTTTTTTTCCCCCAGTGGGGTAATTCTGCTTTTGTTCTGTTTCACACCAATGGAATCAGGAGATATTTTCTGTTTGGAATTTCAGCCCCTGCACATTTTAAAAAGCATTCCTGCAGGCAACTCTTTTAAAACTACCCTAACAGTAAACATTTAGTCCCCATGAATGATGCAGAGCCCCCCCCCCCCATGGGCCAATTAGTGACAACAATTCAAACTCGACTGTACTGACAGTAACAAAACGTGCCCGTTGCAGCACCCCCGATATGAATGTTCTTGCATGTTGAGTTTTTACAGTGTTTGCAACATGTATACCAAATGCTGTTACAATATAAATTACAATCTGTAACTGACTTATATGCATGTATATGCCAGACCACGTGAATGTTTATTGATCATGGAGGCCATGTTTCGGGTACTAGTCTGGAAAATATTGCGTTGAGACCTTTGTCCATAGATGCTACATATCTAGTTTTGGTCATTTGGTTGCAGAGAACTAGCGATTTAAGTGTTTTTCGCAAAATTAAAGATGGTGGGAAAATCCATCATGGCGGACTTTATGGGTCCCTGAGGAAAATGTTTTCCTTGTGAGGAGAGGGACCTAAGGTGCCTTCAGAAAGTACTCATACCCCTTGACTTATTCCACATTTTGTTGTTACAGCCTGAATTCAAAATAAATTAAATTGATCTACACACAATAACCCATAATAGCAAAGTGAAAACATGTTTTTATTGCAAATTTATTGAAAATGAAAACTTATGCAAATTAGATATTCGTTTTTCACAAGCCTGAGTCAATACATGTTAGAATCACCTTTAGCAGCGATTACAGCTATGAGTCTTTCACGGTAAGTCTCTAAGAGCTTTGCACACCTGGATTGTACAATATTTTCTTTTAATCTCTGTCAAGTTGGTTGTTGACAGCCATTCAAGTCTAGTTTCCAGGCAGATTTAAATCAAAACTGTAACTAGGCCACGTCTTGGTAAGCAACTCCAATGTATATTTGGCCTTGTATTTTAGGTTATTGTCATGCTGAAAGGTGAATATTTCTCCAAATGCCTGTTGGAAAGCAGACTGAACCAGGTTTTCCTGCAGGATTTTTCCTTTGCTTAGCTCTATTCTGTTTATTTTTATCCTAAAAAAACTCCCTAGTTCTTGCCGATGACAAGCATACCCATAACATGATGCATCCACCACCATGCTTGGAAATATGAAGAGTGGTAGTCAGTGATGTATTGTGTTGGATTTGCCCTAAATATAACACTTTGTATTCAGGACATAAAGTTTTTGCAGTTTTACTTTTGTGACTTATTGCAAACAGGATGCATGTCATTTACAGTGAACAAAAATATAAATGCAACATGCAACAATTTAAAAGATTTTACTGAGTTCCAGTTCATATAAGGAAATCAGTCAATTGAAATAAATTCATTAGGCCCTAATCTATGGATTTCACATGACTGGGAATACAGATATGTTGGTCACAGGTACCTTAACAAAAGTGGATCAGAAAACTAGTCAGTATCTGGTGTGACCCATCTGTGTGGCTGGTCTCAGACAATCCCACAGGTGAAGAAGCCGTATGTGGAGGTCCTGGTCTGGCATGGTTACACGGGGTCTGCGGTTGTGAGGCCAGTTGAACGTACTGCCAAATTCTCAAAAATGACGTTGGAGATTTGTGGTAGAGAAATTAACATTCAATTCTCTGGCAACAGCTCTGGTGGACGTTCCTGCAGTCAGCACGCCAATTGCACAATCCCTCAAAACTTGAGACATCTGTAGCATTGTGTTGTGTGACAAAACTGCACATTTTAAAGTGGCCTTTTACTGTCCTCAGCACAAGGTGCACCAGTGTAATGATAATGCTGTTTAATCAGCTTCTTTTTATGCCGCACCTGTCAGGTGGATGGATTATCTTGGCAAAGGAGAAATGCTCACTAGCAGGGATGTAAACAAATTTGTTCACAAAATTTGAGAGAAATAAGCTTTTTGTGGGAATGGAACATTTCTGGGATCTTTTATTTTAGCTCTTGAAACATGGGACCAAACTTTACACGCAGCGTTTTATATTTTTGTTCAGTGTAGGTTCTTATTGTCCAGTAACTACAATGTTGTTGATCCATCCTCAGTTTTCTCTAATCATATCCATTAACTGTAACAGTTTTAAAGTCACCATTGGCCTCATGGTCAAATCCCTAAGCGGTTTAATTCTTCTCCGGAAACTGAGTTAGGAAGGACGCCTGTAACTTTGTAGTGACTGGGTGTATTGATACACCATCCGAAGTGTAATAACTTCCCCATGCTCAAAGGGATATTCAGTGTCTGCTTTTTATTTTATTTTGACCCATCTACCAATAGGTGCCCTTCTTTGCAAGGCATTGGAAAACCTCCCTGGTCTTTGTGGTTGAATCTGTGTTTAAAATTCACTGCTTGACTGAGGGACCTTACAGATGCAGTGCATTACAAAAGTATTGAGAAAGTTAGACGCATAAATATCATAGCCCCCCCCCCCCCCCCCCCCCAAAAAAAATGCTAACATCCCCTGTTATTGTAATGGTGAAGGGTTAGCATGTCTTTGGGGTATGATATTTGTGCGTCTAACTTTCTCACTCATCATTATTCATGATTCATTCAGTATTATCCGTAATCATGGTAGCATTCACATCAATGTAGAAGTGTTTAGAAACATATTCTATTCTTAGTTTGAGGGTTCTAGAGGATCTTACCAAAACACAGCGTTTTCTCATCATGTTTGAACGTGAGGGAGATCAGCAAGACTAAGATAAATTAAATGGGCTTTTTTTGTTGGCTGCTGTCACCTGAATTTGAGAGATACAGTCCTCCCTGGTGTATTCAGCCACTCTCAAACTGCAACAAGGGAAGATTAGAAAGATGGGGGGGTGGGGGGGGACAACTTATCACAGCTCTGGGGTTAATTAAAATGGCAGGATCACTGTGCCTGTCTTGCTGGGGTTTGACTTTCAGGACCTTACTACTGTAGCGCACGCTCGGCATGGCAGTGATTTTCCATTTCCTGCTTCCACACCAGCCTGTGATAATGTGGCGTAGCTTAGATGGCAGGGACATTTCAGGGCCATGAGTCATTCCACAAGACACGTGCTACATATATTCTCAGGCTGGACATGGAAATCAACACAGTGTGAGTATGATGAGGTGGTTGTAAAGGCATTATCTTACCTTCATGGAGGTCTTCTGTCAGTTCCTGTGTTGTACTAACGTGTGTTGGTACAGTACAGGATGTTGCTAGAGAACACTGTTTCCAGTGAAGGAAATATGAGGGCACCACTGTGTGAGTGCTTCAGCTTGTAGCATTATGCAGTAAATTCAATCTCGGATCAGGAACATTCTGAACTTTGAGGAAAATGCTTTAGGAAGTGCTGCTGCCGGAGGATTGAGTAGGACCATTCTCTCAGCAGTGTCACAGTGACTCCTGAGGAATAGTGGGGAAAGTGTTGAGGGACAATAACTAGGACCTCTCCATCTTTACAATCAGTGGCACTAACAACAGAGAACAGACATTAATTTCTAGAAGATAGTAGATGTAGTTTTATACTATCAAACCTCATTGACCGAGTTGTGTAAACACAATTATATGCTTGGAGACATCTATTTAATGCAATGATTTAATGTTGACTGTCATTTTATTGATGATAGGTTTCTATTGATCTCACTTTGATTGAGCATGTGCCATATGAAATTGGCAACAACATACAATGTGCCACTGCACATTTAAAACATACCAGCCGGCATATGGAGAGACATTTGTCAGAGTGAAACCTAACACTGCACAGATTCATCATGGCATATGCACTATTAAACCTTAAGTTCCCCAGGTGCCAGGTGTCACATAACACACTGTTATCTAATGGTGGAGAACAACTGTCGATTAACTGCTGAGGAAGTTTACATTAAAACATTACTAAAAAAAAAATGTGTTAGCACAGACAGAGCAACAATTAGGGTTAAGTGCCTTGCTCAAGGGCACATGGGCATATTTTTCTCTGAGTCGTCTCTGTGATTCAAACCAGCTTCCTTTCGGTTACTGGCCCAACGCTCTTAACCGCTAGGCTACCTGCCGCCCTTAAGTTTATTAATTACATCACCTCCATGCTTGATATTCCCATCCTGCCTGACAGTTTTTTTTTACATGCAGAGTGACCACTCACTCAGACAACCACACCAGGCCACCGACATTCCCCCAGGACCCAGGGAGTTTAGCAGGCTCCGAAAACACAGCCCCACGAATGAATAGGGATCTGTGGGCGAGAGAGCTGAGAGTGCTGGGTATAATCCCTGAATGTGACTGTCTGGATGTAACTAATTTGCTAGTGGTGCTAGCCAGGTCTATCCCGGCACACCACAGTGCTCCCCAACTATTGAGGCCAGGCTTGGTGAAGTAGGTCAGCGCTGTGAAACAAGCCGTCAACCACCATGGACCCAGCAAGTCCATCCCCTGTGACCCTGGTGGAACAGCCTTCATTTAACCAGACAGGGTGAGACAAGGGAAGGATGATGAGAGAGCGAGAGGAAGAGGGAGAGAGAGACGCAGAGAGAGAAAAAATACTTTGAATTTTGAGAAGAAACAGAGAGGACACACTATCTTTCTTCCATGTCTCAATAAGGACTTTTTTCATGCATGCTTCCTCACACAGAGGCGATGAATGGCCATGTGTGTGAAGAAGTGACCCCCCCCCCCCACACACACACACAAAAATACTGGTTTACTCCTCCAGGGGTCATGAATTCGGGATAAGGGGGAACAAAGAGGGATTCTGTGGACCGCAATGATGAGATCACACACAGGCCACACCAGCTCTGTCCCTCACTGTTATTCTTAAGGCACCGAGCAGTGAGGCGACTGAGTCACAGGGCTTCAGGCCTAGAGTATAACCTGCAGCAATACAGGGGGCAGTGTAGCCTGATCCTGTCCGTCTGTCGGTAAGCCGTCACTCTGTGTTTTTCTGTCACTGTATCCGTCTGTCAGTCTGTCAGGAGAGAAGGTAGCTATCCTTTCCCTGGCTGATAGCTGATTGAGATTGCATTGGCAAAAGCGCAATGAGGAGAGACTACAAATGGAAGGATTCTCTACACTGATAAGAAACCTCTGTCTTCAAGTAAATCACTGAGCAGTGATCGCTCTGTGCTTGAATACTGCAGGCCACTAGTGTTTTACCTTATGTTCAGTGTGATATAAAAAAGAAAGATATCTCTTCCAGTATCCAGTAAGAATTGATATGTTTTATGTTTGAAATATAGGTGGATTCAAAGCTATTAACTGAGGTAATTTATCATACTGTGCATAGCTTCAAAATTCGACACAGCATTGTGTTAAATACTAAATCATAACTCTGGTTAAAGACTTGTGTTAAAGACAACCATAACTGTTGGTTATTTTTACAATTATCACAATTATCAGACCCTCTCTCACATACCACTGAGATGTGGAAAGCCCTGCTGTGTTATGTGAATGTCTTCCTATAATGTCATCCTATGGGAGCCATTATTCTGGCTATTTTAGGGTACATTTTTGGAAGGGAACATTGCCTTGATTATTTCGGATGTTTGCATGCTTATACACATCAACACAAAACTTGATTGCAATCACGGCCCGGTTGATGACAATGCATTGCATTAGGAGGGACATCCTAATTACTTATTTATTTCTGCTAGTATCTCACAAATTCACTGCTCAGTTGATGACAATGCAATGCATTAGGAAGGACTCACAGTATGTTTGTGGCATGCATTCTTTCCTGGAACTGGGAGTGCTGTTTGTGTGGCAGAGTCTATTGATTACTGCCTTGGGCTCTTTATTCATTCCCTTTTGAGTGTGAAGGTTTCTGAGGGGACTTGAAGTTATCGAAGGGTGTCTAGTCAATACCCAATTCATTACCATATTACACTGAACAAAAATATAAACGCATCATGTAAAGTGTTGGTTTCATGAGCTGAAATAACTAGTCCCAGAAATGTTCCATATGCACAAAAATATTATTTGGTGCACATATTTGTTTACGTCCCTGTTATTGAGCATTTCTCATTTGGTATATCAATAAGCTGATTAAACAGCATGATCATTATACAGGTGTACCTTGTGCTGGGGACAATGAAAGGCCACTGTAAAATGGGAAGTTTTGTCACATAACACAATGCCACAGATGTCTCAAGATTTGAGGGAGCGTGCAATTGGCATGCTGACTGCAGGAATGTCCACCAGAGTTGTTGCCAGATAATTGAATGTTCATTTCTCTACCTAAGCCGCCTCCTACGTATTTTTTTACCTAACCTGCCTCACAACCACAGACCACGTGTAACCACGCCAGCCCAGGACCTCCACATCCGGCCTCTTCCCCTGCGGGATCGTCTGAGACCAGCCACGCGGACAGCTGATGAAACTGTGGGATTGCACAATCAAAGAATTTCTGCACAAACTGTCAGAAGCGTCTTAGGGAAGCTCATCTGCATGCTTATCGTCCTCACCAGGGTCTTGACCTGACTGCAGTTCGTCGTCGTAATCGACTTCAGTGAGCAAATGCTCACATTCAATGGCCACTTGCACGCTGGAGAAGTGTACTGTGAGAAGTGTACATGCTGTGGAACTGTACCGGGCAGATGGCATATGGCGTCGTGTGGGTGAGCGGTTTGCTGATGTTATCATTGTGAACAGAGTGCCATGGTGGTGGTGGGGTTATGGTTTGGACAGGCTTAAGCTATGGACAAGGAACACAGTTGCATTTTATCGATGGCGATTTGAATGCATAGAGATACCATGATGAGATCCTGAGGCCTATTGTCGTGCCATTCATCCGCTGCCATCAGCTCATGTTTCAGCATGATGATGCACGGCCCCATGTCGCAAGGATCTGTAGACAAATCTTGGAAGCTGAAATTGTCCCAGTTCTTCCATCGCCTGAATACTCATCAGACATGTCACCCATTGAGCGTGTTTGGGATGCTCTGGATCAACGTGTACGAAAGCGTGTTCCAGTTCCCGCCAAATCCATCAGATAATTCCTGGGATTCAATATCTCTTTTGCTAATTGGCCTGGACCCTATGCAGCCGACACGGAGCCCCGCCGATCCATCACGTAACCGTCCGATGGTGTTTCAACGGGCTCTCCTGTTGCGACGTCCCCCTGAGGCCCATCTGCTAGCCTGCCGATAGCCCTGGCCTGCCAGCTGTCTGATCGCCTTGCCTCCAGCTCGCCTAGCTACTCACTGGACCCTATGATCACTCGGCTACACATGCCTCTCCCTGATGTCAATATGCCTTGTCTATTGCTGTTTTAGTTAATATTTTTTTGTCTTATTTCACTGTAGAGCCTCCAGCCCTGCTCAATATGCCTTAGTTAGCCCTTATGTTCCACCCCTCACACATGCGGTGACCGCACCTGGCTGGTGCCAAAAGACAAAACCTCTCTCATCGTCACTCAATGCCTAGGCTTACCTCCACTGTACTGACATCCTGCCATACTCTTGTTTGAACATTATGCCTTGAATCTATTCTTCCGCGCCCAGAAACCTGCTCCTTTGACTCTCTGTTTCCGAACGCACTAGACAACCAGTTATTTTAGCCTTTAGCCGTACTCTTATCCTACTCCTCCTTTGTTCCTCTGGCGATGTAGAGGTTAAACCAGGCCCTGTAGCCCCCAGTTACACTGCTATTCCCCAGGCGCTATCATTTGTTGACTTGTAACCATAAAAGCATTGGTTTCATGCATGTTAACATTAGAAGCCTCCTCCCTAAGTTAGTGAAAAAAACAGCTTTAGCACACTCCGCCAACCCGGATGTCCTAGCCGTGTCTGAATCGTGGCTAATGAAGGCCACCAAAACCCATAACATTTCCATCCCTAACTTTAACATTTTCCGACAAGATAGAACTGCCAAAGGGGGTGGAGTTGCAATCTACTGCAGAGATAGCCTGCAGAGTTCTGTCATACTATCCAGGTCTGTGCCCAAACAATTTGAGCTTCTACTTTTAAAAATCTACCTTTTCAGAAACAAATATCTCACCATTGCCGCTTGTTATAGAACCCCTTCAGCCCCCAGCTGTGCCCTGGACACCATATGTGAATTGATTGCCCCCATCTATCTTGGGAGTTTGTACTGTTAAGTTACCTAAACTGGGACATTGCTTAACACCCCGCCCGTCCTACAATCTAAGCTTGATGCCCTCAATGTCACACAAATTATCAATGAACCTACCAGGTACAACCCCAAATCCGTAACCATGGGCCCCCTCTTAGATATCATCCTGACCAACTTGCCCTCTAAATATACCTCTGCTGTCTTAGGATCTCAGCGATCACTGCTTCATTGCCTGCGTGCGTAATGGGTCCATGGTCAAACGACCACCCCTCATCACTGTCAAACGCTCCCTAAAACACTTCAGCGAGCAGGCCTTTCTAATCGACCTGGCCCGGGTATCCTGGAAGGATATTGACCTCATCCCGTCAGTAGAGGATGCCTGGTTGCTCTTCAAAAGTGCTTTCCTCTCCATCTTAAATAAGCAAGCCCTATTCAAAAAATGTAGAACTAAGAACAGATATAGCCCTTGTTTCACCCCAGACCTGACTGCCCTTGACCAGCACAAAAACATCCTGTGGCGTTCTGCATTAGCATCAAATATCCCTTGCGATATGCAACTTTTCAGGGAAGTCAGGAACCAATAAACTCAGTCAGTTAGGAAAGCTGAGGCTAGCTTTTTCAAACAGAAATGTTCTTCCTGTAGCACTAATTCCAAAAAGTTTGGGACACTAAGGTCCATGGAGAAATAAGAGCACCTCCTCCCCGCTGCCCCCTGAACAGAGGATAGGAAACACTCACCACTGATAAATCTACGATAATTTATCATTTCAATAAGCATTTTTCCACGGCTGGCCATGCTTTCCACCTGGCTACCCCTACCCCGGCCAACATCTCAGCACCCCATGCAGAAATTTACCCAACCCCCACCTGCTTCTCCTTCACCCAAATCCAGACAGCCAATATTCTGAAAGAACTGCAAAATCTGGATCCCTACAAATCAGCTGGGCTAGACAATCTGGACCCTCTCTATCTAAAATGATCCGCCGAAATTGTTGCAACTCTTATGACTAGCCTATTCAATCTCTCTTTCGTATCGTCTGAGATCCCGAAAGATTGGAAAGCTGCCGTGGTCATCCCCCTCTTCAAAGGGGGAGACACTCTAGCCCAAACTGTTATAGACCTAAATCCATCCTGCCCTGCTTTTCTAAAATCTTCGGAAGCCAAGTTAACAAACAGATTACCGACCATTTGAAATCTCACCGTACATTCTCCACTATGCAATCTGGTGTCCGAGCTGGTCATGGGTGCACCTAAGCCTCGCTCAATTTCCTAAACGATATCATAACCGCCATCGATAAAAGACAATACTGCACAGCCGTCTTCATCGACCTGGCCAAGGCTTTCGACTCTGTCAATCACCACGTTCATATCGGCAGACTCAATAGCCTTGGTTTATCAAATGACTGCCTCGAATGGTTCACCAACTACTTCTCTGATTGAGTTCAGTGTGTCAAATCGGAGGGCCTGTTGTCTGGACCTCTGGCAGTCTATGGTGGTGCCACAGGGTTCAATTCTCGGGACGACTCAATGATATCACTCTTGCTGCTGGTGATTCTGTGATCCACCTCTACGCAGACAACACCATTCTTTATACATCTGGCCCTTTGGACACTGTGCTAACAAACCGCCAAACGAGCTTCAACGCCATACAACACTCCTTCCGTGGCCTCCAACTGCTTTTAAATGCTATAAAACTAGGTGCATGCTCTTCAACCGATTGCTGCCCGCACCCTCCCGCCTGACTATTATCACTCTGGCTGGTTCTGACCTAGAATATGTGGACAACTACAAATACAGTTGAAGTCGGAAGTTTACATACATACACCTTAGCCAAATACATTTCACAATTGCTGACATTTAATCCTAGTAAAAATTGCCTGTCTTAGGTCAGTTAGGATCACCACTATATTTTAAGAATGTGAAATGTCAGAATACTAGTTGAGTGATTTATTTCAGCATTTATTTTTTTCATCACATTCCCAGTGGGTCAGAAGTTTACCTACACTTTATTAGTATTTGGTAGCATTCCCTTTTAAATTGTTTAAGTTGGGTCAAACGTTCCATTCCTCCTGACAGAGTTGATGTAACAGAGTCAGGTTTGTAGGCCTCTTTGCTCACACACACTTTTTCAGTGTTGCCCACAAATTGTCTATAGGATTGAGGTCAGGGCTTTGTGATGATGGCCACTCTAATACCTTGACTTTGTTGTCCTTAAGCCATTTTGCCACAACTTTGGAAGTATGCTTGGGGTCATTTTCCATTTGGAAGACGCATTTGCGACCAAGCTTTAACTTCCTGACTGATGTCTTGAGACGTTGCTTCAATATATCCACATAATATTTCTTCCTCATGATGCCATCTATTTTATGAAGTGCACCAGTCTCCCCTGCAGCAAAGCACCCCCACAACATGATGCTGCCACCCCCGTGCTTCACGGTTGGGATGGTGTTCTTTGGCTTGCAAGCCTCCCCATTTTTAAATAGATACTTTTGTACCTGTTTCCTCCAGCATCTTCAGAAGGTCCTTCCTGTTGTTCTGGGATTGATTTGCACTTTTCGCACCAAAGTACATTCATCTCTAGGAAACAGAACGCATCTCCTTCCTGAGAGGTATGACGGCTGCGTGGTCCCATGGTGTTTATACTCTCATACTATTGTTTGTACAGATGAACGTGGTACCTTCAGGCATTTGTACATTTCCCCCACAGATGAACCAGACTTGTGGAGGTCTACAAAAAAAAAATGCTGAGGTCTTGGCTGATTTCTTTTGATTTTCCCATAATGTCAAGCAAAGAGGCACTGAGTTTGAAGGTAGGCCTTGAAATACATCCACAGGTACACCTCCAATTGACTCAAATTATGTCAATTAGCCTATCAGAAGCTTATAAAGCCATGACGTCATTTCCTGGAATTTTCCAAGCTGTTTAAAGGCACAGTCAAGTTAGTGTATGTAAACTCCTGACCCACTGGAATTGTGATACAGTGAATTATAAGTGAAATAATCTGTCTGTAAACAATTTTTGGTAAAATTACTTGCGTCATGCACAAAGTAGATGTCCTAACCGACTTGTCAAAACTATAGTTTGTAAACAAGAAATTTGTGGAGTGGTTGAAAAACAAGTTTTAATGACTCCAACCTAAATATATGTATACTTCCGACTTCAACTGTACCTAGTTGTTTACGGTTAGACCGTAAACTCTCCTTCCACACTCACATTAAGCATCTCCAATCCAAAATTAAATCTAGAATCGGCTTCCTATTTCACAACAAAGCCTCTTTCACTCATGCTGCCAAACGTACCCTCGTAAAACTGACCATCTTACCAAACCTTGACTTCGGCTATGTCATTTACAAAATAGCCCCCAACACTCTACTCAGCAAACTAGATGTAGTCTATCACAGTGCCATCCGTTTTATCACCAAAGCCCCATATACTACCCACAACTGCGACCTGTATGCTCTCGTTGGCTGGCCCTCACTACATATCTGTCGCCAAACCCACTGGCTCCAGGTCATCTATAAGTCTTTGCTAGATAAAGCCCCACCTTACCTCGGCTCACTGGTCACCATAACAACACCCACCCGTAGCACTCGCTCCAGCAGGTATATTGCACTGGTCATCCCCAAAGCCAATACTTCCTTTGGCTGCCTTTCCTTCCAGTTCTCTGCTGCCAATAACATTGAACGATTTGCAAAAATCTCTGAAGCAGGAGTCTTATATCTCCCTCTCTAACTTTAAGCGTCAGCTGTCAGAGCAGCTTACCGATCACTGTACCTGTACACAGCCAATCTGTAAATAGCACACCTGACTACCTCATCCCCATAATATTACCTACCCTCTTGCTATTTTGCATCCCAGTAACTCTACTTGCACATCATCATCTGCACATTTATCACTCCAGTGTTAATGCTAAACTGTAATTATTTTCGCCTCTATGGCCTATTTATTGCTTACATCCCTACTCTTCTACATTTGCACACACTATTTTTCTTTTGTGTTATTGACTGTACGTTTGTTTATGTGTAACTCTGTGGTGTTGTTTTTGTCACACTGCTTTGCTTTATCTTGGCCTGGTCGCAGTTGTAAATGAGAACTTGTTCTCAACTGGCCTACCTGGATAAATAAAGGTGAAATAAAAAAAATAAAAGATATCCAGCAGCTTCGCACAGCCATTGAAGAGGAGTAGGACTAAATTCTACAGGCCACAATCAACAGCCTGATCAACTTAATGCGAAAGAGATGTCGCGCTGCATGAGGCAAATGGTGGTCATACCAGATACTGACTGGTTTTCTGAACTATTCCCCTATCTTTTTTAAATGTATATTTGACCAACAAATGCATTTCTGTATTCCCAGTCATAGATTAGGGCCTCCTTATATGAACTGTAACTCAGTAAAATCTTTGAAATTGTTGCATGTTGCATTTATTTTTTTATTCAGTGTAGATTGTCAGAGGTTGACATCAAAGGCTTTTCACTTACTCTGCAGCCGGGGGTGTTACTGTTGGTGTGTCGCTTTTGGAAATCAACATGCGGGAGATGCATTTTGATCACCAGATGGGTCTAGAGATGTGAGGGGGGAACATGGAAGGTGCTTTTCTCCCAACAAAGCTGCTTGTGTTGTCACTGTAAGCAGCTGTTAGCTAAAACAGAGCCTAAAGTGTCTTGTTCTGGAAAAAGCTACAAGACATAAATTATTGATCCATTCCGTCTATTTGCTTGTATTTTTGTTGTACTTTTCATTTTTATCCCATCACATTGAACCGGTTGAAGTACTGTGTAAACGTGCGTTGCATAGAATTTGTAGACTAAGAATTTATTTTAAAAAATGTAATCCATACTATACAAAAATATGAATGCAACATGTAAAGTGTCAGTCCCATGTTTCATGAGCTTAAATAAAAGATCCCAGGAATGTTCAATGCTCACAAAAAGCTTTGATCTCTTTGAAACAAATGTGTTTCATCCCTGCTTGTGAGCATTTCTCCTTTGCCCAGATAATCAATCCACCTGTGTAAGTGTGGCATATCAAGAAGCTAATTACACAGCATGATCATTATACAGGTGCACCCAGTGCTGGGGGAAAATAAAAGGCCACAACACAATGCCACAGATGTTTCAAGTTTTGAGGGACCGTGCAATTGGCATGCTGACCCAAGGAATGTACACCAGAGCTGTTGCCAGATCATTTTATGTTTATTTCTCTACCATAAGCCGCCTCCAACAATGTTTTAGAGAATTTGGTAGTACGTCCAACCGGCCTAACAACTACAGACCAGGTGTAACAATGCCAGCCCAGGACCTCCGCATTTTTCTGAGACCAGCCACCCCGACAGCTGATGAAACTGAGGAGTGTTTTTGTCTGTAATAAAGCTATTTTGTGGAGAAAAACTGATTGTCTGGGCCTGGCTCCCCAGTGTGTGGGCCTGGCTCCCAAGTGGGTGGGCCTATGCCCTCCCAGGCACACCCTTGGCTGCACCACTGCCCAGTCATGTGAAGTCCATAGATTAGGGCCTTATTCATTGATTTCAATTGACTGATTTCCTTATATGAACTGTAACTCAATAAAATCTTTGAGATTGTTGCATGTTATTGTTCAGTATAGTTGCATGTTAGGTTTACATGACCTGTACCACATACTGAACCATGTATCGTAACTACCATTTACTCAAAGTAGCCTACTAACCTACAATAGGTGATGGATGGAAAAGAACAAGCGATGGAAGCATGCCTGGCAGTTGAATATGCTAGAAATATGCACCATCATAGGCCTGTCCACCTGCTGTGTCTGGCTGCTGTGTCTGCTGTTGGAACAGTGATGAACTGTTCTGTTCAGAACTCATGGAGCTGCCAGTGCATGGATTAAATATGCATCTCTTAAAGCAGCTAGAAAGATGAAGGGCTCTGCTCAACACTGGCTTCACTCGCCTGCCCATGTTAGACAGGAGGCCAGACTGATGGGACAGAGGAGAAGTGCTGAGGGCTGCAAACTTTCTATTTGAGAAGCTGCCATAGTCCTACTAGTCAGAGGTCCAAAGGCCTAGTGGCGCTGTCTGTAAAACCCTCTGAGGGGAGAGACTGCATACATAGACATTGTGCACTGACCATTTTTTATTCCTTTGTTCTAGTCATGTTTTCACCACCGCATATGGCTTTGTGCTTTTAAAAACAGCTTGTCTCTGCAGTAGCTTGTTTGAACTAATGACTGATTCCTCTGCTTGCAGACTGATGAAACACTCGTGTGTGTTCTTTTTTTAGAATGGCTATCTGCTTTTTTATCTAGACAGTCCTGCTTGATGGTGCCTATATCACTATGAGTAGAGATGTTGAAGGAAGACAAAAAAAACTTTCTTTTTGGTAGCTTCTTTCATGACAAGAAAAAAATGCATGGTTTCATTCTGCTTGCATGCTAGACGATGTGTACAACAGTCTCTGGTGCTTTTGTCAGTCTTATCCCAAGTGCATGTGTTACTCCTTTTGACATATTTAAATCAGAACATTCATTGCTTCAGGTGTCTATACATTTGTCAGCGTAAGACACAGTTCATCTTTGAAAGAAAAAGATGGCTGTCAAACTAGCAAACTGCACACGTCTCCTGTCTAAGCACAGCTCTCCAGTGCCTTTCAGTGTTTGCTCTTCTCAGCGAAAGTGTCTTGGAGCCAAAATAATTTCCATTTGAACTATCTTGGCTACACCTCTGACGCCAAGGCTATGGGGTTTTGTTTGTAGTTGTATGTATTTTTGGGATAAATATTTCAGGTTCGGCAGTCATCGTTCGTTTTATGTCCGCAGACAGTTGGGTGAACAGTCGAAAGGGGAATGGGAGAGAAAGAGAAAGGGAGTCAATTGAAATGGAAACTGGTTCTTGCCTTCCGGGCCTTAGCAGGACAGTTCAGGTTCATCTGGATGGGGCTCAGAGAGCACCGGGGAACTCTGCATGTTAATTGTTTTTTTTTTTTATCTTACACTACCTTCTGCTCTGAATTGATAGGTGCATACTAGAGCAGAAGCAATGGGGGAGACTGAGCTCTCTGAGATTCATCCCTTTCTGCCTGCGGGTGTCAGGGGGATGCACTGTTGCAGTTCTTGACACAAACCGGTGCGCCTGGAACCTACTACCATAGCCTGTTCAAATAAAGGTTAAATAAAAACATGTAAGTACCATACACTGTTCAAAGGCACTTACATATTTTGACTTTCCCAGTCACCCTCTGAATGGTACACATACACAATCCATGTCTCAATTGTCTTGAGGCTTCTACACTGATTTAAAAAAAAAATTCTAACATTGTTGGAAAAGGAACCGTAGGTAAGCATTTCACTGTTAATCTAAATATGTTGTCTACGAAGCATGTGACAAATAAAATATGGTTTGATTTGAAGGAAATAAGCAACAACACGGCTGTGGAAGGAATGATACAGCGTGTCTACATTTTCAGGTAGAAACAAATATGGAGAATGCCGGAGCGTATTACAAGGAGCCACCCCTTTTGTGGCGAAAAATGACATTGCAACTCTCCGAATCTTGCGTCTGTGTAGAGCTTGTAATAGGGTAAGCCTTAGTGGGGGCACTAGCAGCAGAGGGGTCAAAACACCAGCATGGTAGAACCTGCTGTAGCCAACTAGCCAGCCATGTGTTTTTTTCTGCCTGACCAAAACATGGTGTTGTTCTATTTTTGGCTGATATGGGAATGAACACACAAGCAGCATATCAAACTGGGGTAATGAATGTCCAGTTCTGGTCACATGTTTCAGATTTCCTCACAAAACATGATGGGTTTCCCTGTGAACTAAGATCCACCTGTATTTTTGTTGAATGATGACTCTTCGTTTGTACTGCAACTGGTTCAGAAAATAATAATTTATGCGGGGTTAACAGCAGCAAAAAAGGTAATCCTTAGTGCTTGGAATACTCCTTACAATCCTCTCACCTCAAACATGGTTATCATATTTTCAAGATATTGTTCGTATAGAGCGATCATCAGTGGCCGAGAGACAAAGCTCGGACAAATCCAGTTGAGGCATGAGATCGGAAGTTTACATACACTTAGATTGTTTTTCAACCACTCCACAAATTTCCTGTTAACAAACTATAGTTTTGGCAAGTCAGTTAGAACATCTACTTTGTGCATGACAAGTAATTTTTCAAATAATTGTTTAGAGCCAGATTATTTCACTTATGCACTGTATCACAATTCCAGTGGGTCAGAAGTTTACATACACTAAGTTGACTGTGCCTTTAAACAGCTTGGAAAATTTCAGAAAATTATGTCATGGCTTTATAAGCTTCTGATAGGCTAATTGACATAATTTGAGTCAATTGGAGGTGTACCTGTGGATGTATTTTGAGGCCTAACTTCAAACTCAGTGCCTCTTTGATTGACATCATGGGAAAATCAAAAGAAATCATCCACGACCTCAGAACAATAATTGTAGACCTCCACAAGTCTGGTTCATGCTTGGGAGCAATTTCCAAATGCCTGAAGGTACCACGTTCATCTGTACAAACAATAGTACGCGAGTATTAACACCATAGGACCACGCAGCCATCATACTGCTCAGGAAGGAGACGCATTCTGTCTCCTAGAGATGAAGGTACTTTGTTGTGAAAAGTGCAAATCAATCCCAGAACAACAGCAAAGGACCTTGTGAAGATGCTGGAGGAAACAGGTGCAAAAGTATCTCTATCCACAGTAAAACAAGTCCTATATCGACATAACCTGAAAGGCCACTCAGCAAGGAAGAAGCCACTGCTCCAAAACCACCATAAAAAAGCCAGACTATGGTTTGCAACTGCACATGGGGACAAAGATCATACTTTTTGGAGAAATGTCCTTTGGTCTGATGAAACAAAAATATAACTTTTTGGCCATAATAACCATCATATGTTTGGAGGAAAAATAGGGAGGCTTGCAAGCCGAAGAACACCATCCCAACCATGAAGCACGGTGGTGGCAGCATCATGTTGTGGGGGTGCTTTGCTGCAGGAGGGACTGGTGCACTTCACAAAATAGATAGAATCATGAGGTAGGAAAATTATGTGGATATATTGAAGCAATGTCTCAGGACATCAGTCAGGAAGTTAAAGCTTGGTCACAAATGGGTCTTCCAAATGGACAATGACCCCAAGCATACTTCCAAAGTTGTGGCAAAATGGCTTAAGGACAACAAAGTCAAGGTATTGAAGTGGCATCACAAAGCCCTGACCTCAATCCCATAGAACATTTTGTGGGCACAACTGAAATAGCGTGTGCGAGCAAGGAAGCCTACAAACCTGAGTTACACCAGCTCTGTCAGGAGGAATGGGCCAAAATTCACCCAACTTATTGTGGGAAGCTTGTGGAAGGCTACACAAAATGTTTAACCCAAGTTAAACAATTTAAAGGCAATGCTACCAAATACTAATTGAATGTATGTAAACTCCTGACCCACTGGAAATGTGATGAAAGAAATAAAAGCTGAAATATAATTATTTATATACTATTATTCTGACATTTCACATTCTTAAAATGAAGTGGTAATCCTAACTGACCTAAGACAGGGAATTTTTACTATGATTAAATGTCAGGAATTGTGAAAATTTAGTTTAAATGTATTTGGCTAAGGTGTATGTAAACCTCTGACTTCAACTGAATAATGCAAAACTCTATCAGATATCAACAACTCTTGACCAAGCAATAGACCTACATGGTAAAGGAGAGGGAGGACGGCATTTTCTTTTCTGAAAAAAATATTGAATATTGTAAACTCTACTTTCGTCCTGTAAATGCTATGTTCTCAATTAATTGACTCCTGACAGTATGTAAATAGTTTGTTTGTACATAAGATTGTTAGTGTTGTCTCATGTCAGTTAATATGTGTAACGAAGTCCTGCGTTATGTGTATTGTAAATGTGAAATCAAAATAAAATATTGATCACAAAGACAATGTTTGAGGTTACACCGGAAAGTACAATAATATTTGCCAGGGTATTTTATTTTATAGCCTTGCGAAAGCCAGATAACCAGGCTGGCAGTGTGGCTTCCCAATAAGCCTGGGCTACATGCACAGGGTCCGTTGTTGCAAGGTTCCGTTGGACCCATAGTGACGAATGGGGTTGTTTTGATAGAGCAACGTAGCTATGTGGCTACATTAGCATCAACTATGGGTAGCTACCGCAAGAATTTGAACTTCTGTTAATGTTACGACAAGGGAAGTAGCTAGCTTGCTAGGACACTGGTACACAGTGTTCTTCGCCCCCACCCCGGAAGTAGCAAGTCCACTTGTATACAAAAATGTTGTATAACAGCTAGCTATCTAGCTTCCTTTTAACCTTAAGGAAGTCCTTCATCACTATGGAACCCGTGCGAATTAGGTGGCATGATCACGGAGACAGACACCCCAATACTACCCTATCCTTACAAGGACATCCCATCAGTGGACGCCACTTGTGAAGCTCAGACCCACTGACCAGTTCATCTGATTCAATAAAGGGACAATACTGCCGTTGCAAATACCTTCAACACAGTATTACAATTTTGTTGATTCCCTACAAGTACACATAAATTAAACAAGCTTAGTTGCTGCCACTTCCCAGACCAGTCAGGAGGGAGTGTGTCAGTGTATGTGTGTGGGGTGTAAGAGAAGTGGAAGTGAGACAAGCAGTCAGCCGCAGCCGAGGGGAGCTGGTTTGAGAGTGTGAGAGACACTCCAGCCCTCTCCCTCTGCCCTCGCAGGGAAAGAGTGTGTTCTTCTGAGAAAAACAGAGGCAATGGAGAAAAAAATGTAATGCGAGGGAGAGAGGCAGAGACTGAGTTGTTGAAATGGATCTGGCTCTTGACATCCCACGACCAGTAGTCCATTCATGATTCAGGCCTAACTTCTCCCTGATAAAAATATATGACACTTAACTTTCCTTGTTCAAGTTTACATTCTCACATCAAACCCCAGATGTTCTTGTCATGCTCTACTCTCATACCAGAGTACTCAAACCGAGAGTAATTGCCAGACTTCAGAATTTAGGTACGCTATCCAGATAGGTAGGGTATTCAGATAGGTACGCTATTATCGGGTTCAAATATTCATGACAGTAGTTCACCTGAGTACCCTTTGATTACACTGTGGGAGCACATTCATTATTCATTGAGAGTTTCAGATTGTATCCACCAACCGATGGAGTGAAGTTTCTGATATATCGTGTCTGGAAGAAAACCTCTGAAAATTGAACCACAGGGCAATTATGAGAAACACAGATTCCTGGAGAAGATTGAAACAGGCATCCTGTCTCCTCTGTCCTTGGTGCTCCGGACCTGGACAAAGATCAGGATAGTATGACGTCACCTAAGGCCAGAGACACTTGATCCTCCCCTGACAGCCAGACCCTCTCCTCTCAGAGTTCCATCTGAGGCTGTGTTCTCATTCCCTGTTTGGGCAATCAATTCAATGAAATATGGCTCTGGTCTGGTCCTGGGGGTCTGCGGGTATGTGGTAGTTACCTGTGTTTGAGAGAAGAGATATGTTTGAGAAAAAAACTCCACAGGCAGTAGCCCTTTTGATTGAATTGACAGCTATTGATCTGATGGGGGCTTCTAGTGGCACACTTTTCACAGTCATTAACACCATAAGCTTTAATCAAACTGCTTTTAGCTCGAGGCTGAATACCATACTGTTGCTGAGAGATGTTCATTTATCTGAAGAAATGACATGTCCCGACCCCTTCTCACCCTGTTGTCCTGCTGTTCTGTTCATACTGCAGCTACATAATAACTGCCTCGTTACTTCAGTCATTGTTATGTGGCACCACTCTTCTCAGCTTTTACACTTTTTAATTTTCTATAGAGACAGTGTGATTATGTCGACACGAGGTACTGTGTTTATCAGACCTCTATTATGCCTCCAGGGGAAATGTCTTGTGTGGCATGATTGCTGAATGTGATTGACCTAATTATTACTATAGTGCCCAGTGGAATTCTACATGTGTTATAGTCACAGTCCCCCAATTGCCAGACATTGACACTGAAACAGAACAATGGGGATTTTCTGGTCCAGTGTTATGCACTGTGTGGCATCCTCCTCAGGGAGTGGGGTCAGTTCATCGGGGCAATCAGCAGATGCTACATCCATTAAAAAATATATACAGTTGAAGTCGGAAGTTTATATACACTTAGGTTGCAGTCATTAAAACTTGGTTTTCAACCATTCCACAAATGTCTTGTTAACAAACTATAGTTTTGGCAAGTCGGTTAGGATATCTACTTTGTGCATGACACAAGTAATTTTCCCAACAATTGTTGACGGACATGTGATTTCACTTATAATTCACTGTTTCATAATTCCAGTGGGTCAGAAGTTTACATACACTAAGTTGACTGTGCCTTTAAACAGCTTGGAAAATTCCAGAAAATTATATCATAGCTTTTGTCACTTCTGATAGGCTAATTGACATAATTTGAGTCAATTGGAGGTGAAATTGTGCATGTATTTCAAGGCTTAAACTCAGTGCCTCTTTGCTTGACATCATGGGAAAATCAAAAGATATCAGCCAAGCCCTCATAAAAAATATTGTAGACCTCCACATGTCTGGTTCATCCTTAGGAGCAATTTCCAAACCCTGCAGCCGTCATACCGCTCAGGAAGGAGACACATTCTGTCTCCTAGAGATGAACATACATTGGTGTGAAAAGTGCAAATCAATCCCAGAACAACAGCAAAGACCTTGTGTAGATGCTGGAGGAAACAGGTACAAAAGTATCTATATCCACAGTAAAATGAGCCCTATAACGACATACCCGGAAAGGCCGCTCAGCAAGGAAGAAGCCACTGCTCCAAAACCGCCGTAAAAAAAGCCAGACTATGGTTTGCAACTGCACATGGGGACAAAGATTGTGCTTTTTGGAGAAATGTCCTCTGGTCTGATGAAACAAAAATAGAACTGTTTGGCCGTAATGACCATCGTTATGTTTGGAGAAAAAATGGGGAGGCTTGCAAGCTGAAGAACACCATCCCAACCGTGAAGCACGGTGGTGGCAGCATCATGTTGTGGGGGTGCTTTGCTGCAGGAAGGACTGGTGCACTTCACAAAATAGATGGCATCATGAGGTAGGAAAATGATGTGGATATATTGAAGCAACATCTCAAGACATCAGTCAGGAAGTTAAAGCTTGGTCGCAAATGGGTCTTCCAAATGGACAATGACCCCAAGCATACTTCCAAAGTTGTGGCAAAATGGCCTAAAGACAATAAAGTCAAGGCATTGTGCGAGCAAGGAGGCCTACACACCTGACTCAGTTACACCAGCTCTGTCAGGAGGAATGGGCCAAAATTCACCCAACTCTTTGTGGGAAGCTTGTGGAAGGCTAACCGAAACGTTTGACCCAAGTTAAACAATTTAAAGACAATGCTACCAAATACTAATTGAGTGTATGTAAACTTCTGACTCACTGGGAATTTGATGAAAGAAATAAAAGCTGAAATAAATCATTCTCTCTACTATTATTCTGACATTTCACATTCTTAAAATAAAGTGGTGATCCTAACTGACCTAAGACAGGGAATTTTTACTAGGATTAAATGTCAGGAATTGTGAAAACTGAGTTTAATTGTATTTGGCTAAGGTGTATGTAAACTTCCGACTTCAACTTTATATATATGATATGTACTCATTGATTCTTCAATAATAAAACTTATAAATGCCGTATGAGCTTAGTTCAACTGTCGTACCCCATCAGAACCCAAAATATAAGCATGGTTTACTTCAATGTCTGTAAGCAAAGTAAATGTAAACAAACACTATGTAGCCTGAAAACATGGTTAAAACTATAATTGTGATATCATGGATGGTCAGTCCTTGCATCCATAGCTCTGTCTATGAATTTGGGAGTGGTTAAATTTCTCTATCCCCATCCCTTAGCTTTATACACTATTCGTCAGGGAGAAGTTTTGCTATTGTTTCAACTGCCGATTCCCACTTTAAAGGGTACATGTTCATTTTAGGGGAATAACTGACCATGCTTGTGATACCTTAGAGATTACCTTCCCCCCTCTCTCTCTTTCTCTTTGTCTTCATTCTGTTTTTAGATATGCTCAATGTATTTTAATGACAACCATGTCTTTTTTGACGCCCATTCATTTGGTTTGATGGTGCCTTTAACTGTCACAGCTTCAGTATGCTGCTGGGAGAGCGCGTCTGTCCGTGGATGGCCTGTTTGTCTGTCTCTCTCCATCACTTCATCCCAGCCTGCCACTCAGACTGATACTTTTCACCTGTCATGTTGACAAGGTCATTACAAATCAACTCTATTAATGTGCCTTCAGGGGGTTCATTAAAGCAATTAACTGGAACAGCTACCAATTAAATATAACAGCCAATAACAAATGTATCTCTGCAAAGCTTAATTGGCGACTGATGAGCAGCACCTATATGTTAGCATTGTCAAAACAGGAAGAAGACATTGAAGTGTGACAAGCTGTCGACGGCACACTACTTGGGGTTTATATGCTGTGCTGCTCTTCCAGTCCTGTTTTTAGCCTAGCTAAGAATATCCATATCACAGTATATGGACACGTCAGTTGACATTGGCTGACTTTCTCTTTGACTACATGCTACAGTATAACCCTGGGCAATTTCATGATAATTACATTGAGACTCAAAAATGTATGCCAAACAAAAACCATTGATTTTCAACTCTATGCACAAGGACAACTTAAAAAAAAAAAAAGTGTTTACATAAACACATTTACAGGAAGAACTGTGCAGATATAAAGTTTGGTAACAGAATAAAACTGAAGATGTTACCATAATTCTCTTACCAAACTTTGCATCTGCACAGTTTTTCCAGGAAAATGTTTAAAATGTTTTATTTACTGTGTAAATTGTTCAAAATAGTCATTGTGAATAGAGTTGTATGGTTTGTTAAACTTTTTGAATTAAAGGTTTTTGTTAAGTATACATTTTAAAGGTCCAATGCAACCATTCTTATCTCAATATCAAATCATTTCTGGCTAACAATTAAGTACCTTACTAACCACGTTTCCATCCCCAGTTTTTATGCAAGTAAAGTCATACCATCTAAAGCTGTGATGAAACAGAAGGTTTCGGTACAATTTTCTAACTGCTGACAGATCATTTGTTCGTTCGACATGGTGGGATCTTTTGTGTCTGAAATGTATTATGTGATGACATGGCGGTGGAAACGCCTTTATGCTCAAATATTTATATAATAACCATCATATCAAAGTAAACTTGGAGTCACACGAATATATGGTGTGTGTGGTCCTCCCACTACGACTCGTTTATTAGGCTACAGATGAAATAAGTTCTGAACTTCACAGGGTGGTGAAAGTGCATGGTGATGAGCTTGATGCACCTTTCCAATGAATATCGAGGGTGTTATTCTGGTGACATGATGATCGATGCTTGACAGCCGTTTGATAAACAGAAATATTCTTATCCATAATAATCTCATAATGTAGACAGCCGACGCACACTGTATCTGCAAGCTGTTAGCCTGAGCACACGTGTCAAGCCCAGAGTAGGCACATTTGCTATTTAACGCTTTTTGTGACAAAACTATCAGTAGAGTTGTAGCTACTATGATTGTTTTCAATTAAAATGGTCAAAAAGAAGCAACGTTGGCAGAGAGGTTTGGAACTCCCTTATTGGTCTATTACCAAATTTCAAGTGGCCTTTTCAAACACTTCTTACACTAAAAGGGCATTATCATAATTTTCACAATTTCACAGTATTACACTGAGTATACCAAACATTAGGAATACCTTCCTAATATTGAGTTGGGTGGTGGACCATTCTTGATACACACGGGAAAAACCCAACAGCGTTGCAGTTCTAAACATAAACCGGTGCTCCTGGCATCTACTACCATACCCCGTTCAATCTTTTGTCTTGCCCATTCACCCTCTATATGGCACACATACACAATCCCTGTCTCAGCTGTCTCAAGGCTTAAAAATCCTTCTTTAACCTGTCCCCTTCCTTCATCTACACTGATTGAAATGGATTTAGTGACATCAATAAGGGATCATAGCTTTCACCTGGATTCACTTGGTCAGTCTGTTATATGTTCTTAATGTTTTGTATACTCAGTGTATATAAAACACAGGGAAATCATGTTGTTGAATGCACTGAGCCTTTAAAGTAAAAAAAAATTGGATTCTTATCAAAGATATCAGACACCGGCTCACAGTCCATTCTTGAACCACACATTATTCTCACCATGCATTGAAGATTTGAATGAAATCTATTGAGTGCGTGGTATTTATGTCAAGCAGACATGAAACACAAAGCCATGATGTCTAGAAAGGCTTTTTGGAAGGGTTAGCAATGTAATTGGAAGAAACACATGGGTTTGTCAATTTAAATTCAAATTGAATGAAAATGTAATTGTTCTGTCTTTGACTTTTCTAATGACCTGTTCTGCACCAGTCTGCCCAGATTAATGCCAGAGAGAGTTAGAAAGAGAGAGTGAGAGAGGTAGAAATGGACAGACAGTGAGTCATCGGTGTAGTAGTGATGGGGGGGGATTTTCCTTTTTTCCACAAACAAACTAACAAATAAAAAGTACAGTCAACTAGTATCTCACAAGCAACAATACAGAACTAAATGGGCATCAGTAATCACCTCCCAATCACAAGCATCAGTAATCACCTCCCATACACAAGCATCAGTAATCACCTCCCATACACAAGCATCAGTAATCACCTCCCATACACAAGCATCAGTAATCACCTCCCAATCACAAGCATCAGTAATCACCTCCCAATCACAAGCATCAGTAATCACCTCCCATACACAAGCATCAGTAATCATCTCCCTATCACAAGCATCAGCAATCACCTCCCAATCACAAGCATCAGCAATCACCTCCCAATCACAAGCATCAGCAATCACCTCCCAATCACAAGCATCAGCAATCACCTCCCAATCACAAGCATCAGTAATCACCTCCCAGTCTTAGAAACATGACAAATAATTGTTGTAGAATTGTTGTTTCTACCAATGCTCATAGCAAGCATTTGTAGAAGATAAGATGCTACCTCCAGCAATGATAATATCCTTTGTTTCAGAGTAGGAGTGGCATGACCCTTCGAAATGGAAATAATTACTCTAGCTGCTGTAACAATACCAACAGTGATCAGTGCAAATTCCTAATTTGTTACATTAGGTAACTCTTTTCTATCACCCAAGAGACATATTCTTTGTGAAACTGGCATTGTTAACCCCAACCATTCCTCCAGATGTTTCAAAACCTCCTTTCAGAAAGGTAGCACTAATGTACATTCCCATATTGCGTGTAAAAATATCAGTGTCTTTTTGGCATTTCCAACACCGAGAACTGTTGATCAGACCCATCTTCTGAAGCCTTGTTGGGGTCTAATCAAATCTATGTAGTATCTTATATTGAGTAAGTTTCCCCCTGGCTTCCCTTATGTTCCTCCCTGAGCTGGTGTCAGATGTGTGCGTACTGGTAGCGAAGTCAGGTGCAGGAGAGCAGAGAGTTGTGAACAGGCACACACTTTATTGAGGCAGGAGAAACCAACAGACGGGCGCAACTGCGTCAACAACCTCCAGCCAATAGGCAAAAGGGCAAAATGCGCAAAACAGTCACAATAATATATGTTTAACAATAAACATCTTTGTGAACAACGCAGTAAAGCAAACCAGTCTGGCGTGTCGACAATAACACGTAAACACAAACAATTCTACACAAAGACATGAGGGGGAACAGAGGAATACATCCATGCAGTGTGATCAGGGAATGAAAACCAGGTGTGCAGGGAACAAGACAAAACAAATGGATAATTGAAAAATGGAGCGGCGATGGCTAGAAAGCCGGTGACGTCGACCGCTGAACACCGCCCGAACAAGGAGAGGAGCTGACTTCGGCGGAAGTCTTGACGGCTGGGCAAGATCTTCAACTGGGTATCATCCTCAATTTCACACTTAAGGTCAATTTGCCAGATTGTTCTGAGGTTTTTATAGTCTTTACTCTGCAGATGACTAAATATTGATTTAAAAATGTCTGCTTTATGTTTGGGTAATTCCAAATACTCAGCTATTGGGTTCTTTCCTGGATTTTGTTGATAGCCAGTTAAACATTCTCTCAATTGTAAATATTTCCAGAAATGTACCTTGTTTCCCACATATTTTTGTACTGAATCTGAGTATGACATTAACACATCTTCATTGTACAGATCACGTATAGTATGAATTCCTTTCATTAGCCACTGTGTCCAGTACACCACCAGTGATGAGTGTCCTTGTTTCAGATGTGAAATTCCACATCTTGTGTACTGTTCTTCTTACCTCTTTTGAGTGTAACAAAATCGGGTTGGGAGTTTCAACAGACTGTGACAGAGTATCAACAGGAGTGAAAGGATAACTTAGTTCCTGTTCTATCAATATCCAATCCAAGCCAGCATCCTTTTTGCCCCAGTGCTTTGCCAATTTAGCCATTTCAAATGATAAATTGTACAATTTAACATCTGGTAAAGCCTCCTACATCCCTTGGTGAGAGCATCTTCATATTAATCCTGGGTTTTTTCCTATCCCACAAAAAGTATTTCGTTTAAAATACCGGTCTGGAATATTCATAGGTAACATTGCAGAGATATAATTAAATTGTGGGACCACAATCATTCTAATCACCTTTCCCCAAAAATCATTTTATATTTTCAATTTATCTAAATTGGTCTTAATCTTGACTAGTAGTGGCTCAAAATGTAGTCCCATCACTTCCTCCAAATTTGAGCTAAACGTAATATCTAAATATTCCATCCCAGTAGGAACCCATTTGAAATTAAATGGGGTAATGGTTCCAGTGTAACATTTGACATTAATTGGCATTGCTTCCAACTTATGTCAGGCTACAAAATGAATTTCAATACTAGAATATGATTCAATACAAGTAAGTAATCATGGTACAGAAGAGGATCAGAGGCCAGCAGTAGAATATCATCTGCATACATACGCAGCTTGTGTTCTTTTCCTCCTCAATGTACTCCCCTAATTTCTGGAGATGTTCTTATCTTTATTACAAGAGGCTCTAAAACTATGGTAAACAGGAGAGGGGAGAGCGAGCAACCCTGCCTTGTGCCTCTAGAAAGACAAAAAAAAGGAGACACAATTCCACTCATAAGTACTGTTGCTTAAGGACTGGAATAGAGGACCCCTATCCATTTACAAAAGTCAGGTCCAAAACCACATTTTCCTCGGGTTCTTAAGAGAAAAGCCCACTACCCTATCAAATGCCTTCTCAGCATCTAAGGAGACAGCAGCATTATGAACTATATTGAGCAGTTTAACCACATGAGATGTAAGAGCCTCCTCATATTATCAGTTGAGGTCCTGTTCTTAATAAATCCTACTTGGCCATGATGTATGATATTAGGTAGTTCCTTCTCTAAGCGTATCGCAAGGGTTTTCATAAGAATCTTACAATCCATATTAAGGAGGCTGATAGCTCCTTTTTAGGAATGCGCGATATCAAAGCCACATTTAAAGCTGTCCGGAAGGGAGCCATTTTTAAATGTCTCCTGGTAAACCATTGTCAATACAGGTACAAGAATGTCAATATACTTTTTATAATATTCTACAGCAAGGCCATCCAGACCAGGTGATTTCCCTGCTTTCATAGATCAAATGGAGGCTCTAACCTCCTCTTCTGTTATAGTACAGTCCAGGTTCTCTACCTGGCTATCTGAAAATCTAGGTAATTCTATACCAGACAAAAAAAGGTATCCATATCTATGGGGCTCTCTGAACAGGAGGATGTATATAAATCTTAATAAAAAAACGTTGAAACACACTGTTTCTCTCTTTGGATGAGGTCACCATCTTATTGCCCTTCTTAATTGCTGGAATTACGTTAGAAGTGTTCTGCATTTTTAGTTGTCTTGCTAGTAGTCTTCCTGTCTTATCTCCCTCATAAAAACTGGTTCTAAGTCTAAGCAGTGCATATTCTGCATTTTTGTTATGCATTTCGTGCAACTGAAATTTGCAGGCAGTTTAAAATGTGAAATGTCTTGACAAATCCCTTTCCAAGACACATCTCAGTTTCTAATCTTTTTACTGATTCAGTCCCTTCTCCCTTCTTTTTGGACGCTTGTTCTATTATTTTCCCTCTAATAATGTTTTAGAGGTTTCCTATACTGTGGAAATATTTTCAGGTGAGCCTATGTTGATCTCAAAAAAGGATCTAAGATCATCTGCTGTTGATTGGCTAAATATCTCATCTTGTAATATCATGGTGTTGAGTCTAAATCTACCTTTCCTCACATTTTCGGAGTCATCATGTAACTCTACTATAGCATGAACTGTGAGGACAATGGGCCCAATCTTGCAGTCAATCACATTATTAACCATAAAATTAAATATCAAGAAGAAATCTATTCTGGAGTGTGTCTTATGACAGTGGGAGAAAAAAGTATATTCCCTATCATTAGGATGGACGAATCTCCATTTGTAAGGCCAATATCTTCTACTAGCATATGTATTGCAAGTCTATCCTTGGAGTTACCTGTACATTTACTTAAATCAATCATATTGTCCATCACTTGGTTAAAGTCTCCAGCAACGACTATCTGCCCCTCCATATCTCCCACTATAACGTTGACCTCATGAAAAAAAATCAGTGGTCTCCTTGTTAGGAGCCTATGTGTGACATAACACTACCTTAATCCCACTTATAAGAGCCTTAATGCAGATAAGCCTGCCAAACTCATCAGAGTGTTGCTTAAACATGACAAAATTAGGTATTTTGCTTATCAGAATAATTACGGCATTATATTTGGAATTAAATGAGCTATGATAAACTTGCAACCCAGCCTCTAAATTTCAGTGCCTCTGTATCTGTTAAATGTGATTTCTGTATGAACACTATCTGCCTGTTTTGATTTTAAATATGTAAATATTTTTCCTCTACACTTGGTTTTATTTGATTTATTTCACCTTTAATTTAACCAGGTAGGCTAGTTGAGAACCAGTTCTCATTTACAACTGCGACCTGGCCAAGATAAAGCAAAGCAGTGCGACACAAACAACAACAGAGTTACACATGCAATAAACAAACATACAGTCAATAGCTCAATAGAGAAAAAGTCTATATACAGTGTGTGTAAATGATGTAAGATAAGGGAGGTGAAGCAACAAATAGGCCATAGTGGCAAAATAATTACAATTTAGCAATTAAACACTGGAGTGATAGATGTGCAGAAGATGAATGTGGAAGTAGAGATACTGGGGTGCAAAAGGGCAAAAAAATAACAGTATAGGGATGAGGTAGTTGGATAGGGTATTTGCAGATGGGCTATGTACAGGTGCAGTGATCTGTGAGCTGCTTTGACAGCTGGTGTTTGAAGTTAGTGAGGGAGATATGGGTCTCCAACTTCAGTGATTTTTGCAATTCTTTCCAGTCATTGGCAGCAGAGAACTGGAAGGAAAGGCGGCCAAAGGAGGAATTGGCTTTGGGGGTGACCAGTGAGATATACCTGCTGGAGCGCGTGCTACGGGTGGGTGCTGCTATGGTGACCAGTGAGCTGAGATAAGACTTTGCTTGGTAAAGCCCCGACTTATAGATGACCTGGAGCCAGTGGGATTGGCGACGAATATGAAGCGAGGGCCAGCCAGTGAGAGCATACTGGTCACAGTGGTGGGTAGTATATGGGGCTTTGGTGACAAAATGGATGGCACTGTGATAGACTGCATCTAATTTGCTGAGTAGAGTGTTGGAGGCTATTTTGTAAATGACATCGCCGAAGTCAAGGATCGGCAGGATGGTCAGTTTTACGAGAGTATGTTTGGCAGCATGAGTGAAGGATGCTTTGTTGCGAAATAGGAAGCCAATTCTAGATTTAATTTTGGATTGGATATGCTTAATGTGAGTCTGGAAGGAGAGTTTACAGTCTAACCAGACACCTAGGTATTTGTAGTTGTCAACATATTCTAAGTTAGAACCGTCCAGAGTAGTGATGCTGGACGGGCAGGCAGGTGCGGGCAGCAATTGGTTGAAGAGCATGCATTTAGTTTAACTTGCATTGAAGAGGAGTTGGAGGCCACGAAAGGAGAGTTGTATGGCATTGAAGCTCGTCTGGAGGTTAGTTAACACAGTGTCCGAAGAAGAGCCGGAAGTGTACAGAATGGTGTCGTCTGCGTAGAGGTGGATCAGAGAATCACCAGCAGCAAGAGTGACATCATTGATGTATACAGAGAAAAGAGTCAGCCCGAGAATTGAACCCTGTGGCACCCCCATAGAGACTGCCAGAGGTCCGGACAACAGGCCCTCCGATTTGACACACTGAACTCTGAGAAGTAGTTGGTGAACCAGGCGAGGCAATCATTTGAGAAACCAAGGCTGTTGAGTCTGCTGATAAGAATGTGGTGATTGACAGAGTCGAAAGCCTTGGCCAGGTCGTTGAAGACGGCTGCACAGTGTTATTTCTTATCGATGGCGGTTATGATATGGTTTAGGACCTTGAGCGTGGCTTGGGTGCACCCATGACCAGCTCGGAAACCAATTTGCATAGCGGAGAAGGTACAGTGGGATTCAAAATGGTCGGTGACCTGTTTGTTAACTTGACTTTCGAAAACCTTAGAAAGGCAGGGTAGGATAGATATAGGTCTGCAGCAGTTTGGGTCTAGAGTGTCTCCCCCTTTGAAGAGGGGGATGACTGTGGTAGCTTTCCAATCTTCGGGGATCTCAGACGATACGAAAGGTTGAACAGGCTAGTAATAGGGGTTGCAACAATTTCAGCTGATAATTTTAAAAAGAGAGGGTCCAGATTGTCTAGCCCTGCTGATTTGTAGGGGTCCCGATTTTGCAGCTCTTTCAGAACATCAGCTTTACGGATTTGGGTGAGGGAGAAATGGGGAGGCTTGGGCAAGTTAACCTCTACATCACCAGAGGAGGAGTAGGATAAGGGTACGGCTAAGGGCTATAAGAACTGGTCGTCTAGTACGTTCAGAACAGAGAGTAAAAGGAGCAGGTTTCTGGGTGCGGTATAATAGATTCAATGCATAATGTACAGACAAAGGTAGGATTTATTTTTTTTATTTATTATTTTATTTTACCTTTATTTAACTAGGCAAGTCAGTTAAGAACAAATTCTTATTTACAATGACGGCCTAGGAACAGTGGGTTAACTGCCTGTTCAGGGGCAGATCGACAGATTTGTACCTTGTCAGCTCAGGGGTTTGAACTTGCAACCTTCCGGTTACTAGTCCAACGCTCTAACCACTAGGCTACCCTGCCGCCCCAGGATGCGAATACAGTTGAGGTAAACCTAGGCATTGAGTGACGATGAGAGAGGTGTTGTCCCTAGAGACATCAATTTAACCAGGTGAGGTCACCACGTGTGGGAGGTGGGACAAGAGGGTTAGCTGACGCGTATTGAGCAGGGCTGGAGGCTCTACAGTGAAATAAGACAATCACTAACCAAAACAGCAATGGACATTAGGCATATTGACATTAGGGAGACAGAAGAAGTCTGTTGTTGTAGCCCCCTCGTGCGGTTACGCCGGCAGACCAGTCGTGATGGATCAGCAGGGGTCCGTGTGGTAAAATGGTCCAGGCCAATTGGCAAAATAGGTATAACAGCCCAAGAAATTGACTGAAGGACCACTTCAGCTAACAGTCCGGTATGCTCTAGACAGCTAGCGGGCCGCGGCTAGCAGATGGGCATTCAGGGGTCGTTGTGACGAAGGAGCCTGTTGAAAAAACCCCTCTGGCGGATTTCTTTGGTAGTCCAGTCGTGATGGATTGGCGGGGCTCGGTATTGGCACTAAAAGGGATCCAGGCCAATTGGCAAAATAGGTATTGTAGCCCAAGGAGTGGCTAATGGACCTCTTCAGCTAGCCGGTAGATGGACCTAGCATAGGCTAGCTCCGGTGATATGGGAAAAAAAGAGTCCGATAAGCTCTGGGTTGAAACACGCTGTACAGACTGGCAGGAATTGTCTTGGCTATAGGTTAGCTGATGACCGCTAGCAGTGGCTAGCTGGCTAGTAGCTAGTTAGCTGGCTAGCTCCTGTTGGGGGCTCCGGTTCTAGAGTAAAGAAAATAGCACATCCATACCACATTGGGTGAGGCGGATTGCAGGAGAGTATGTTGAAGTTGAGGTTAAGAAGAAAAAAAAAAAAAATATATATATATATATATACACACACACACAGTGGGGCAAAAAAGTATTTAGTCAGCCACCAATTGTGCAAGTTCTCCCACTTAAAAAGATGAGAGAGGCCTGTAATTTTCATCATAGGTACACTTCAACTATGACAGACAAAATGAGGAAAAAAATCCAGAAAATCACATTGTAGGATTTTTTATGAATTTATTTGCAAATTATGGTGGAAAATAAGTATTTGGTCAATAACAAAAGTTTATCTCAATACTTTGTTATATACCCTTTGTTGGCAATGACAGAGGTCAAACATTTTCTGTAAGTCTTCACAAGGTTTTCACACACTGTTGCTGGTATTTTGTCCCATTCCTCCATGCAGATCTCCTCTAGAGCAGTGATGTTTTGGGGCTGTTGCTGGGCAACATGGACTTTCAACTCCCTCCAAAGATTTTCTATGGGGTTGAGATCTGGAGACTGGCTAGGCCATTCCAGGACCTTGAAATGCTTCTTACGAAGCCACTCCTTCGTTGCCCGGGCGGTGTGGTTGGGATCTTTTTAAGTGGGAGAACTTGCACAATTGGTGGCTGACTAAATACTTTTTTGCCCCACTGTATATACACACATACACAGGACATGACAAGACGAAGACAAAAGACGCCTGACTGCTACGCCATCTTGGAGGTTACCACAACCATTTATGTTCCAAGGGATTATGTTAACATAACCATTAGCCATATTTGCGCTGAGTAGTTATAGCCTGTGATCGTGAACACATGAAAACTCAAATTAACATTTATATAACATTTCACAATATATGCTCCAAATGTACAATAAAACTGTGTAAATAAACTGAGAAAACCAATTCCAAAATAAAACAAAGCAACTGGGAATGTAACGTTGCTTCTCGATGAGTCAATCATCACAGAACTGTCTTTGGTGCTGCAGAAGATAATCTGCAGTCTCAACTCAAAATTCCTTATGGTCTGTGAGGCCCTTGAAAGCTTTTGTTAAATTAGCAACACTTACCCAGAGTCCTGCAAACACATAGGCTACCTTCATTTGTTTAGTGAACACCACACAATTCAACTTGTATTTTACCTTGTCTCATCTTCTTATCTTGGCAAAACATCTTGCTCTAGCGAGAATCTCTATGCCTCCACGTTGTCCTTGAAAATCATTTTCTTTCCCTTCCAAGTAAAGAGCAGGGTTGCTGGGAATGCCAGTGTGTGCCTGATGTTCTTCTTGTGTAGTGATTTATTCGCTGTTGCAAACTTCTTTCTCTTCATTGCCAGGTCCTTGGACAGGTCCGGGAAAAAGACAGCCAGCGGCCTTCCCACCTTCTCCCGGGCTGTAGATCTTAGGAGGCGGATGAGAACTGTTCTCGGGGGCCCAGGCATGGTTAAACTGCGATTGGTTTGTTCAATTTCTAATTCGTGACTGTCATCAAATCCAAATCCTTCTGCAATGATGTTCTGTACACACAAGATTATCACCAGCCTTACTTCCCTCTTTCAGATTAACCAATCTCACCGTGTTTCTCCTACCTCTGTTCTCAAGTTCTTTGCCACGATTCCTCAATATGTCCAGTTTTTTCTCGTGATTCTCATTACCCTTCTTCAGACGTGAGATTGCATCCTCCACTGTCGAAATCCATCCCTTTGCCCCATCCTTTCTTGTATCGCATCAAATTTTTCCTTTAGCTCGGTAGTTGTTGTTGTTTTTATCGTGGAGAAATCGGATGCAACATCCAACAAAATCATGTTCATCTTTCCCATTTGGTCAAATATGTCCTCCAGATTTACGTGTTTATCCATATCTTAGTGGGGGGATTCGGGAGGACTTGCTGTTTGTTTGCTAGTCAATGTGGCCTTCTGTGAATACCGCATTAGGATTGAATACGTTTTTAGCATGTGTCGACATTCCAATAACACCACTTTAGCGAGCTGTTTCAAAATGTCAATCAAATTTGGTGTGCTGACTACAACAGGTGCTGTACTTACTGTAAAATGCTTACTTACAAGCCTTTAACCAACAATGCAGTTCAAGAAATAGTTGAGAAAATATTTACTAAATAAATGGAAAAAATTAATTTCATTAAAATGACAACAATAACGAGGTTATATACAATGGGTATGTGCGGGTTAGTCGAGGTAATTTGTAAAGTGACTATGCATAGATAATAAACAGCGAGTAGCAGCAGTGTTAAAACAAAAGGGGGGGTGTCAATGTAAATAGTCCGGGTGGCCATTTGATTAATTGTTCAGCAGTCTTATGGCATGGGGGTAGAAGCTGTTAAGGAGCCTTTTTGGTCCTAGACTTGCCGCTCCGGTACCGCTTGCCGTGCAGTAGCAGAGAGAACAGTCTATGACTTTGGTGACTGGAGTATTTGACCATTTTTTTGAGGCCTTCCTCTGACACCCCCTAGTAAACAGGTCCTGGATGTCAGGAAGCTTGGCTACAGTGATGTACTGGGCCGTACGCACTACCCTCTGTGGCGTCTTACAGTCAGATGCCGAGCAGTTGCCATACCAGGCGGTAATGCAACTGTTCAGGATGCTCTTGATGGTGCAGCTGTAGAAATTTTTGAGGATCTAGGGTACCATGCCAAATCTTTTCAGTCTCCTGAGGAAGAAAAGGTGTTGTCGTGCCCTCTTCACAACTATTTGTGTGTTTGGACCATGATAGTTTGTTGGACACCAAGGAATTCGAAACTCTCAACCCACTCAATGTTAATTGGGACCTGTTCGGCCCTCCTTTTCCTATAGTCCACGATCAGCTTCTTTGTCTCGCTCACATTGAAGGAGAGGTTGTTGTCCTATAATCACACTGCCAGGTCTCTGACCTCCCTTTAGGCTGTCTCACCTTTGTCGGTGATGAGGCCTACCACTGTTGTGTCGTCAGCAAACTTAATGATGGTGTTGGAGTCGTGTTTGGCCCTTGTGGGTGAACAGGGAGTAAAGGAGGGGACTAAGTATGCACCCCTGAGGGGCTCCAGTGTTGAGGATCGGCGTGGTAGATGTGTTGTTGCCTACCCTTACCACCTGGGGGCAGCCCTTCAGGAAGTCCAGGATACAGTTGCAGAGGGAAGTATTTAGTCCCAGGGTCCTTAGCTTAGTGATGACCTTTGTGGGGACCATGGTGTTGAACGCTGAGCTGTAGTCAATGAACACCATTCTCACATAGATGTTCCTTTTGTCCAGGTGGGAAAGGGCAATGTGGATTGCGATTACGTCATATGTGGTTCTGTTGGGGCGGTATGTGAATTGGAGTGGGTCTAGGATTACCGGCATGATGGTGTTGATGTGAGCCATGACCAGCCTTTCAAAGCAGTTCATGGCTGCTGACGTGAGTGCTACGGGGCGGTAATCATTTAGGCAAGTTCGCTCCGCTTTCTTTGGCACAGGGAAAATGGTGCTGTTTGAAACATGTAGATATTACAGACTCGGTCAGGGAGAGGTTGAAAATGTCAGTGAAGACACTTGCCAGTTGGTCCATGCATGCTTTGAGGACATGTCCTGGTAATCTGTCTGACCCCGCAGCTTTTTGAATGTTGACCTGTTTAAAGGTCTTGCTCACATTGGCTATGGAGAGTGTGATCATACAGTCATCCGTAACAGCTGGTGCTCTCATACATGCTTCAGTGTTGCTTGCCTCGAAGCGAGCATAAAATGTACTTTATGCTCGTCTGGTAGGCTCGCGTCACTGGGCAGCTCGCGGCTGGGTCTCCCTTTTTTATTTTTTAAGCCCTGCCACATCTGACGAGCGTCAGAGCCGTGTAGTAGGATTTAATCTTAGTCCTGTATTGACGCATTGCCTGTTTGATGGTTCGTCTGAGGGCATAGCGGGATTTTTTATAAGCATCCGGATTAATGTTCCACTCCTTGAAAGTGGCAGCTCTAGCTTTTAGCTCGGTGCGGATGTTGCCTGTAATCCATGGCTTCTGGTTGGGAAATATACGTACAAGTCACTGTGGGGATGACGTTGGTGACCAAGCTGGTGACCAGCTCAGTCACCAGCTTCATCAATAAGTGGCCAGATGGTGCCCAGGGCCCCCTGGTGCCCTCCACTGCCACCCCCAAACCTGTCTGCTATGCTCTGCTCCCCAGCCCCATCTCTACCCCAAGTCACTGTGGGGATGACGTTGGTGACCAAGCTGGTGACCAACTCAGTCACCAGCTTCATCAATAAGTGGCCAGATGGTGCCCAGGGCCCCCTGGTGCCCTCCACTGCCATCCCCAGCCCTGTTTGCTATGCTCTGCTCCCCAGCCCCATCTCTACCCCAACCCAGCCCGGTATGCTCTGCTCCCCAGCCCTACCCCAGCCTGGTCTGCTCTGCTCACCATCCGTACCCCACGCCAGCCCTGTCTACTTTGCTTCCTAGCTCCACCCCTATCCCAGCTGTATCTACTCTGTCCAGGGTGGGGCTGGGGAGCAGCCAGGCAGAGAAAGGGAGAGCAGCCATAGGGAAGCTGCTGCTACTGTAGCACGGAAATGTAATCTGCTTTATATGGTGATGACCCATCCATTCTACAAGCCCATTGAACACGGTTTTGTTCCCAGAAAACATTTATCTGTGCAATTGAGCCGGCTGTCTCCAGTGGGAGGTGACCTAGTTTGGATTAAACAATCCTTCACACAACCCCCCTGCCCCCATTCCCCTTCTAAATTTTAGATGTGCCTACGGTGACACCCATGGTGTAGCCACTATGGTGGATGTGAGGTACCCCACTCCGAGAAGGCCTACCAGGGCACCAGAGCTGGAGTAGAGAGTAAGCTGGAGTAAGTTGTGGAGGTGTACCGCACTTCCTCCTTTCATTCCCAGGAGGATGGCTCTCTCTCGCTCAGTCATTTCATTGCTCCTCTATAGCTTTCCTGCAGTATCTCTTTCTCAATCTCTCTCTCCTGCTGTGGAGGTGGAGGTGTCTCTCAGTATTCTGCAGAGCAAGGCAGAGTGTCTATTGAAAAGGAGCCTCTCTGCCCGTCTCAAACAGGAGGGAATTAAATTGTATATTTACTCCTGGAAGAAGATGGAGCCTTTTATAGGTCATCCCGCCGATTCCGATCGAAACGGACTCAAGTCATTTGGGGTAAAATGGTGTTTGATTGGGCTTTGAGAAGGGAGTGGGAGAGAGGGAGGGTGGTGCACACACATGATGGCGAGAGGTCTGGATATGGAGGAGAGGGAGTAAGGGAGGGATGGTGAGAGGAAAATCAATGGTTGTGTAAACTTTTTTTATGAAAAAAACAAACAAGAAAAATATTGTTATGATTTTCTGGCCATATCGCCCAGCCCTTGCTGGGGAGGCTAGTCTGGGGCGGTAGCTGGGGAGGCTACTCTGGGGCGGTAGCTGGGGGGGGGGGCTACTCTGGTGCTGGTGGGGCTACTCTGGGGCTGGAGCTAGGGGGGGTACTCTGGGGCTGGAGCTAGGGGGGCTACTCTGGGGCTGGAGCTAGGGGGACTACTCTGGGGCTGGAGCTAGGGGGGCTACTCTGGGGCTGGAGCTAGGGGGGCTACTCTGGGGCTGGAGCTGGGGGGGGCTACTCTGGGGCTGGAGCTGAACTGTAATGAGCCTTTGTTGCTTCTAGATATGATTCACGGAAATGAATGGCCGGGGTGAATCACTTGAATGTACATTATCCCTTGATTTTCTTACCCATGAGTTTGAACTTTAATTGGTCTTTTTTTTTTTGGTGTTGAAGTCGTCGCTATTTTCTTAATTACATGCACCCTCTCACAATAACCTCTCACAGTGGTAAAATATCTGTGGTAAAATATCTCAAAGCAATCATTTTCAAATGCCCCTGACCTCCCTTCTTTTATAGTCTTATACCGGCTCATCAAATCCACCTTGAAGCACTATTTCATATGCTCTTCGACTCATCTTTGAAATGCAGACTGGGTCATTTTCTCAGGAGAAATGTCATTTATTTCCCTTAAAAATGGTCTTATAAACAATTCTATCTCTCTTTCTCCCTCTCTCTCTCTGGAATCAGAGCTTTAATGGAAAATGTTGTTAATCATAGATATGTGAATTACAGGGCACTCAAGATATGCTTTAGTGATTTATGAATATGTTTGACATCCACATCAGCATAGTTGACACAATTCATTTCAGTATATTGTTAGATGTTCAGTTACAGGCATTCTGCCTCGTCGCCTCTGCAAAGCTGACTACATAATGAAGTGATAATGTAGGTTTTAGAACTCGACAGTAAGTCTCGGATAGTCCTTATACTCTCTAACACTGCTTTTGGGTGTTGAAGCAGCAGTAGCTTCCTGAGTTTTCTCTTTTGTATCCTTAATCCTGTACATGGGCCTATTAAACAATCTGAATCTAATCCCATGTCTCCCACTCTGGGTGATTCAGCTGATGAAGTGTGTCCTCTCTGTTGTCCATATTCTTATTCTACCTGATTTGTCTCTGTGTGATCATAATTACTAAACTGAAGGCAAGAGGGGATTGACCACAGTGTGTTGTTTTTTTGTCCAAGGACAGCGATGCTGAAGGATGATTTTGCTTCTGTAGGGACTATGTTTGTGGAGAGGAAGTCAAAGGAAAACAAGGGTCTCCTAGAGAATATGTAGAGCGGAAGATGGACTTGGACTTGGTAGATTGATGCCTCTTCTATAAGGGAGAACTCAGAGAGATGCAACCCTAATTAATTTAGGCATCAACTAAGGTAATACTACCTGGAGAAGAAGAAGTCATTGGACAAAAATAAAAATATATCCATATTGAATATAATTTCCTTACAGTAAATTAAATTGGTTGCTATCTACAGTTGAAGTTGGAAGTTTACATACACTTAGGTTGCAGTGATTAAAACTCGTTTTTCAACCATTCCACAAATATCTTGTTAACAAACTATAGTTTTGGCAAGTCGGTTAGGACATCTACTTTGTGCATGACACAAGTCATTTTTCCAACAATTGTTTACAAACAGATTATTTCACTTATAGTTAGTTCACTGTATCATAATTCCAGTGGGTCAGAAGTTTACATACACTAAGTTGACTGCCTTTAAACAGCTTGGAAAATTACAGAATATGATGTCATGGCTTTAGAAGCTTCTGATAGGCTAATTGACATCATTTGAGTCAATTGAAGGTGTACCTGTGGGTGTATTTCAAGGCCAACCTTCAAATTCAGTGCCTCTGTGTTTGACATCATGGGAAAATCAAAAGAAATCAGCCAAGACCTCAGAAAAAAATGTTACATAATTCCACAAGTCTGGTTCATCCTTGGGAGCAATTTCCAAACGCCAGAAGGTACCACGTTTATCTGTACAAACAATAGTACGCAAATATAAACACTATGGGACAACGCAGCCATCATACTGCTCAGGAAGGAGACGCATTCTGTCTCCTAGAGATGAAGGTACTTTGGTGCAAAAAATGCAAATCAATCCCAGAACAACAGCAAAGGACCTTGTGAAGATGCTGGAGGAAACAAGTACAAAAGTATCTATATCCACAGTAAAATGAGTCCGATATCGACATAACCTGAAAGGCCGCTCAGCAAGGAAGAAGCCACTTCTCCAAAACCGCCACAAAAATAGCCATGCTATGGTTTGCAACTGCACATGGGGACACAGATCGTACTTTTTGGAGAAATGTCCTCTGGTCTGATGAAACAAAAATAGAACTGTTTGGCCATCATGACCATCGTTATGTTTGGAGGAAAAAGGGGGAGGCTTGCATGCCGAGGAACACCATCCCAACCGTGAAGCACGGGGGTGGCAGCATCATGTTGTGGGGGTGCTTTGCTGCAGGAGGGACTGGTGCACTTCACAAAATAGATTGCATCATGAGGAAGGAAAATTGTGGATATATTGAAGCAACATCTCAAGCCATTAGTCAGGAAGTTAAAGCTTGGTCGCAAATGGGTCTTCCACATGGAAAATGACTCCAAGCATACTTCCAAAGTTGTGGCAAAATGGCTTAAGGACAACAAAGTCATGGTATTGGAGTGGCCATCACAAAGCCCTGTGCGAGCGTGTGTGAGCAAGGAGGCCTACAAACCTGACTCAGTTTCATCAACTCTGTCAGGAGGAATTGGCCAAAATTCACCCAACTTATTGTGGGAAGCTTGTGGAAGGCTACTCGAAACGTTTGACCCAAGTTAAACAATTTAAAGGCAATGCTACCAAATACTAATTGAGTGTATGTAAACTTCTGACCCACTGGGAATGTGATGAAAGAAATAAAAGCTGTAATAAATCAATCATTCTCTCAACTATTATTCTAACATTTCACATTCTTAAAATAAAGTGGTGATCCTAACTGACCTAAGACAGGGAATTTTTACTGGGATTAAATGTCAGGAATTGTGAAAAACTGAGTTTAAATGTATTTGGCTAAGGTGTATGTAAACTTCCGACTTCAACTGCAAATCTCTATTTCTTTAGTGCAATGAAACCAAGCATAAATGTGCACCTATGGAATATGCTGTTTTCTGGTCATATCATAGCTAGGTTTTGATAGAGAGATGATTTATGTTTGACTGCTGCCAGTAACTGTGTGTGTATGTGTGTTATGGTGTACCATCAAATGCTATAGTTTGAACTAGTGATGCACGGATAATACATTTTTGGTCGATACCGATACCGATATTTACAATTTTAGTGGCCTTTTAAGCATTCTAGTACAGTTAAATAGTTAACACACACACATGGACGCAGTGATCTAAGGCACTGCATCTCAGTGCAAGACAACAAACAACAAGTGGCAACCTAGCTAATACTTACTCACAAGGATTCCTAAATCATTGCTAAGAATAATGAACATTACTGCAGGTTCTACTGGTCATTGTTTTTAGGCTGGTTGTATTGGTGCTAGCTAGGTACCAAGCTAAAGCTAGCTACACCAGAAGTTACAGTCAAACAAATTATTCTTTATTACAACGCAGTATTGTAAACACATCGTTCGTGGCAGGTGTTTGCAGAATTTTTGCACAGCTTTGACAGTGCTATTGTATCTTTTTTGACACGCAAAGACCCAAACAGCATTCCATAGTATGTATGTCGTGAAGCTAATAGCAGTGATGCTATTACTGTGTAACTCCGGTAGGGCAACATCTGAAAAATAATGCACTTGATAGTGTGTACCGGTGCTTGACCAGTCAGTGAAAGCCAACATCACCCACGACAGAGAACGATTGATTGTCAAGGGCAATGAATTCCATGATCTTGGCTTAAATGGATTTCGCCTTTTGAGTTGTCTCGCTGAAATGTTGGTACTCTTTCAAATGACTGCTCAACTTGTTGACTGCTCGATTCACACAGCAGACATTGTGGGCTAGTTTAGGAATGCTGTGTTGCACATCATGTACCTACATTATATAGGTATGCACGTCAGCTTTGACATCGGTTTTGCACATTGGCCGATACCGATGTTGGCACTTTTAGCTAATATCATCCGATTCTGATATGTTCACCTATCTCATGCATCCGTAGTATGAACTTCTCAATTTGCTCTTTAAGGTGAATACTGTACGTTTAGGTCCCTTAAACTCAACCCTGGACCCTTTTTCATTGTTCCCATCAGGGACTGATTTAGGGTGTCTGCAATTAATTATTAGGTAGAACGGAAAACTAGCAGGCTCCAGACCTCGTAGGGTAAGTGTTGATTACCCCTGGTTTAGGTGTTCAGAGTGTAACTCTCAGGGCCTGTGTAGGCCTACCTGTGCATTTGCAGATTTAAGCCAATGTGACTTGAAATCCCATCATCAGCAGCTGCTAATGACCTAGCAGTACAGTGTTATCAGCACAGCAGTTTATGTACACTAAAGCCCTTTGACACTCAGCTGGATAATGCAAGCTAACAAACATTACATTGCCCTCCCAGACTCTCATCTCTGCTTCTCCTAGTGTTATGAATCTGGCTCCACACAGAAATGCTCACAGCCTACAGCTGTAATTAAAGGTGTCTGGGAGAAAATTGGAAAATAAACTCTCCACAATAGGCTTCTGTAGCTGCAGAGGAAGAAAGAGAGGCTTGGAGCAGTTGGATATCTCTGCTCCATCAGATAATGTCGTTATCTCAGAATTACCCACCAACACAGCCTTGGTGGAACCCGTGAAGAGTTGAGAAACTCTACATTACACATCAATCGATAGTAAACCAAATGTGGGAGTGGTGAGACTGCTTTGCATTTCAGCACAGAGAGATGAGCATGAAGTATTTGATCTTTAGGGTTTTTGGTCATATTTAACATAGGCAGAGCAAGTATAGTCAATGATATCAACACCTTAAGTAGTGTGTCTCATAAGCAGCACCTCTGAATATTATCTAAGTTGAAACACTCAGGTCAGGTTACTGTTGTGGCTTGTCCTTAGCGTCTCAGTTTTTTAATATCAACTTGTCTGTGGAGCTGGAAGCGTTGCATGCTAATTCCCTCCTGCTGAAATGATCAGTCCAGGCTCCAGGAGTAGCAGTGGATCTAACTGGTTTCCCTGAGTTGACTGTGCGTCTGTCTGGTTTACCTCTTCATGTTTGTATCATATTATTGTGTACCTAATTTCAAACGCTGGCATTTGACCTTTTCCTCTATAAGGACGCACATACTTCCTATTATTTCCCAGTCATTCCTAATGAGATTTTAAATGAACTGAGTCAAGGGAACCAATATTAATGTATATCGACTGAGTCAAGTGTATGCAGTGGTGACCCGTCATTCCGGGCAGGTGTTTTGAGCCCCACATTTCTAATAAAATAAAAACACCTTTTGTTGTTGTTGTGGGGGGTTGCCTGTTTTGCATGTTATTTTGGCATTAATACACATATCAGTGTCTCATATCAGCTTGCCAAGAATATAAAAAATAATTGAGTTAATAAAGCCGCATACAAACACAGTCTTTTCTTTCTTGAGTAAGGCAGCTCCAAAATGCAGGTGCTTCAGTTGTTCTCTAGTTGCTTCATGATTGGGTAATGTTCTCTAGTTGTGCCGAGATTGGCTGTGTTCTGTTACTCTACGTCACCGTCAAATCTAAGGGTAGTCCTCGAAAATTCAAGCCCCTTGGGTGCTGCCATAGAGTTACATTAGACGTGCCCATCCAAGAAGGCTCAAGGTCATTGGCAACAGATCAAATGACGTCAAATCATGTTATAAGTATAATAGCGTTGATTGGACTGATCATGTCAACACCATACTTTCAAAATCTTAGCTAGCAAGCTAGCAGTCATCATCATGAATCAAGTTGACAATCTACTGGCAAATGCTTTTTAATCTTTGTCATTATGAAAATAAATAATGAAGAGAAATTATAGGTAAAACGTATCGGTGCTCATTGGCCAGTGGACAAGTTGGAAATCGCAAATTCAACAATGAATGGTTTGGAAGGAATTAGTGGCTAAGTGCAAACATGGCAAAGCAATCACTAGCCTGCTATTCAGTAGTGTGGCTGTGTGGTCCCAAGTAGGGTTTAAGGGTCTCTTTTCCAAGCTTAAAATGATAGACATTCAACATTGGCCATGCTGTCAATCCAGCATGATTTCTGCTGCGCTCAAAAAACTGTTAACTGGGAAATCTGACTTCGGTGAGTTCAAGACAACTGGGAACTCGAGGGGGGGGGGGGGGGGGGGGGGGACAGGGAAAATACGTTTTGAACGGTAATCCTACTCTAAATTTTAAGTCGGGACCTCGGGCTTCTTTCTAGAGCTACAACCTGAAGATCACTGACGTCATCATGATTTGACCTTGTTTTTTTCCGAGATCCCAGTTGTCTTGAAAGGGCCATAAATCCAGAGAATGGCAGACTTGGATGACAGTTTGATGACAAAATTTGCCCTCGAAGGATCGCCGCGCCACCTTCCTGTTCAAATGAGCACAACGCAGCAAGGTGAGTGCAAAAATGTCTGGAATGCAGCTGCATAAATGATGTAATATGCCAGGGAGATATGTATACTGTAGCTAAGAAAGTAATACTAACTTAACTGTATGTTAAGTACCCTGTGTATATAGCCTTATTTATCATAAAAATGCATTGTTGGTTAAGGGCTTGTAAGTAAGCATTTCACTGTAAGGTAAAATACCTGTTGTATTTGGCACGTGACAAATAACATTTGATTTGATGTTGTGTAGTAAAATATTTGTAGCCCGTGTGCCTCACCCTAATCATTTGATATTTTTACCCCTCTTAATTTCACCTACTGTTCTGACTTGGTGGAGCACATGTAGCCTAGAACCTGTTTTAGAGAAATGTAATCATCAACTATTGTAAGAACTTTCATTGTCGGCTTATATGCCCCCTTTATTTATTCTACAGTTCTGACGCTGTTATGTGATAAGCAAAAAAAAAGTATAGTCAGGCCTCCTGAGCAGTGCTAGCTGTGCCACTAGAGATCCTGGTTCAAGTCCAGGCTCTGTCGCAGCCGGGAGACCCATGGGGCGGCCACAATTGGCCCAGCATCATCGGGGTTAGGGGAGGGTTTGGCTGGCAGGGATGTTCTTGTCCCATCACGCGCTAACGACTCCTGTAGCGGTGTACAGTGTTTCTTCTGACACATTGGTGTGGCTGGCTTCCGGGTTAAGCAAGCAGAGGGTCAAGAAGCAGTGTGGCTTGGCTGGGTTGTGTTTCGGAGGACGCACGGCTCTCGACCTTTGCCTCTCCCGAGTCCGTACGGCGTTGCAGCGATGGGACAAGACTGTAACTACCAATTGGATACCACAAAATTGGGGAGAAAAGGGAGTATACAAAAAATAAGTATAGTCTGATATCAACACCACCTGTAGTGTGTCTCATAAGCAGTACCTATGAAAATTTACTAAGATGAAACACTCAGATCAGGTCACTGTTGGTGCTTGTCCTTTTTTAATATCATAACTTGTCTGTGGCACTGAAAATGTTGCATGCTAATTCCCTCCTGCTGAAATGCAGTCCAGGCTGCAGGGGTAGCAGTGGATCTAATTGGTTTCCCTGAGCTGACTGTGCATCTGTCTGGTTTACCTCTTCATGTTTGTATCATATTATTGTGTACCTCCTTTCTTTGGCCTTTTCCTCTATAAGGACACACACACTTCCTATTATTTCCCAGTCAATCCGAATGAGATTTTAAATTAACTGAGTCAACGGAACAAGTATTAATGTATATCGACTGGATTGCGTGTATGCCTGTTTTTTGGTCCTTTACTACAGCTCTGTACTGGATATGCAGATATTACATTGGAGCTGCTTTACATTTGCACATGTCTCTTCCAGTGTGTGTGTGTGCCCATGCGTGTTCTCCCTGGTCCCTGTGCCTGTGTGTAGGTGTAGAGGGAGCAGTGAAGGGGCTGATTTGTGCACTGTGGTCTGTCTACGGAGGGAGAGGGTTGTGTGTGTGTGTGTGTTTAGACTTGATTGACAGCTCTTTCTTAATCCCTTTCATCTCCAGCCAGGACTGACAGGTCCCACTACTGTATTTCACCACATACACAATCAAAGACTCCACAGGTGGCCTGAGAGGTGGTGTGTGTTCAGGCTTGGGCCAAAACAAGGGAATAGAGTGTTATAGCCAATAGCAGAGCACCATATGGGAATAAAGGAGGATGTCATTGGCCAGAAGTAGTACATTTTATGGAGAATAGGGGTTCATTTGAGACCGCACTGTACAGTAAGCCCAGTGAGGAAGCTCAGTGTCCCGAACCACCTGTTGAAGAAGGAGAGGAAGCCAGGCTAAGTGTCACAATGGCTGATGGTATAAGGGCACATCGCGAGACCCTGATGTAGACACAGGAGGCAGATGGTTAGAGTCTTTGTAGTTTAATTATAATCCAAAAGGAGAAGGCAAGAGAATGGTCGTGGACAGGCAAAAGGTCAAAACCAGATTCTGAGTCCAAGAGGTAAAGAGTTTAGTTTTTTTTTAAATTTTATTTTTTATTTTTACAGGGACAGTGCACATTAATCAACGTTTCAGTAAAAGTGCCGGTTTTAGCCAGCCGGCTAATTTTCAACCGCAGTCCCTGGGCAGGTTATTAAAAACAATTACAATATAGACAATAGCAGCATAGAACAAGTAAGACATAGCAACATAGGACAAGCAAGACATAGCATACAGACAGAGCAACATAGGACAAGCAAGACGTAGCATACAGACAGAGCAACATAAAACAAAAAGCAGCAAGACAAAATTCATAAAAGCAACAAAGTGTTTCCACACCTCACAAGCTACAGACAACAGACAACATGGAAAGCGGCAACACACAGCTAGGGACCATGTTCACAAATCTGATTGACCTTTAGCCATGTCTTCAAGCATTTTGTGAAAGTGTGATATGTGGTGCAGTTATGTGTGTCTGATGGCAGTGTATTCCAGACATGGGAAGCTCTCACAGAGAATGCAGATTTACTAAAGGTGCTTTTCCTTAGGGGAACTATACAGTCACCTCTCATGGCAGACCTTGTGGATCTGCTGCCATATGTCTGGGTTTTCTGTTTAACAAAAATATTGAGTGGAGGGGGAGCCAGGCCATTAAGGATCTTGAATACAAGACATGCGTCGGTGTATTGCACAAGATTTTCCCAACTCAAGAGCTCATGCTTTCTAAGAATGTGACAATGATGATGGCTATTGGGCTTCCTATCAAGCACTTTGAGAGCCTCTTTGTAGACAGACTGAATAGGTTTTAATGTTGTACAGCAAGCTTGGGCCCAACTAGTCAAGCAGTATGTTAAGTGGGGGAGTATCATAGATTTGAAGTACAGTTTTGCTACCTCTGTAGTCAAACAATTTCGTATAAATCGGAAATTAGCTAGGTTGAATTTGGTTATTTGAATTACCTTTTTCACATGCTTTTTAAAAGAGAGGTTGGAATCAAGTATGATGCCAAGGTACTTAAAATCGGATACCACCTGGAGCTTCTCCCCTGACACATAGACATCTGGCTCAGTAGCATCTGTTGCCCTCTTTGTGAAGAACATGCAAACAGTTTTTTTCACATTGAGATGCAAACACGAGTCACTGAGCCACTTTGTAACCTGGACCATTACAGTAGTGAGTTCTTGTGCAGCTTGTTGTTTGCTCTTTGCGTGCACATATATCACTGTATCATTTGCATACATTTGAACTTCAGACCCAATACAGACAGAAGGCAGATCATTAATGTACAGGCTGAACAGGAGGGGCCCCAGTATTGACCCTTGGGGCACGCCCACATCATAGCTACGAGTGGGCGACAGCTCATTGTTCACTCTGACACACTGAGTTCTGCCTTCAAGGTATGATTTCATCCATCTCAAGGCATCAGGGGAAAAGTTGAACTTGGACAATTTTGTGATGAGAATCTCATGGTTAACAGTATCAAAAGCCTACCTTAGGTCCAGAAACACAGCCCCAACAGCACCCCCTTTGTCCATCTTGGACTTCACATTTTCCAGAAGAAAGCAGTTGGCCGTTTCTGTGGAGTGTTTCGCTCTGAAGCCAAACTGCATGGAGTGTAATGTGAAGGGGCTGTTGTTGAGGTGGGCAATCAGTTGTTCTGCTACACACTTTTCAACAACCTTTGACACCACAGGTAGTATACTAATGGGCCTGTAGTTACTCACGTCAGCAGGGTCACCTGATTTAAAGATGGCCGTTATTATGGCCGACTTCCATACCCTTGGAAACACACTGTGACCAATAGATGTGTTGGTGACCTTAGTAATGGGGCCAATGAGTGACTCTTTGTAGTTTTTAAGAAAGGTAGAGTCCATCCCAAACACATCTTTGGCTTTAGAGTTCTTTAGTGAGCTAATCACCTTGTTCACCTTTGACTCAGAAACCTCCCTTATGATGAAGACAGGTTGAGTGCCATTCACTAGCACTGAGCCCAAGAAACAAGTGGAGGGGTTCTGTGTCAGTGCCCTGACAGAGTCAAGGCTATTGCTATTTCGACTGCATCCTGTGTTAGATTGTTATTCACCATGATTTCTAGTCTTTTTGCCGTGTTACTATGGTCTTTCCCTGTTAACTTTTTTAGATTCTCCCATATCAATTTAGAATTTCCCTTTGCTTCACCAATTATGTTAATAAAAAAGTTTGCCTTGGCCTGTCTGATTTCTTTCATCACCTTATTTCTCAACATGGTAAACCTACATCTGTCATGCTCTAATTTAGATTTTAGGGCTATTTTTAGAGCATAATCTCGTTCTTTCATCAATTTCCAGATTTCTCCATTTAGCCAAGGAAGAGTGCTCTTTTGGCCAGGTTTGGATTTGATTTTCTTTAGGAAGCCATTTATTGTAGTCTGGATTGTGGATAGAAACACGTGACTATCAGCTTCCACGTCTGTATAGGACAAGAGATCATTCCAGTTTATTCCCTTAATTGCTTTTTCAAAATAGTTTAATTCACTCTTAGGTATTCTGAGTTGATCCGGCTTTCTAAATAGCTTGCGTACCAGAAACAGAGTCAGGGATCACATATAGCGACTCTGGTATGTTTGAAGAGTCAAAATCTATCCTGGAGCCGGGTGAGTCGAGAGAAACCATAGGACCATAGCACTCACCCACCTCCACAGCGGCGACGACCAGTGGACGAGGCCATCCACCGCTCTCCACTCCGGTGCGTATCACTGGCTCGGTGATATTGGGCCCAGGATTGAGTTGTACATCCCCGGAGAGCAGGAGGGTAGTGAACAGGTAGTTTAACAGTTTCCGATAAATGTTGGACTTGTGTTTGTTACGCCTAAGCGGTTCAGTAGAATAAGGAGCGAGGTAGACTTGGCCATTATTCAGAACATTATGGTATGCTGTGTACTGTCCGCTCCCGTGGAATGGTGAACCAATGTGTTTGGTGTTGATATTCTCCGGTAGTAGACTGATTGTGTCATCCCAGCAAGGACGCACCGAGATTATCAGTAGAGCAGCTACATAACTGACAATCATGGCAGAGTACTGGAGATAAAACACATAATTGCGCTTTAACTCTTTGCATGAGTTACTTAGCTGGGATCGGCGTACACCTGATGGTTTAGATAAAATTACAGCATTCGAATGAGAAGCGGCACCTGCCGCACCACCCTGTCTTCCGTCCGCCATTTTGTGACAGACAGGCTCGATGTCAGGGCAGGCAGAAGGGTCAGGCAGGCGGGTACTGAGTCCAGAAAAAACAGGCAAGAGTCAAAACCGGGAAGACTAGAAAAAAAGAATAGAAAACAGAAGCACGGGAAAACACGCTGGTTGACTTGAAAACATACAAGATGAACTGGCACAGAGAGACGGGAAACACAGGGATAAATACACTGGGGAAAATAAGTGACACCTGGAGAAGGTGAAGCAATCATAAGAACAGGTGAAACAGATGGAGGGTGTTTGGAAATCCTGTCCTAATATAAATCCGACTGGAAGACCTGGATGTGCCTCACACAGCTGGAGACGCTAGGTTGTAATGAGTTCAGAAGGTGACAACTCTGTGGGAGACAGTGGGATGGAGAGATGGGTCTGTGGTTGATATGGACACATGTTGATCTGCTGTTGTAGCTAGGGCCATGAGTTTTTACCAGACCATGTCACCTGACCATGGAAGCCTAAATACACAGGCATAAGGAAGAATACACACTTGAATACACACTTTCAAATATTTTAAATTAAAGACAAGAACCTTCTGTTCACTGGCCATGCCGTTACAGTGCATTCGGAAAGTATTCAGACCCCTTGACTTTTTCCACATTTTGTTACGTTTTTGCCTTATATTAAAAGGTATTAAATAAAACATGTTCCTTATCAATATACACACAATAACCCATAATGACAAAGCGAAAACAGGTTTTTAAATACCTTATTTACCTTATTTACAGAACTATTCAGACCCTCGAAATTGAGCTGAGGTGCATCCTGTTTCCATTGATCATCCTTGAGATGTTTCTACAACTTGATAGGAGGCCACCGGTGGTACATTCAAATGATTGAACATGATTTGGAAAGGCACAAACCTGTCTATATAAGGTCCCACAGTTGACAGTGCATGTCAGAGAAAAACCAAGCCATGAGGTTGAAGGAATTGTCCGTAGAGCACCGAGACAGGATTGTGTCGAGGCACAGATCTGGGGAAGGGTACCAACATTTTTTTGCATTGACGGTCCCCAAGAACACACTGGCCTCCATCATTCTTAAATGGAAAGAACATTTAAATGGAAGAACTGAGCAATCGGGGGAGAAGGGTCTTGGTAAGGAAGGGGACCAAGAACCTGATGGTCACTCCTGAGCTCCAGAGTTCCTCTTTGGAGATGGGAGAACCTTCCAGAAGGACAACGACCCTAAGCACACAGCCAAGACAACACAGGAGTGGCTTCAGGACAAGTCTCTGAATGTCCTTGAGTGGCCCAGCTTGAACCCGATCGCGCATCTCTGGAGAGACCTGAAAATAACTGTGCAGCGACGCTCCCCATCCAACCTGACAGAGCTTGAGAAGATCTGCAGAGAAGAATGGGAGAAACTCTCCAAATATAGGTGTGCAAGGTTGTAGCGTGTTGTAGAATTACAACATTATGTTAATCACATTACTTTTATATTAGAATGTATTCCTATATTAGTACATTCACGGTCTGTTTTTCTGAGGGGAGCCTCTGAGGTTTAACGCTGAAAGTAGTTTTATGATGGCTTGGTGATAAGCTGAAGACTGCATTCCATTCTATGATTAGTGTCTGTGTGCCTGTCTGCCAGTGCCAGGCAGACCCTCCCTCCAGTTTATTTCTCCCACATGGCAGATGAATACTGGACTCCATTATTCTGAGGGAAGGGCCTAGTATCCTATGTTACATTAGCATTTCTGTATAAACAAGCAGTAAATGAACTAGAAACAGAACATTTGGTGTAATTTAAATCTTGATTTCTGTTGAATGAGAGGACAATGTACCTTTTTTGTATAATTTCTACGTATGTTCTTTGTCACAAGGACTCAGGCAGACTATAAAGAGTTGTAACCTAACCCTGTTTATTTGGGCTTTAACTTTACAACATTGGGTGAACGTTAACGCTCCATTACTGTAGTAATTATTAATAAAGTTTGCTAGTTTTGAAGAAATCTAAAAGTCTCTCCTTTGAATAGAATAATTACCACGACAAGCGTCATACCCAAGAAGACTCGAGGCTGTTATCGCTGCCAAAGGTGCTTCAACAAAGTACTGAGTAAAGGGTCTGAATACTTATGTAAATGTGATATTTTTTGATGTTTTTATGAATTTGTTAACACTTCTAAAAACCTGTTTTTTATTTGTCGTTATGTGGTATTGTGTGGATTGAAATAAGAAAACAATTTCATACATTTTCGAATAAGGCTGTAACGTAACAAAATGTGGAAAAAGTCAAGGGAATGTACTGTAGTACACAAGCTGCGTTTCAATGCCCTTTCCAGTCTATGGTTTAGTAGCTGTACTGTAATGCCAGTGTGTAGTAACACTGTCTTCTATCCTGCCTCTCCTCTCCAGGGAACTTCTGGTAACTCTGGCTCTGGGCCAGGTCCTGTCTCTGCTCGTCTGTGGCATCGGGCTGACCAGCAAGTACCTGGCTCATGAATACCACGCCAACACGCCCGTGTTCCAGAGCTTTCTCAACTACATCCTGCTGTTCCTAGTCTACACCACCACGCTCGCCGTCAGGCAAGGTACGACACTGGACACGCATGTAGTCATGGAGGCACACACAGACACAATATTTTATTATGTTCCCCAATTCTTCCTGGGGTCCAAACAGGAAACAAAACACAAATAATAATATACATAACACTACATAATATAATGCAAAATACAATACAAAATATAAAAAAATGTCTCTCTTCACAGTACCCAGCAAGGTGTTCTTTTATCAGTTTTTTTTAACTGGTTTTAATGCTAGCTTGAGTTACCAGGGCTGGCGGAGTTTAATGTAGTCATGGCTCTATTTAATACTGTGCGTTTCCAAGCCTCTGTGCTGGACCTGGGGACTGTGACGAGATCTCTGGCTGTAAGTCTTGTGTGGTACCGATGAGTGTCTGAACTTGAATAGACAGTTTGATACCTTTAACCCATCAACACATCGGACAAAGACCAGTCAGTCTCTCCTCACCTTTGAGCCAGGAGAAATTGACACGCATACCACTGACATACCACTGACTCCATGTAAATCTAAGTGCAATACGTGCTGCTCTGTTCTGGTCAAACTTTAATCTTCCTACAGTTGAAGTAGGAAGTTTACTTACACCTTACACCAAATACATTTAAACTCAGTTTTCACAATTCCTGACATTTAATCCAAAAAAAAATCCCCTGTTTTAGGTCAGTTAGGATCACCACTTTATTTTAAGAATGTGAAATGTCAGAATAATAGTAGAGAGAATTATTTATTTCAGCTTTTATTTCTTTCATCACATTCCCAGTGGGTCAGAAGTACATACACTCAATTAGTATTTGGTAGCATTGCCTTTCAATGGTTTAACTTGGGTCAAATGTTTCTTGTAGCCTTCCACAAGCTTCCCACAATAAGTTGGGTGAATTTTGGCCCATTCCTCCTTACAGAGCTGGTGTAACTGAGTCAGGTTTGCAGGCCTCCTTGCTCACACACGCTTTTTCAGTTCTGCCCACACATTTTCTATAGGATTGAGGTCAGGGCTTTGTGATGGCCACTACACATCTTGACTTTGTTGTCCTTAAGCCATTTTGCCACAACTTTGGAAGTATGCTTGGGGTCATTTTCCATTTTGAAGACCCATTTGCGACCAAGCTTTAACTTCCTGACTGGTGTCTTGAGATGTTGCTTTAATATATCCACATAGTTTTCCTCCCTCATGATGCCATCTATTTTGTGAAGTGCACCAGTCCCTCCTGCAGCAAAGTACCCCCACAACATGATTCTGCCACCCCTGTGCTTCACGGTTGGGATGGTGTTCTTCGGCATGCAAGCCTCCCCCTTTTTCCTCCAAACATAACGATGGTCATTATGGCCAAACAGTTCTATTTTTGTTTCATCAGACCAGAGGACATTTCTCCAAAAAGTACAATATTTTCCCCATGTGCAGTTGCAAACCATAGTCTGGATTTTTAATGGCGGTTTTGGAGAAGTGGCTTCTTCCTTGCTGAGTGGCCTTTCAGTTTATGTCGTTATAGGACTCGTTTTACTGTGGATATAGATACTTTTGTACCTGTTTCCTCCAGCATCTTCACAAGGTCCTTTGCTGTTGTTCTGGGATTGATTTGCACTTTTCGCACCAAAGTACATTCATCTCTAGGAGACAGAACACGCCTCTTTCCTGAGCAGAATGACGGCTGTGTGGTCCCATGGTGTTTATACTTGCGTACTATTGTTTGTACAGATAAACCTGGTACCTTCAGGCGTTTGGAAATTGCTCCCAAGGATGAACCAGACTTGTGGAGGTCTACAATTTTTTTTTCTCTGATTTCTTTTGATTTTCCCGTGATGTCAAGCACAGAGGCACTGAGTTTGAAGGTCGGCCTTGAAATACACCCACAGGTATACCTCCAATAGACTCAAATGATGTCAATTAGCCTATCAGAAGCTTCTAAGCCATGACATTTTCCACGCTGTTAAAAGGCACAGTCAACTTAGTGTATGTAAACTTCTGACCCACTACAATTGTGATACAGTGAAATAATCTGTCTGTAAACAATTGTTGGAAAAATGACTTGTGTCATGCACAAAGTAGATGTCCCAATCGACTTGCCAAAACTATAGTTTGTTAACAAGAAATTTATGGAATGGCTGAAAAGTGACTTTTAATGACTCCAAACTAAGTGTATGTAAACTTCCGACTTCAACTGTGTGTCCTTCTTTACCATACATGACCACACAACTGGGCAGTAGTCCAGGTGTGACAAAAGGGCCTGTAGGACCTGTCTGGTTGATTTACAGTGCCTTCTGAAAGTATTCACACACCTTGACTTTGTTGCAGCCTGAATTTAAAATGGATTAAATGTCGTTTTTTTGTCACTGGCCTGCACACAATATGCTGTATTGTTAAAGTGGAATTATGTTTTTCAACATTTGTACAAATTAATAAAAAATGAAAAGCTGTGAAGTGTCTTGAGTCAAAACGTATTCAACCCCTTTGTCATTGCAAGCCTAAATAAGTTCAGGAGTGGAAATGTGCTTAACAAGTCACATAATGAGTTGCATGGACTCACTCTGAATGCAATAATACTGTTTAACATGATTTTTGAATGACTACCTCATCTCTGTACCCCACACATACAATTATGATTCTAACATGTATTGACTCAGGGGTGTGAACACTCGTGTAAATGAGAATTATGCATTTCATTCATTAATTTGTATTTTTTATTTTAGCATTTTCCAATTAAGAACATTCAAAACAAAAATAAAAAGATATTAGACCATATAACAGTGACAATAATCTTACAATAACCATATATATACACAATAAATGAAAGTAATAATACCTGCCGTAGGCTACATGTGAAACATTACGTGAGGATTATTTAGAGATACAATCAGTGCCAAATTCTGTCAAATGTCTAACTTATTCCTCAAGCAGTAAGTGATTTTCTCCAGTGGGACACAACTTTTTACTTCTGATAGGCACATTGCAACTGGCAGGGGGGAAACCGATTTTCCATTTCAAGGCAATACATTTCTTGGCAATTGCTAGCAATATTTCTATTAGCTTTATAGTATGGCTTTGCCTAAGATTGGAATTAGAAAAGTTACCCAGTAGACAGACCTCCGGGACTAAAGGGAATGGAACCCCATGAATTGAGAATATGGTATCGCATACCCCCTGTGTAGTTTTGAACACTGCCAAGTGGATTGGAGGAATGTTCCTTCATCTGAGCCACATCTAAAACATCAGGGTTGAACTTGTGCAATCTAGATAGGGTAATGTAGAGCTGATGGAGGGTAATGTAGAGCTGATGGAGGGTAATGTAGAGCTGATGGAGGGTAATGTAGAGCTGATGGAGGGTAATGTAGAGCTGATGGAGGGTAATGTAGAGCTGATGGAGGGTAATGTAGAGCTGATGGAGGGTAATGTAGAGCTGATGGAGGGTAATGTAGAGCTGATGGAGGGTAATGTAGAGCTGATGGAGGGTAATGTATTTAATTTTTAATAAATGTCTAAAAACATGTTTACACTTTATCTTTATGGGGTATTGTGTGTGGATGGGTGAGGGAAAAATGTATATTTAATCAATTTTGAATTCAGTCTGTAACACAACAAAATGTGGAATAAATCTAGGGGTATGAATTCTTTCTGAAGGCACTGTAGATGTCAAGAAAGCAGCACTTTATCATGAACAGACCTCTTAGATTTCAATAGAATTTTGATTAACCACATGACAATGCTTTTGAGATACGAAGACATTATTATAAATGAAATTAAACTGTTCCATGAAAATGTGCATATGAAAACCATAACTGGCATGCAGATCGGTAGAAATTGTAAAATAAATTGGCATTCCACATGAGAAAGGTTGCAGACTCCAATTGTAGCCAATACCGGCAACTTCAGGAAATTAAAGGCAGAATCTGCGAAAGTCAGCAGGAGTTTGAGGAGGATGTTCGGGTGAGGTTGTTTTTTTGTTTTTTTTCCTGTTTTGGAATATTTTTTTCGTCTGTACAGGATTGCTTTCTCAGTTTTCTCCTATCACAGCCATTAAAGTCATTATTTTACTCCTGAACTTATTTAGGCTTGCCATAACAAAGGGGTTGAATACTTATTGACTCGAGACATTTCAGGTCTACGTTTTTTATGTAATTTGTCAAAACATAATTCCACTTTGACATTATGGGGTATTTATTGTGTAGGCCAGTGACAAAATCTCTTTTTAATTCATTTTAAATCTTGGCTGTAACACAACAAAATTTGTTAAAATTCAAGGGTGGTGAATACTTTCTGAAGGCTGTTTATTGTAAAAACCCTGTCCTCTCGGTGCATCTAATCAAACTAGATTACATTATATATTTGCTATGCTTAATGGGATACGAGCTGGAGATGAATTGGACATGAAAGGACTTGTATAAACTGGAGACAGTTTGCAGCTGGGGTTTGTGTTATCTACTGACTTTCATCATCGCTATGCAAACAAGGCTGATTTCCGTGATAATTTTACTGTTTTAACAAGTTTTGTTTAGCTAATAAAATGAAAACATTACTTCAAACTACTTTTGGGTACCTTGTTGACAAGTACAACATGAAATCCATGTCTTTTAAATGTTACGGTTTGTAAATTTGACAGATGAGTGCAGTGTTCCAAGCATTTCGCTACACCCGCAATAACATCTGCTAAATATGTGTATGTGACCAATACGTTTGATTTGAAAATGAGTAATCTGCTTGACACTTTAAAGTTACTTATCTTACAGAACACAAAGTCAGCTCATTTCCACTCCATTCATATGCAAATCTGTTGGATTTATACGCTGGCTTGTCTGGCTGTCATGTTTTCATTTTAACCTGCCCAGTCTCTGATCTACACTGAAATAATATCATTTCAGTAGTCCTCTCTTATGATATATGTTTTCAATCTCACATAACACATTAATACACCCTTGTGGTTGAATATATAGTAAACCCTCGTGGTTGAATATACACGTATCTAGTAGGTCCTAGGACACAACAATGAATAATGTGGAGCAAATAAATAAAATCATAGGATAACTCACAATAATGAACACCTTTTGAGACAGCTGTGAAAACCAACCTGGCAATATTTAAGATTTTAATACATAAGGTGTGTCATTTAATTTATTTTCATAGATTTTTTTCTACACTCACATGGCAATCAGACTAAAATACTGAATTCTGGTGTGTGGAATATAGAGCAGGTGGTTGTTGTGTGGGTGGGAGGTTCTGCCTGTCACTTGTTCTCAACAGGTTGCTAGTCTCAGAAGGGGGATTTGAAGAGGGAGACCTCAATGGTTATATGTGTATGTCACATTATGTGCCCAGTATGATAGAGCATAAACTTTCTTGGCAGATGACAACATGACAATAACAGTAGCTGTAGATGATATAATGAAAAGTTGGAGGGTGATTGGTAATGGAGGACATCAGGTGGATCCATGTCTGGGTGTTAGGCAGAACCCCTAGGTCCTGGAGAACAGGTAATGGAGGACATCAGGTGGATTCGTGTCTGGGTGTTAGGCAGAACCCCTTGGTCCTGGAGAACAGGTAATGGAGGACATCAGGTGGATCCATGTCTGGGTGTTGGGCAGAACCCCTAGGTCCTGGAGAACAGGTCATGGAGGACATCAGGTGGATCCATGTCTGGGTGTTGGGCAGAACCCCTAGGTCCTGGAGAACAGGTCATGGAGGACAACAGGTGGATTCATGTCTGGGTGTTGGGCAGAACCCCTAGGTCCTGGAGAACAGGTCATGGAGGACATCAGGTGGATCCATGTCTGGGTGTTGGGCAGAACCCCTAGGTCCTGGAGAACAGGTAATGGAGGACATCAGGTGGATCCATGTCTGGGTGTTGGGCAGAACCCCTAGGTCCTGGAGAACAGGTAATGGAGGACATCAGGTGGATCCATGTCTGGGTGTTGGGCAGAACCCCTAGGTCCTGGAGAACAGCAGCAGAGTTAAAGGGAACAGGGTAGAATACAGACGTAAACAAGCAAACACAGGTTTACGGTGAGAAGATTTGATTAGTGCAGTGTTATAAATGGGAGATATGTACTTTTCAACACTTAAGGAAGGTATAGTCTACCTCAAGCTTGTCCGCATCCGACCAAGAAGACCAGAGAATCTGACTGATCCAAACTCACTGCTTCTGGTGGATGGGATACCTCCTGGGGGGCTCAGACAGTTGATGGTCCTAAAGTAACTTGGAGAGGTAAATTGAAGAGGTACATTTTTAGAAGCTCAGCATAACTATCATTTCTTGCCTTCTCAAATGGCAACCAAAGCTTAACTAACTTTAACTAACTAACTTAACTAGCTTTATCTATTGGGCTTCACTGAAGTGTAGGGCGTCATAAAATATATCAGTGTTAGGGAAACTAAAACTAGCTTCAGGTTATTTTGTGTGCAAATGCAAATAGTGATGATATTTTTTATATTCACTTTAACAGATGGTGACTTCAGCTAGGAGGTGAAAGAGCAGCGAGGTTTCCCAGGTCTTGCCTTCCTTCGCCCGGATGTCGTAGCACTTAGTCCCCTTCTTGATTCTGCTCCGGTTGCTCTCCTTCGGTTTCTCCTGCGCCTTGTCCATGTTGTCTCAACTTGATTGATAACAGGAATAAATGCAATTATAATTCATATTACAAATACATTTCTTACATATCTCGTGGAGGTCCAGAAAATAAATTAACAGCAGACAATCATTTTTACCTGGTCAAAAACCTCCACGTCCTTCTCAGTCCGTGCCTGAAGGTAGTACTCGAAGGCATTCTGATCTGGTTCGACAACTTCCACCACATCAGGTGGGGATTCAGTGATCTGAAAGTACGTTATTCAAAAATAGCAACAGACAAACAACAACACTAAGTCGATCACACATTTGAAAGACTACAGTATATACAATAATTGTATATACAATGGCATTGTTTACCTCAGTCAACAGCTGTGGCTCCTGTTCGTACTCGGTGAAGACCTGCTGTTGTGTGCAAAGAGAATTACCTTCAGGTTATTCTCCCACCCTTCCTGGTACCAATCAAAGGACTTGCCCATGGCAATCGTGAGGGTCTGGTTGGTCCATTCACCAAACCTGGAGGAGAGGGTAGGAAAGCAATATCTATTGACAATGTAAGATATTAACAGAACTATGGTCAGAACGTGACAAGTATGCAGATTTTCACATTTGTAAGGATATTGACACACACACACACACACACACACACACATAATATTGAACTCTGCTGTGGTCAAATAAAGCAACCATTACAAAGCAACTTATAATTTAAAAATTTGAATTGGGACACTTACCGATCATGTGCCATGGTGAAACAACTTTGATAGGCTTCAACACCGGCGCCACAGTCTTTGCCCTGGCAGGCTAGACAGGGTACTGACCTTTTAAGTAAAAAGTGACAAATTGAAACATTGTATGCTCTTTGAGATGACATTGATTGAAATCATAATAATTTCAGACATAATAGTATCACGTTTCAGGTATGACCCAGATGCAGACAGTGTCGAAGAAACAAAACAGTTTATTTCTAATACAGGGGCAGGCAAACGACATGTCAAAGGCAGGCAGGAGTAAAGGGTCCAGAACGGCAGGCAGTTTCAGGGTCAGGGCAGGCAGGGGTAAAGGGTCCAGAACGGCAGGCAGTTTCAGGGTCAGGGCAGGCAGGGGTAAAGGGTCCAGAACGGCAGGCAGTTTCAGGGTCAGGGCAGGCAGGGGTAAAGAGTCCAGAACGGCAGGCAGTTTCAGGGTCAGGGCAGGCAGGGGTAAAGGGTCCAGAACGGCAGGCAGTTTCAGGGTCAGGGCAGGCAGGGGTAAAGGGTCCAGAACGGCAGGCAGTTTCAGGGTCAGGGCAGGCCGGGGTAAAGGGTCCAGAACGGCAGGCAGTTTCAGGGCCAGGGCAGGCAGGGGTAAAGGGTCCAGAACGGCAGGCAGTTTCAGGTTCAGGGCAGGCAGGGGTAAAGGGTCCAGAACGGCAGGCAGTTTCAGAGTCAGGGCAGGCAGGGGTAAAGGGTCCAGAACGGCAGGCAGTTTCAGGGTCAGGGCAGGCAGGGGTAAAGGGTCCAGAACGGCGGGCAGTTTCAGGGTCAGGGCAGGCAGGGGTAAAGGGTCCAGAACGGCGGGTAGTTTCAGGGTCAGGGCAGGCATGGGTAAAGGGTCCAGAACGGCAGGCAGTTTCAGGGTCAGGGCAGGCAGGGGTCAATTATACAGTGAGGTGGGCCAAGGTATAAAATGGCAGGCAGACTCAAGGCAGGCAGAAGGGTCAAAAGGAGGGGTCAAAAGGACTAGGATACAGGAGCAAGAAACAGACGGGCGCAAGGGAACAAACGCTGGTAGGTTTCACAAGCAAAACGAACAGGCAACAGACAAACGGAGAACATAGGTATAAATACACAGGGGATGATGGGGAAGATGGGCAACACCTGGAGGGCAACAAGCACAAAGACAGGTGAAACATATCAGGGTGTGACAAACAGAATGTGATTGATAAACAAAATGTTATTTAACTTGCCTAGCTGTCCACCTCCTTGACAATTCCCCATCAGAAGAAGTGTATGTTGATATTGGCAGTCATGTGCTTCACTCCAAAATGACCAGCTTGGATCTCGGTCAGCATGGCCTCCTTTTCAATAGTAAAAATCACCCTCCTATGTGGCTGACCATCCTTCCCCTGTAGGTACATATGATTGCCTAACAAGTTGTAAGAGAAGAGTTGTTGAAATACTTAAGTCTAAGTACATAGGCCATCATTGTAAATAAAAATTTGTTCTTAACTGACTTGCCTAGTTAAATAAAATACATTTGAACTGCTGTCTTTCTCTCTCTCCATCTCTCTCTCTGTCTTCCACTCTCTTCCCACCTCTCTCCCTCTCTCTCACTTTCATCCTTTAAAAAAAAACGTTCTTCCCCCTCCCATCTCTCTCTCTCTCTGTCTAGTGAAGACACCAAGTTAAGAACATTTGGAATTACCATACTTGCTTACACCTATCCATTTGATTGATCAGGTTTAACTTATAGCTAGATACCTCAATATGACAGACATATAACTACATCAGTGGAGGCTGCTGAGGGAATGGCTGGAATGGAGTCAATTGAATGGTATCAACCACATGGAAACCACGTGTATGATACCATTCCATACATTATGAGCCATCCTCCCCTCAGCAGCCTCCACTGAACTATATGTATAGCTAGCAACATGTACTGTAGATTACCAACTAGCTAGATGAAAAATGGTTGTACAAAGTTATATCCGTCCAGATATCTAATAGAAGTTAACTGCTTAACGTTACCCTGAATTGTGAATTTCTCTGAATGTTGCGCCTCTTGTTGAGATCAGTGGTGCTTTCATAGTGCTTCGCCTGGTTGGAAAGTGCGCGAGCATTGCAAAATAAATGTAGAAATCTATGTTATTCAATTATTGCACCCACACTGCTTGCGCGTGTCAACGAGCGTCTGCGTTGCCAAGGACTAAAATAAAAGTCCTTTATATTTCTGACGCAGATCGAGCTGCAAGTCCTGCCTCTCCCATCTCCTCATTAGTTTATAGAAGCAGGTACCCACGTGCCATCTCCTCATTGGTTATACCCACATGGGTGCTTGAAAGACGAACTGTGTTGCCGTTCTTCGTGGTAATACTATGAAAGTTTAGATGCCAATCACCATATATGTTCAAAGAAGAAAATGCCTGGAAGGAGGAGAGATGACTAGAAACGATTCGGTTGACCGTTTTAGGTGTGGATTAATTGTCGGAGTAGAGGACCTTGTATGTTTCAGGCAAAATAACAACTCAATGTTTATATCCCAGGACAAATTAACTAGCAACAGCAAGCTAGCTAAATATGACAAATTAGCTAACAAGTGCAAGCTAACTAGCTAACTTGCCTTTTAATGCTTTTCGACCTGTCCCCAAATTAATGTAATTGGTTCAGAGTTTGTTATGACATTTTAACCTGCGTGTCGTGATCGCGTTTGGTGTAGGGGGACAAAATAAATGTATGCAAGATGGCACACGCTGGCAGCCGGTTTGGGTTCCGTGTAAGACGTTGAGTCTTACACGGAGGGAGTAGTGTAACAAAGACGTGCTCTTTGAACGCGCTCTTTGAAAGGAGGGAGTAGTGTAACAACCCTGGGTTTATAAGCGCGGATATTGACTATGCTCAAGCATGCTTTTGCGGCACAGTCGATAGCGTGCTGGACTTCGGGCTAGAAGGGCAATGGTTCGAGACCTGCTCCCTTCCTGTTTCATTACAATACGAACAGAAAGCTACAATAACAGTTACAGTAGCTAGTTAGCTAGCTAATGTTACCTAAATTAAACTGTCTGGTTGGCTAGCTAGTTAGCTGACTAGGCAGTAAGTAGCTAACAACTTCAATCTAAAAACACTTAAATTATTTATTCCTATTTAACAATATTTACTTATATATGGTAAAGAGTGTTCTCTTTCCAGTCTTTTCGGTCCTCTGAAGCAGCAGGTAGTCACCGTCAAAAACACAGTCCTTGGAGAGTAATTCTATGGCAATAATTTTGCTCAGACTGAGCGAGCGTTCATGAGTTAAATAGAACTAGAACTGCCCGCGTCCTCCTTCCTTTGCAGCTGCTACCCGGTAACATAGAGCCAAGCAACCAGCATAGCAACGGACGCTTCGGTTCATTATGTAATCCGGTCAGAATTTGCAAGTTCAGAGTCAAATACTTTGTCAGGATAGGCAACCGAAATGAATAATTAATGTATGTGTGTTATTGTAACGACAGACACCCTCGACCTTCTAGCCCGAAGTCCAGCGTGCTATCGACTGTGCCGCTGGAGCATGCTTTTGCTGCACAGTCGATAGTGCGCTGGACTTCAGGCTAGAAGGTTGAGGGTTCGAGACTGTTTCATTACATTGGTTTCAGAAGTGATCGGACCTTGCATCCATGACAGTGCGTGTTCTTGGCCGGTGAGCGCGTTCCTATAACAGGCTGACTACACCGCTCGTGCGGTGAGCGAGTGTTGCAAAATAAATTTAGAAATCTATATTATTAAATTATTGCACCCACACTGCTCGCGCATGCCAAGAGTGTGCAAAGCTGTCATCAAGGCAAAGGATGGCTACTTTGAAGAATCTAAAATATATTTTGAACACTTTTTTTGGTTAATACATGATTCCATATGTGTTGTTTCATAGTTTTGATGTCTTCACTATTATTCTACAATGTAGAAAATATTAAAGAAAAATCCCTTGAATGAGTAGGTGTGTTCAAACTTTTTACTGGTACTGTATGCAGTTGTCTATAACGACACAAGGCGAGACGAGATGCAGACGCAGGAGGCAGATGGTTTGAGCTCTGGTATTTTTACCATCCAAGGGATAGACAAAAGGCAGGTCAGGGAACGTTCAAGGGAACGTTGACGTTCAAGCGTCAGGGAAAGGAAAGAGTCCAAAACGGTACAGGGCAGCAGGCAGGCTCAAGGTCAGGGGCAGGCAGACTGGTCAGGCAGGCGGGCTCAGTCAGGACAGGCAAGAGTCAAAACCAGGAGGATGAGAAAATGAGAGACTGGGGAAAAACAGGAGCTGAGACAAAAACGCTGGTTGACTTGAACAAACAAGATGAACTGGCACAGACAGACAGAAAACACAGGTATAAATACCCAGAGGATAAGTGGGGAAGATGGGTGACAACTGGAGGGGGGTGGAGACAAGGACAAGTGAAACAGATCAGGGTGTGACATTGTCAGTAGTTATAATATACGTAATTCTAAATATACAAACATATTATTTCCGAGCAAGCTGCTCACTGTTAGACAGCGTGGCTACTTTTCCAAGAGGCACCTCTGCCAAATTGCTCCCGTTCTTTGTTGTGTAAGGCCATAGACAGAGTCTGGCTGTAATAGGGAGCAGCGGTAAGCATGACCATGCACAGAATGAATAGTGATGGTTGAGTGCCTTACTGGAAGGGAGACTACAACAGGAGCAGCTGCCTACCCCGGCTCTGCAGCCAACAGCCCAACAGTTCTGTTGTCGCACTCACTTGTAACTAAAGTTATTAGAGTAACAGATCAGTAATATGAATAAATGAATAACCCTCTCATAACCAACAATGTTTTTTGATCAAGCCACCAGTTTATTCTGAGCTGTGCTGAAAAACAAAACATCGACAACAAACGCATAGCCTAACCAACCAAGTGCTTAAACTGCAACAGCTTTGACCTCATAGTGCTTTTACAACCCACCATCCCACTGTTTTTTGGGGGATTAACTGAATTCACTATCCACTAGTCCACAGGTTTCCTCCTAACCTTTGGCTCTGACCACCACCTACTGTAAGGGTAAGCAGCAGCAGCGCCTCTACTCTATTATTCCTGACTTGTGAAATGAATTGTTGCTCAGCTCCTCTCCGCCGGCAGCTAGGTAGCTTTTCACTGTCCTTCATCCCTGCTCCCAATAAGGCTTCCTGGCCCCCTCGTCCCCACTCAAATTCGATTTACGCTGTGGCCTAGCTGAATTGGGGTCAGCAGGAAGGCCGAGCTGGCACTCCCCCAAGGCTTCTCTCTCTCTCTCTCTTCGCCTCTCTCTCTCCTCCAACCCACTCTCTCAAGTGCATCACTTATCACAGGAAGTGAGGCGAGGTGATTATTCATATTAATACGCTGAGCTGGTTATTAATTACATTGAGTTAATGCTGATGGTTGATAGCAGGTTTTTTCTCAGGCTGCACCATCAGTGGTGGCTGCCTCTCCCTCTTCATTTTACAGCAATTACCCAGCACTGAACCTCACTGATTGGGAAGGATATTAAATACACACAGACAGAGCTAGCTCTAATGTGCCAAAGAATGCGTTTAGCATTTTATTAACTCGAGTAACTGATGACGATCTAGAGCAGAAGTTTTTTTTTAAATGTCATCCAATGTCAAATTGATTTTACAATGAGATTTTATTGTTGCAGAGAGATGTTTTGTGCTCACTGTAGATGAAAACAGAACAGGTCTTGGTGAGCACAGTAAGAAACCAAATTTTAAATTAGATTTTTTTTTAATAAATTATTTCACCTTTATTTAACCAGGTAGGCTGGTTGAGAAAAAGTTCTCATTTGCAACTGCGACCTGGCCAAAGCAATTTGACACATACAACAACACAGAGTTACACATGGAATAAACAGACATACAGTCAATAATACAGTAGAAAAAGTCTATATACAGTGAGTGCAAATGAGGTAGGATAAGAGAGGCAAGGCAATAAATAGGCCATGGTGGCAAAGTGAAAAGAGAATTTCCAATCCCAATGATAATAACAATCAATCAATAGCTCTGACCAATTCCTGAGGTTTGTAAGACCATGGGTATAAAAATAATTAGTCAAAGACTCAGCTTATACAAAAGGTTAGTACCGTTTATTCAGAGAATGTTCTAAAGTCAAGAATACAAAACAATTAATTTTATACTGACTTCTCACGCCCACACAGCCATACGCACACACATGTCCTGCTACCCAGCCACCAGAGCTTTGTGACCTTGTTCTTGACACGTACTCCCTGTTCTCTCCCAATCTCTAGTCAGGTCGGCACCAAGCTCAGACAGTCTGTGTTTATAATACCATAAAGACACATTATCTTTACCCTAATTCTGATTAGGACTACACATTTATTGATTATGATTTTATACATTCTAATCAATTCCATACAATTATATGTTTCAGGGCGGAATATTCTAATCATTCAATTAACAGACAATTCTCACCTATCACAAAGTAATTACAATATAGCAATTAAACACTGGAATGGTAGATGTGCAGAAGATGAATGTGCAAGTAGAGATTCTGGGGTGCAACGGAGCAAGATAAATAAATAAATACAGTATGGGGATGAGGTAGTTGGATGGGCTATTTACAGATGGGCAATGTACAGGTGCAGTGATCTGTGAGCTGCTATGACAGCTGGTGCTTAAAGCTAGTGAGGGAGATATGTGTCTCCAGCTCCAGTGATTTTTGTAGTTCGTTCCAGTCATTGGCAGCAGAGAACTGGGATGCGAGGTGGCCAAACGAAGGATGGGCTTTGGGGGTGACCAGTGAGATATACCTGCTGGAGCACGTGCTATGGGTGGGTGCTGCGATGGTGACCAGTGAGCTGAGATAAGGCAGGGCTTTACCTAGCAGAGACTTGTAGATGACCTGGAGCCAGTGGGTTTGACGACGAGTATGAAGCGAGGGCCAGCCCACGAGAGCGTACAGGTCGCGTAGTGGTGGGTAGTATATGGGGCTTTGGTGACAAAACGGATGGCACTGTGATAGACTGCATCCAATTTGTTGAGTAGAGTGTTGGAGGCTATTTTGTAAATGACATTGTCGAAGTCGAGGATCGGTAGTTTTATGAGAGTGTGTTTGGCAGCATGAGTGAAGGATGCTTTGTTGCGAAATAGGAAGCCGATTCTAGATTTAATTTTGGATTGGAGATGCTTAATGTGAGTGTGGAAGGAGAGTTTACAGTCTAGTCAGACACCTAGATATTTGTAGTTGTCTACATATTCTAAGTCAGAACCGTCCAGAGTAGTGATGCTGGACGGGCGGGCAGGTGCGGGCAGCAATCAGTTGAAGAGCATGCATTTAGCTTTACTTACATTGAAGAGCAGTTGGAGGCCACGGAAGGAGAGTTGTATGGCATTGAAGCTCGTCTGGACTTTAGTTAACACCGTGTCCAAAGAAGGGCCAGAGGTATACAGAATGATGTCGTCTGCGTAGAGGTGGATCAGAGAATCAGCAGCAGCAAGAGCGACATCATTGATGTATACAGAGAAGAGAGTCGGCCCGAGAATTGAACCCTGTGGCACCCCCATAGAGACTGCCAGAGGTTCGGACAACAGGCCCTCCGATTTGACACACTGAACTCAGCATCATGTTGTGGGGGTGCTTTGCTGCAGGAGGGACTGGTGGACTTCACAAAATAGATTGTATCATGAGGTAGAAAAATTATGTGGATATATTGAAGCAACATCTCAAGACATCAGTCTTGGGGACAAAGATCGTACATGTCCCCATGTGCAAGTTAAAGCTTGTCGCAAATGGGTCTTCCAAATGGACAATGACCCCAAGCATACTTCCAAAGTTGTGGCATAATGGCTTAAGGACAACAAAGTCAAGGTATTGGAGTGGCCATCACAAAGCCCTGACCTCAATCCTATAGAAATGTGTGGGTAGAACTGAAAAAGCGTGTGCGCAAGGAGGCCTACAAACCTGACTCAGTTACACCGGCTCTGTCAGGAGGAATGGGCCAAAATTCACCCAACTTATTGTGGGAAGCTTGTGGAAGGCTACCCGAAACATTTGACCCAAGTTAAACAATTTAAAGGCAATGCTACCAAATATTAATTGAGTGTATGTAAACTTCTGAGCCACTGGGAATGTGATGAAAGAAATAAATGCTGAAATAAATCATTCTCTCAATTATTATTCTGACATTTCACATTTTTAAAATAAAGTAAATCCTAACTGACCTAAGGCAGGGACTGGGTTTAAATGTATTTGGCTAAGGTTTATGTAAACTTCCGACTTCAACTGTATGTGTAAATGTATTTTGCAATGCACAGGACGCGAGCGGTGTGGTCAGCATGTTCGATAGTAGGTGATAAATTGCTGTTACAGAGGGAGATTTTAAATCCATGTCTTACAGAGAGCCCTAGAGTCCTGAATGAAGAACTTCTGTTAAGTTGCTGCCTGTGAGCAACAAAGTGCCTATTTCTTTGTTTATTGTCATTTTTACTTTGAAGCTCTTGTGGAAAATAGTAGGAAATGTCTGTAAATAATGTATGTAAAGAATCATTGTGAAGAAAGAAAGATGCAGTACTGCAATGTGACATCATCTATAAATATGGGTGAATGCCTATTGTCTGTTTGTGACCTCTGAGGCAAAAAAAAAAATACCTTAACTTAAATAATATTTCAGTGGGTGAGTTTTTCCCTTTCTTCAAGTATATGCTTTTTGAACCTGGCACCCGAAGACCTTTTGTCACTACAAACATTTGAGCTAAGCACGCCAATTTCTCCTATGTTTACACAGAGACCCAACACAGCAAATGCCACCTTTTGTCAGAATCTCCCATCTGCCACCATGGGGACCAACATGCCTGGAAGGCTCTCTCTCTCTCTCTCTCTTCTCTAACACAATAATGTCTCCCAAGCATATGGCCCAGCAGGTTAAGGCATTGTTTTTCAGGATTCACAGATTAATGGGAATGTCTGCCAGCATTCGTCTGTACCAATCTGTCCGAGCAGAGAGAGTGGGACAGGCTTTGCCAGGTGGAGCCTGTCCAAAAGAAATGACTGAACAGCCATAATGGTTAGAATCACTGAAACTCTCAAACCCGTTGCAGAGCGGAGAACCTGAGGACTGGGTTGGGGTGGGGGGAGAAATGTGCAGAAACATTATTTCTATTTGTGTTTGCCCTGTCTCGTCCATCTGTGCTGAACTGCTTGAACTTGTGCCCAGAAAATAAGCAGTCAGGGAACCATAAGCATCATCCTCTTCTCTGTTAATAGTTCACAGATATATTCATGATGGAAACCAAGAATATTCATTTTTTTGTATTCATTTTTTTAATTAATGTGGACCTTTACCTAATTAATCACCTCTAAGTGAAATTCAATGCATATATTTTTAATTGAAATAGATGTATTTACCATGAAGGCTAAAAAGCTGGGAAAGCCTCCACTAATGGTCTCTTCTATAGAAACACAGACAGAGATGAAATGTCAAGGTCGTAATGGATTCACTAATATACTGCATACTGTATGGTGACCGACCAGGTGATAGTACGTGTTATCTGTGGGGTAGGCTATTCTCTAACAGCTATCCAGTTGTCACATTTTCACAGACATAGAGGGACTTTAATGACATGGCTGCTAGGGTAAAGATGTTAGCTCTCTTCAGAAATAGCCTTAACACAGCATTATTCACTCTGTGTGTACCGTAATAAAGTGTTAGAAGGGAAAAAAAACTGACTTTGCAGGCTGAATGATGCAATACACCTGCAATGACTTAATTCCCTTCTATTACAATGTGGCAATACCCACAGCTTACCTCTTCTTTTCATCAAGGTTTTAACTTTATTTCTCTATGGAATATTCAAGCAATCAATTGGACAAATAGCCTTCATCAACATCTCCTTATCTCCCCGAATGTCCTTGACTGTCGACTCTGACTTTGGTTTTTGTCAGTCACTTTATCAGGCATTGTACAATAGTGCTTTTAGTTGTATTCACACATTGTGTTACGTTACAGTCTTATTCTAAAATTGATGAGGGGAAAAAACTATCTGCACACGATAATGACAAAGCAAAAACAGGATTTTAGAAATGTTGCTAATTTACAAAAAATGTATGAAATATCACATTTATAAAAGTATTCAGACCCTTTACTCAGTACTTTGTTGAATAACCTTTGGCAGCTATTACATCTTCAAGTCTTCTTGGGTATGATGCTACAAGCTTGGCACACCTGTAATTGGGGAGTTTCTCCCATTCTTCTCTGCAGCTCCTCTCAAGCTTTGTCAGGTTGGATGGGGAGCGTCTCTGCACAGCTTTTGTCAGGTCTCTCCAGAGATGATCGATTGGGTTCAAGTCCGGGCTCTGGTTGGGGCACCCAAGGACATTCAGAGACTTGTCCCGAAGCCACTCCTGCATTGTTTTGGCTGTGTGCTTCGCCCCCAGGTTAAGGTCCTGATTGCTCTGGAGCAGGTTTTCATCAGGGATCTCTCTGTACTTTGCTCCATTCATCTTTCCCTCAATCCAGACTAGTCTCCCAGTCCCTGCCGCTGAAAATCAATCCCACAGCATGATGCTGCCACCACAATGCTTCACTGTAGGGATGTTGCCAGGTTTCTTCCAGAAGTGACACTTGGCATTCAGGCCAAAGAGTTCAATCTTGGTTTCATCAGACCAGGGAATCTTGTTTCTCATGGTCTGAGAGTCTTTAGGTGCCTTTTGGCAAACTCCAAGCGGGCTGTCATGTGTCTTTTACTGAGGAGTGTCAGATTGTTGTCCTTCTGGAAGGTTCTCCCATCTCCACAGAGGAGCTCTCGAGCTCTGTCAGAGTGTTCATCGGGTTCTTGGTCACCTGCCTGACCAAGGCCCTTCTCCCCGATTGCTCAGTTTGGCCGGGTGGCCAGCTCTAGGAAGAGTCTTGGTGGTTCCAAACTTCTCCCATTTAAGAATGATGGAAGCCACTGTGTTCTTGAGGACATTCAATGCTGCAGAAAAATGTTGGTACACTTCCCCAGATCTGTGCCTCGACACAATCCTGTCCCGGAGCTCTACGGACTATTCTTTCGACCTCATGGCTTGGTTTTTGCTCTGACATGCCCTGTCAACTGTGGGACCTTAAATAGACGTGTGTGCCTTTCCAAATCATGTAGAATCAATTGAATTTACCACAGGTGGACTCCAATCAAGTTGTAGAAACATCTCAAGGATAATCAATGGAAACAGGATACAACTGAGCTCAATTTAGAGTCTCATATCAAAGGGTCTGAATACTTATGTAAATAAGTTATTTCTGTTTTATTTTTTTACAAAAATCTGCAAAAATGTCAAACAGTTTTCTCTTTGTAATTATGGGCTATTGTGTGTAGATTTCTGAGGATTTGTTTTTATTTAATCCATTTTAGAAGAAGGCTGTAAAGTAAACACATGAGGAAAAAGTCAAGGGGTCTGAATACTTTCAGAAGGCACTGTATATATACACTACCGGTCAAAAGTTTCAGAACACCTACTCCGTTCAAGGGTTTTTCTTAATTTTTACTATTTTCTACATTGTATAATAATAGTGAAGACATCAAACCTATGACATAACACATATGGAATCATGTAGTAACCAAAAAGGTGTTCAACAAATCTAAATATTTTTATATTTGAGATTCTTCAAAGTAGCCACCCTTTGCCTTGATAACAGCTTTGCAAACTCTCAGCATTTTCTCAACAAGCTTCAGCTGGAATGCTTTTCCAACAGTCTTGAAAGAGTTCCCACATATGCTGAGCACTTGTTGGCGCTTTTCCTTCAATCTGCGGTCGGACTCATCCCAAACTATCTCAATTTGGTTGGGATTGTGGAGACCAGGTCATCTGATGCAGCATTCCATCACTCTCCTTCTTGGTAAAATAGCCCTTACACAGCCTGGAGGTGTGTTGGGTCATTGTCCTGTTGAAAAACAAATGATAGTCCTTCTAAGCCCAAACCAGATGGGATGGCATATCTCTGCAATTTATCTCTATCTCAGCAATTTGACCATGAAGGCCTGATTCACACAGTCGATGTTGAGATGTGTCTGGTACTTGAACTCTGTGAAGCATTTATTTGGACTCCAATTTCTGAGGCTGGTAACACTAATGAACTTATCCTCTGCAGCAGAGGTGTTTCTGGGTCTTCCATTCCTGTGGCGGTCCTCATGAGAGCCATTTTGATCATAGCGCTTGATGGTTTTTGTGACTGTGGTTGAAGATTTCAAAATGATTGATATTTTCCGTGTTGACTGACCTTCATGTCTTAAAGTAATGATGGACTGCTGTTTCCATTTACTTATTTGAGCTGTTCTTTGCCAGAATATAGACTTGGTAGTTTACCAAATAGGGCTATCTTCTGTATACCACCCCTACGCATTAAGAAGGAAAGAAATACCACAAATGAACTTTTAACAAGGCACACCTGTTAATTAAAAATGCATTCCAGGTGACTATCTCATGAAGCTGGTTCAGAGAATGCCAAGAGTGTGCAAAGCTGTCATCAAGGCAAAGGGTGGCTACTTTGAAGAATCTAAAATCTAAAATATATTTAGATTTGTTTAACACTTTTTTTGGGTTACTACATGATTCCATATGTGTTATTTCATAGTTTTTATGTCTTCACTATTATTCTACAATGTATAAAATAATAAAAATAAATAAAAACCCTTAAATGAGTAGGTGTGTGCAAACGTTTGACTGGTACTGTGTGCGTGTGTGTGTTTTGGTGACAGTTTGGTGAAGTTGTCTCGAGTCAGTACTCTTCAATATCTCCTGTGGTATTTTCCTTCAGGAGCCTGCAGGTACTTGGTCAGGTCAATACCTTTGTCCTCCCAGTTGGTGATTGCCTCTGAGAGCTCTTTTATTGTTTTTTAGGAGGGAGGGAGGCTCTGCTCATCCCAGCCTATTGACAGCAGAGGAGACTCACTGAGCTACAGCTATGGTCACAACAGAATTCTTACCGCTGATGTACATGCGTTGGATTGTGCTTCTGTCCCAATAGGCACATAATCAATAATGTAATAAGGTATGTCTGTACTAGGGTTGAGGGAGGAAGTAGGAGAGGCAGAGAGCAACTAGCCTACCCTCGCCTATCTAACCACACACGTGGCTATATTGAGAGAGTTTTGAGAGCTATGAGGCTGTAAAGAAAATAGGCGTCTTGATTTAGAATTAGGCCAATGAAGAAAGCCCTACACCAATGAAATCAATGATTCCATTAAGTCTGGATCGAGTGGTATTGATTAGGGGTGGCAGGTAGCCTGGCGGGTAGGAGCGTTGAGCCATTAACTGAAAGTTTACTAGATCAAATCCCAGAGCTGACAAGGTAAAATATGTCGTTCTGCCCCTGAGCAAGGCAGTTAACCTCCACACCTCTCTGATTTAGAGGAGTTGGGTTAAATGCAGAAGACACATTTCAGTTGAATGCATTCAGTTGTACATCTGACTAGGTATCCCCCTTTCCCCATTTCAGACACCGAAAAGCAATTTAAATGTATCCGGGGAAATCAGAAAACATCTCCAGACCTGATTAGAGATGCAGAGGAGATGAGTATATGAGGCAGGATATGTAGCAGTCAGCAGCTTTTAACAAGGCCAGAATAAGAGAACATTAGCCTGTCTGGGTAGTGACGGAGTGCAAATGAAGCTAGCTAGCTCAGGTCCCCTGGAGCTTCCCTGGGTACGCACACACTGATTGGCCATGTAAAAACAATGAATAATGCTACTATAGAAATAGATCCTGCAGTGCTCTGCATTTAACTTACTCTACCACTTAAAGTACTGCCAGTCCAATAATTGGATGAGGAATAACGAGACCATTGGATGTTAATGTTTCATTCAGGCCCCTCCCCTCTGCATCTGCCAAGGGTACTAGAAGGAACTTCTAGTACTAGCTGAAGTGTTGAAGAAAACAAACAAATCTCGCCTTGCAAACTCACACTTCGACATCATCCAAGATTAGAGAGGTGTCTTTCTGCTTAGTGTTAGTGTGATTAGTGTCTCAAAACGGAGGAGAGATTGGGCCGCCCATGCTGTCATTTCAAACACTGGAAGTCCCACTTAATGAAGGCGCTGATCTTTGCCCGAGGTGTGCAAATAAACTCTCATTGCTTACGCACAGAGCCATAGGAGGGAGAGAGCCCATCAAAGTCACACAGATCATTGGCTTCCAATCACCTGGCCTTCTGTTTGCATTGTGTCTGATGTGATGTTTGTTGTCTCTAGTCTAACAGACACAGATCAGAAGGTAAATGGAGGAAGAAGGCTGGGACACACACACAGTGCCCTTGAGGATTCCCATTTCACCTGAACTACCTCATTTGCAACACACAGTCACTCAGTATGTGAGACAATCCCGTGAAAGTCAAACAGACCAAGATAATAAATAATCTGATTATGACACCCCGCCCGCCGTACCCCCACACCTCTAAGATTAATATATGGCCTAGTGGTGATACACACACACACACACCCAGGCTGAACTAACACACAGAGAGGGTATAAAGTCACGCCCAGACTGAACTAACACACAGAGAGGGTATAATGTCACTCCCAGGCTGAACTAACACACAGAGAGGGTATAATGTCACACCCAAGCTGAACTAACACACAGAGAGGGTATAATGTCACGCCCAGGCTGAACTAACACACAGAGAGGGTATAATGTCACGCCCAGGCTGAACTAACACACAGAGAGTTAAAATAACATTTTAAAATAATCTATCAGCAAGTAGCCTAGCCTACAATACAAGATAATAAATTCAATAAATGAATGAAGCCAATAGGCTAGTGGTTTCAGCTATATTGTTGTTGAAACGATGTAGGCCTTATGACCTTTTTAACCAATAAGAGAATATGTCAAATTACTTGAATAGCCTATGGAAAAAGTGAAAAAATGTGTATTCGCATCAGTAAGCTAAGTGACTGAAATGTAAGTATTGGAAGGTTCATGAAAACACCAGGGAAGCTCATCAGGTAGGCTAGAGGCCAAATGTGTGTGTAGAGAAGATGTGCATTGCTTTCAATTGCTAGACTAATGATCATGAGCACTCACCTCAACACAGCTAACATTTCCCAGCATAATTGTAACCTAATATTCAAACGGAGATTCAGTGAAAAGAAAGATCTGACATTGATTTATCAAGAGAGGTTCCAATGCTTTTGTCAAAGCAGCAATGACTCTGTCCCAATCAAAAGGGAGCTGGAATTATCAGTTGACCACACATTTTATATAATTACATAATTTCTGAATGAAAGTTGGTACCTACATGTAGCCTATTGAAGGCAATAGGTCAGAATATACAGTGGCAAGAAAGTGTTTAAACCTTTTGGAATTACCTGGATTTCTGCATAAATTGGTCATCAAATTTGATCTGATCTTCATCTAAGTCACAACAATAGACAAACATAGTGTGCTTAAACTAATAACACAAATTATTGTATTTTTCTTGTCTATATTGAATACATAATTTAAACATTCACAGTGTAGGTTGGAAAATGTATGTGAACTCCTAGTCTAATGACTTCTCCAACCTGGAGTCCAAACAATGAGACGAGATTGGAGATGTTGGTTAGAGCTGCCTTGCCCTATAAAAAAACACTCACAAAATTTGAGTTTGCTATTCACAAGAAGCATTGCCTGATGTGAACCATATCTCGAACAAAAGATCTCAGGAGACCTAAGATTAAAGAATTGTTGACTTGCATAAAGCTGGAAAGGGTTACAAAAGTATCTCTAAAAGACTTAATTTTCATCAGTCCAAGGTAAGACAAATTGTATATAAATGGAGAAAGTTCAGCACTGTTGCTAATCTCCCTAGGAGTGGCCGTCCTGCAAAGATGACTGCAAGAGCACAGCGCAGAATGCTCAATGAGGTTAAGAAGAATCCTAGAGTGTCAGCTAAAGACTTACAGAAATCTCTGGAACATGCTAATATCTCTGTTGTTGAGTCTACGATACGTAAAACACTAAACAAGAATGGTGTTCATGGGAGGACACCACAGAAGAAGCTACTGCTGTCCCAAAAAAACATTGCTGCACATCTGTAGTAGGCAAAAGTGCACCTGAATGTTCCACAGCGCTACTGGAAAAATATTCGGTGGACAGATGAAACTACAGTTGAGTTGTTTGGAAGGAACATGTTTGGAGAAAAAAAGGCACAGCACACTATCATCAAAACCTCATCCCAACTGTAAAGTATGTTGGAGGGAGCATTATGGTTTGGGACTGCTTTGCTGCCTCGGGGCATGGACAGCTTGCTATCATCGATGGAAAAATGTATTCCCAGATGAAGATCAGATCAAATGTTATGACCGATTTATGCAGAAATCCAGGTATTTCCAAAGGGTTCACATACTTCTTGCCACTTTACATACAATAGGCCTATAACATCCAAGTTGCATGATTGCCGATGCTTACACATAAGTGTCTCAATAAAAATGTTCTATGTTTAAAATTCTAAAACACCAAATTAGACCTGCCTTGTTATAAATTAGGCCTACCTTTATTATAAATTAGGCCTACCTTATTATAAATTAGGCCATCATCACTGTCAATTGTGAATGATAATTATTCACGTTTTACTGGTGAAACGTCCATGCTACATGCATGCCAACCATTTGATCCCAATTTCAGGTTCATGGAAATATGCATTTTGATCATCTTAAATGACGTAGGCTAAGTAGCATAGCTGTTTAATCTCATTTTAGAGCCGATGGAGTTAAACACAGCCACCTGGAATTTGTTTCAATCAAAGCATATTTTAGCCTATGGCACCTGCGGTTGAGGTCTGTCCACATGAGAAAAAAACATTTCAGCACAATCATCCTAAATTTTCATCAGAAATGATGTGGTGTTTTTGGTATGACAGTAGCCTAACATTATCTATGCTATTATATTTGGTTTGTTATGTAGAATACTAATGAATCATAACGTGATCTTCCAAGACATGGCACCATTCTGGAAGTGGCGGAGCATGGAGGTGGCACTGCACCCCTGATTTATAACGGTTGGATGACTTCTGGGAGTTTTATCTCAAACCACTTTTTACACCATTGCAGCTAGACAAAAGATTCGGGAATGACCCAAAATCATGTAGGACTAAACCCCCGAAAGCCAGATCCTGGTGACTTCCCTGGTCCTTAGACGTATGTGTAGAGAAAGAACACAGTGACATCCCTGTTTAACCTAACAGATAACCTGCTCTTGAAGCTGAACGCTAAGCTATGGACATAAAACTAGGTAAATACACCTGTACTTTTAGGAAACAACATTTCTCCGTGAACAGTGGCAGGCTGGCTGTTTTTTGTGCTGTGTGACCGTTACCCGGTGATTGTAATGGCCTATAGTAGAGCACAGAACCATCCAGAGTCTGGGAAAGGAAACAGCTCCCCATCACAGCACTGCACTCTGCAATCCTGCCAGTCAAGGAAAGGAAGCCATTTTGAACCTTTTCCCTACAAATGTTTAACTCCAGGAATCTGTACAACTGGTGGCATATCTCTGTGTGCTTAGAAAGATTGTCAATATGTGCAAATGCATAGTAATTTGACAATTAAATTCAGTGCATCTGTTACAAGTTTCTATAATTATTCAAGCACAGTATTAGCTTAGATTTCGCATAAAGTTCCAGCACATTTATCAGTGCTCTAACGGTATCAGTGTACAAGACTATACTGTAGCTACCGTAGTAATAACCCCAACGACCTGTTTGATGTTTTTGAGCATGAATGAATAATTAGCTTTTGGATGCCTCCTACCTGCTCCTCTGTAAATAGTGTTGTGCTGAAGGTCTGAACTCGCTTCTTTGTTGTCTCCAATTATTCCTCCTCTCTGGCCTGACTCTCTTTTTCTCTCACTCTACCCACACTCTGATCCCAGAGAGCTTTCTTTTGCCAATTATGATCATTAAAAAAAGCAGACATTTTAGAATGCTCTCATGTTGGGCTTGTTGTGCTAAGAGATTACTGCACACAGTGCTAGCTATAATAACGGAAAACAAATAACTAGTTAACCGCATTGTTCTATTGAGATTGCAGGGGAGGTTTTTTTACCCTCCCATGATCCTTGGGAAGAGGCTGACTTCTCTCAAGGGTGGTTTTCATTTATCTGTTTGTTTTGTCATGTTAATTGCTTCCTTTGTTTTATCTGTCTTGTAATTAATTTTGAAATGTTAGCCATGCACTGAAGCTGAAAGGGAAATCTTATATACGATAGTTCAATGAGGTAGCGTTCTCTTGGCAGTCGCCAAACTCAGACTCGTCGGACTGCCAGATGGTGAAGCGTGATTCATCACTCCAGTGAATGTGTTTCCACTGCTTCAAAGTTCAATGGTGGCGAACTTATCACCACTCCAGCCGACACTTGGCATTGCACATGGTGATCTTAGGCTTGTGTGCGGCTGCTCGGCCAAGGAAACCCATTTCATGAAGCTCCCGACTAACAGTTTTTGTGCTGACTTGCTTCCAGAGGCAATTTTGAACTTGGTAGTGAGTGTTTAGCAATTCAGGACAGACAATTTTTGTTGCCCTTAGAAATGTCCACTTTACAATAATAGCACTTACAATTGATCGGGGCCCTCTAGCTGGGCAGAAATTTGACGAACTAACTTGTTGGAAAGGAGTCATCCTATGACGGTGCTACGTTGAGAGTCAATTAGCTTTTCAGTAAAGCCATTCTACTGCCAATGTTTGTCTATGGAGATTGCATGGCTGTGTGCTCGATTTTATACACCTGTCAGCAACGGGTGTGCCTGAAATAGCCAAATCCACTAATTTGAAGGGGTGTCCACATACTTTTGGAATATATAGTGTATATCCACCCACAATATCTCATGAGCTTACAGTTATATTCCCTGTGGGAACAGACGTTGTTATAACATGTCTCTCTTATTCTCTTCACAGGTGAGGAGAATCTGCTGGCAATACTGAAGAGGCGATGGTGGAAGTACATGATTCTGGGACTAATAGACATCGAGGCTAACTACCTGGTTATCAAAGCCTACCAATACACCACACTAACAAGCGTACAGGTGAGTCTGTTTACGTCTATCACATCTGAACCCATAGGTGTGTGTGTGTGTGCGCAATGGGTGCATGGGTACAAACGTGTGTGTAGGTGTTTGTGTGTCTACTATATTATTCTGCCGGTCCCTAGACATCCCCCTGACTGGTCAGCCATAAGACGGTAAGACAGCAATGGCCTTTGAGTCCAGAGGCGTAGGCAGAAATTGCTGTGTGGCTGGGCCTGAGTAAAAGTGACTGGGCCAACATTTTCTAGCAGAAATACATAGACATCAGTGGTGTAGTCGTGGTGCATGGAAAAGTGGTGCATGGAAAACATTTCCCAAATGGCCTGCCTGGTGAATGAATAAGCATCCTGTGCAAAATAATTCTATGAAAAACAGATGTAGGCTACTCTGAATTACCTACAATCATGGCAATGCAAAATACATCCACCATGATATCCAGAATGAAATAAAAGGCCCTTATGGCTGATATGTTAGGCTAAGGGGCCAGATAAGCGGATGTTAGTCGTTACTGATTCATCTCTGTATTGTATGTTTTGCTAGAGGACATTTATGGATTACAAAAAAAGGCTTAGGCTACATTAAATTCCATACACCATGGTTTCCACATATTCCTACCCTAATATTACTATTTTTGTATAACTTTTTTATATTTTAGTCTTGCCACTTGATTTCTGTAGGCCTAGGCTATTTCGTGTACAGGGGAACTGATGATCGCAACCGGATTGAGTCTGGTCCTCTGGCCTGAACCTCATAACCTGTCCCTAAAGTTCTTCTATCGAGAAGCAAAATAAATCTGTAAAACTGATGAGACATGAAAAAATGCCCAATTCTCATTGTGAATGTGACTCATTCTCATTGTGACTGCGAATCATTCTCATTGTGAATGCGAATCATTCTCATTGTGAATGCGACTCATTCTCATTGTGAATGTGAATAATTCTCATTGTGAATGTGACTCATTCTCATTGTGAATGCGAATATCAGGAGTCAGAGAACAGAGTGGAGGGCGGAGCTGTCTCGTGCTGAAATATTTTATTAGACTTTCGCGGGCTCAGCATTACCTGCCCGTATGGTACTCAAAAGCCCAAAAGTGCCTACTTTTTGTGAAAACAACCACCCACAACACAATACAAACACTTTAGGCTTATATCTTGAACTGTTTGGCTATGAAACTTATGGGTATGAAATTAATAGCTCACTTTGAATAAGCAAACGCTACTCTATAGACATTCAGACATGAAATCATGTCTGGTATGAGTACAACAGCTCACTTGAATCCGCAACCATCATACATAGCCTAATATCACGGTGGGTATGAATACAGTAGCTCACTTTGAATCAAACACATAGGCCTGACCTACCAAGGCAGGCATGAAAACATTAGGCTAAATTGAAAATAAACAGTATCCAGACCTAACTTTCACATTTTACAGCACAAGTGTAGATGCCTAGGCATGGTGTTGAAGGTGGAGATTATATCACCATAGTCCAAAAGGTCCCTGAGTTCCGTTTCAAAGGACAACCAGGCTACAATTGTTGAGATGTGCAGTCAGCATGCAAGTTCTGATGGATGTTTTGATACGGCCTGTAGTGAAAAAAATGGCCAGACCAGTTGCACTAAATTCTTCCACTGCTCTGTCGTTTGCTACATACTTTAGTCTGAGACTGCCATCATTGAAGTCATTTGTGGTGAAGAGGGGCAGGAAGGGGGGTTGTACAAAACAAAGTCATCAGTGATTGGATTGTCTCTAACCAATCAGAATATCAAAGCAAATGACATATTTTTAAACTGCCACTTTACCCAGATGTGTTCTGGCTCTGGCCCAACCCATCGGTTTCTGGACCAATCAGACTACCCCGTGTTCACATTCGGTACTCAGATCCAGACTCATTGTGGAGAAGAAACTAACGTTTGTTTGTGTGGCGTTTGGCCAGAGCAAGGAGTCTGCGTAGCCAGGCAAGTGGAGAGGTCTCTCTCAACAGTAAGTCATACGAAGTGTGATGATGTTCCTTAGTTGTCTATTGATATTTGGAGAAATGTCAGGGCTACAGCTGTCTAAACCTTCAATAAGGGATGGGAATTCCTGACCTCATAAACACGCTTCATTCAGCATCTTCAGCAGAGATATGATAGTGACCACATGGGGCCAGCAGTGATTATTTCAGTGGAAAAGTCCTAGACCCTGGCAGACAGGGCGCTGCTGCTTTCATTTAGGTCTGACCCCAATTAGGTGACTGGCAAATTGTTTGGTCATAAGGCTGTTGGTCGACCTTGATTGTTGTCGTCGTGCAGTAACAAATATATATATATATTTGCGCCCATCTCAGTGAACTAGTCCATTGTGGAGGCCTAGACTAAAAGCCAATTTATGTTTGATCCAAAAAAAATGTAATCGGATGCTCCATAGGGGTGGTGTGACACAAATGCGGAGCCTCCAGAGGCATGCAGAGGCCAAATCAAGCACCATACCGCATGTTCTTGCGCCTCCCAAATTTTGTAACAATGCGGAGGGCTCTGTATAGCTCTGCATTAGCATAATTAGTTAACGGTAGGTTGGGGCAGTAGCTCCTGTATATAAACAAACTCACTACCTTGAAAACAGCTCTGCACTGCTCAGCGAAGCGCAATAAGTATGAATGCCTTGACTTCTGCTGAGGCCATATCACCATAACTGCTGCATGGCCAATGCAGATGTGGGATTGATCATGTGCACATTCATTGTTGTGCTTTGCTTGTTAGTGTAGATTAGTACATTTACCGTTAATTCCCATAATTTCTAATCTACAATGTTGTTCATTTGGTTATGGTAATTTATTTTAATGCATTCAATATTATTATTCAAGTATTCCCATTCTCATTGTGTGAGTGGACACTTTTTTGTTGTTGCAGAATGCAAAACCAATGCTACATTTGTGAGAAACAAGTTTTGGTTCATTTCATTCCATTTACGAGGTGTCAATTTAGTCTTGGTCTATTGTTTGGAGCCTCCTGTCAATGTTGAGTAAGGACACACACGCATAGAAGTAGGCCTATAGGCTACCTGGCCTGCGCACAAATGTAGGCATATAAATGTGCTCATTTGGGCATCTGATAGTATTTCTGATTGGCTTAATGCACCACCACTAGTGACCTATGGAGCTTCTCAAAGTCATATTTTCTTCACCTCAAACAGCAAGCAAAGTCTGGTTTTACATTTATTCAGAATAACAATCTTTCCAGCTCTCTCCCTTTTGATAACCACTCAGCGTGAAAGGGAAACATGTCATGCTCTGATCCAGTGGAAACGTCATAAAATAGGCCTACCTCATAAACTCTTATCAGTGCTTGACTTGGACTGAAATATATACTCATTTTGGGTGCTGGTACTGTTTATATTTAGGTGCAGGAGTTCCACAATACTGTTGAGCTAATATTCTATAAGAGGAACATGAGCTCAAGCAGTAGAAAATTTGAGGTGCTGGTACTCAGCTCCAGTGTGTTTCTTATCTCTTGCGCAAATAGCCTACAACTGTGTCTGTCCCGAGCTCACTGGCGCTGGAAATTCTAATGGCCAGAATATTTTATACAATACTAGCGCAAGCTTCGGGCTGGGCCCAAGTTAATAGTTGATGCAATGTTTTAAGTTCGTTGCAGACAGGCCATGTGTAGCTGTAATGTGGTCTGTGTGTAGCTTGTGTAGAGGAGTCAGGCGCAGGAGCAGATATGAGTAAATAAACGTAATTTACTCAAAATAGACAAATATAATACAATAAAGCTAGCCCACATAACGGACCGATTTACATACAAACAATTACTCACAGGGATTAATACGGTAATCTGGGGGAAGCTGTAACCTGTAGCATACCTCGTTCAGTCTCCTCAGGACTTTAAATGGCCCCACAAACAGCGGACCCAGCTTCTGGCAGGGCAGGCGGAGGGGCAGGTTTCAGGTCGAGAGCCAGATCCAGGCCTCCCGGGTGGCGCAGTGGTTAAGGGCGCTGTACTGCAGCGCCAGCTGTGCCATCAGAGACTCTGGGTTCGCGCCCAGGCTCTGTCGTAACCCGGCCGCGACCGGGAGGTCCATGGGGCGACGCACAATTGGCCTAGCGTCGTCCGGGTTAGGGAGGGCTTGGTCGGTAGGGATGTCCTTGTCTCATCGCGCACCAGCGACTCTTGTGCTCAATGAGGTTAAGAAGAATCCTAGAGTGTGAGCTAAAGACTTACAGAAATCTCTGGAACATGCAAACATCTCTGTTGACGAGTCTACGATACATAAAACACTAAACAAGAATGGTGTTCATGGGAGGACAACACAGAAGAAGCCACTGCTGTCCAAAAAAAACAAAGTGTACCTAGATGTTCCACAGCGCAACTGGCAAAATATTCTGTGGACAGATGAAACTACAGTTGAGTGGTTTGGAAGAAACACACAACACTATGTGTGGAGAAAAAAAAGCCACAGCACACCAACATCAAAACCTCATCCCAACTGTAAAGTATTGTGGAGGGAGCATCATGGTTTGGGGCTGCTTTGCTGCCTCAGGGCCTGGACAACTTGCTATCATCGACGGAAAAATTAATTCCCAAGTTTGTCAAGACATTTTGTTGCATGAGAATGTTAGGCTAGCTGTCCGCCAATTGAAGCTCAACAGAAGTTGGGTGACGCAGCAGGACAATGACCCAAAACACAGAAGTAAATCAACGACAGAATGGCTTCAACAGAAGAAAATACGCCTTCTGGAATGGCCCGTCAGAGTCCTGACCTCATCCCGATTTGAGATGCTGTGGCATGACCGCAAGAGAGCAGTTTACACCAGACATCCCAAGAATATTGCTGAACTGAAACAGTTTTGTAATGAGGAAGTCTGATTCCCAACTACAGAAAACGTTTGGTTGAGGTTATTGCTGTCAAAGGAGGGTCAGAAAGGGTTCACATACTTTTCCCACCCTGCACTGTGAACGTTTACACTGTGTGTTCAATAAAGACATGAAAACGTATAATTGTTTGTGTGTTACTAGTTTAAGCAGACTGTGTTTGTCTATTGTTGTGACCTAGACGAAGATCAGATCAAATGTTATGACTAATTAATGCAGAATTCCGGGTATTTCCAAAGGGTTCACATACTTTGTCTTACCACTGTAGATTATTTTATTAAAACACATAGGGCGTATCTATATATGGAAAAATACAGGTTAACAAATTTAGACCAATCTATTGGTCGAAAGAACAAACTACTTTCGGTCGACTAAGATTTTTTTTGTCAGGGACAGCCCTACTCTCATTATTCCATATTGATCCTCCTGGAACCGGGTATGCAGCTCAGTCAGCTGTCTGTTCCAGAAGATGAGTCTAGCATTTTTGGGCAGCTGTTATAGACTATTTAGAATTTTATTTGGTCATATTTGGTTATTTATGTAGAAATGTTCAAAATGTTGCACTTTTTAAGGGCCTCTTCACTCTTCTCTATGTAGTGCTATGAACTTACGGGTAAGTTTAAAACATTACCCTGGCTTTGATTGTGATGGCTTTGTACTATAGCCTTCACATTTATCCAGTGGAAAAGAGTGGGGTTTGCTAGCCTGGTGTTGAAGCGTGCCTCGCAAAGATGCTTCCAATCTTTATATACTGTATGTCTCTAACAAATGAGCCTTCCATAGTGGCCTCGGAGAAATGTATACACAGTTTTACAGAAAAGAGCGTGCTTTGTCGAACTGTATGCCAGCTAAAATAAAACTGTCCATACCGAGTGGTGCAGCGGTCTAAGGCACTGCATCTCAGTGCTTAAGGCATCACTACAGACCTGGTTAGATTCCAGACTGTATCACAACTGGCCGTGATTGGGAGTCCCGTAGGGCGCCGCACAATTGCCCCAGCATTGTCCGCGTTAGGGCTTGGCCGGGGTAGGCCGTCATTGTAAATAAGAATTTGTTCTCAACTGACTTGCCTAGTTAAATAAAGGTTAAAACAAATTTATTCCAAAACGAGGATGACTCATATTTTTGGTTGTGTGGGTGGTTCGTCAACTACAGTTCAGACAAATGCGCAGGTGGCCTCGTGATGACATGCTCACCATGACAAGGCCGGGCTGGGCGATGTTGAGCTGTGCTGTGGAAGTCAAAGCAGTAGCTAACCTCATGGGCTGACGATGACTCTGACAGATTTGGTTTAACCAATGGAGGTAGTGGAGCAGGTGTTGTCTTCATCCTCCATCTGTGGCTTTTTGAAAAAGTGCATGAGTGAACTATGTTTTGCCATAACTTGTGACTAGCTGGCTAGCGCTAGTTCGCATTAGCAAAGAATTGCAGAGGGTATAAACAATTTTCCCACAGTTAGCATGCTAGTAGGTACATGTGTGGGGGGGTGGGTAGTGGTACCATATGATTGCGATAAAACAAATTAGCCTCCTACTGCATTTTTCAACATTTCTGTTTAGTCAGGAGACAATACAAACTACAAATCTAATTCATGTACTTAATGTTATGCGTATATATAAAATGAAATAAATGAATTTGATTTGTTGTTTGTAATATACACTGCTCAACAAAATAAAGGGAACACTTGAACAACACAATGTACAGTACCTTGCGAAAGTATTCGGCCCCCTTGAACTTTGCGACCTTTTGCCACCTTTCAGGCTTCAAACATAAAGATATAAAACTGTATTTTTTTGTGAAGAATCAACAACAAGTGGGACACAATCATGAAGTGGAACGACATTTATTGGATATTTCAAACTTTTTTAACAAATCAAAAACTGAAAAATTGGGCGTGCAAAATTATTCACCCCCCTTAAGTTAATACTTTGTAGCGCCACCTTTTGCTGCGATTACAGCTGTAAGTCGCTTGGGGTATGTCTCTATCAGTTTTTCACATCGAGAGACTGACATTTTTTTCCCATTCCTCCTTGCAAAACAGCTCGAGCTCAGTGAGGTTGGATGGAGAGCATTTATGAACAGCAGTTTTCAGTTCTTTCCACAGATTCTCGATTGGATTCAGGTCTGGACTTTGACTTGGCCATTCTAACACCTGGATATGTTTATTTTTGAACCATTCCATTGTAGATTTTGCTTAATGTTTTGGATCATTGTCTTGTTGGAAGACAAATCTCCGTCCCAGTCTCAGGTCTTTTGCAGACTCCATCAGGTTTTCTTCCAGAATGGTCCTGTATTTGGCTCCATCCATCTTCCCATCAATTTGAACCATCTTCCCTGTCCCTGCTGAAGAAAAGCAGGCCCAAACCATGATGCTGCCACCACCATGTTTGACAGTGGGGATGGTGTGTTCAGGGTGATGGGCTGTGTTGCTTTTACGCCAAACATAACGTTTTGCATTGTTGCCAAAAAGTTCAATTTTGGTTTCATCTGACCAGAGCACCTTCTTCCACATGTTTGGTGTGTCTCCCAGGTGGCTTGAGGCAAACTTTAAACAACTCTTTTTATGGATATCTTTAAGAAATGGCTTTCTTCTTGCCACTCTTCCATAAAGGCCAGATTTGTGCAATATACGACTGATTGTTGTCCTATGGACAGAGTCTCCCACCTCAGCTGTAGATCTCTGCAGTTCATCCAGAGTGATCATGGGCCTCTTGGCTGCATCTCTGATCAGTTTTCTCCTTGTATGAGATGAAAGTTTAGAGGGACGGCCAGGTCTTGGTAGATTTGCAGTGGTCTGATACTCCTTCCATTTCAATATTATCGCTTGCACAGTGCTCCTTGGGATGTTTAAAGCTTGGGAAATCGGGGCCTCCCGGATGGCGCAGTGGTTAAGGGCGCTGTACTGCAGCGCCAGCTGTGCCATCAGAGTCCTGGGTTCGCGCCCAGGCTCTGTCGTAACCGGCCGCGACTGGGAGGTCCGTGGGGCGACGCACAATTGGCCTAGCGTCGCCCGGGTTAGGGAGGGCTTGGTCGGTAGGGGTGTCCTTGTCTCATCGCGCACCAGCGACTCCTGTGGCGGGCTGGGCGCAGTGTGCGCTAACCAAGGTGGCCAGGTGCACAGTGTTTCCTCCGGCGCATTGGTGCGGCTGGCTTCCGGGTTGGATGTGCGCTGTGTTGAAGAAGCAGCGGCTTGGTTGGTTGTGTATCGGAGGACGCATGACTTTCAACCTTCATCTCTCCCGAGCCCGTACGGGAGTTGTAGCGATGAGACAAGATAGTAGCTACTACACAATTGGATACTACGAAATTGGGGAGAAAAAGGGGTAAAATTCAAAAAAAAAAAAAGCATTGATCTTTTTGTATCCAAATCTGGCTTTAAACTTCTTCACAACAGTATCTCGGACCTGCCTGGTGTGTTCCTTGTTCTTCATGATGCTCTCTGCGCTTTTGACGGACCTCTGAGACTATCACAGGTGCATTTATACGGAGTGGATTGTATTTATTGTGGATTGTATTTAGTCATTTAGGTCAACATTGGATCATTCAGAGATCCTCACTGAACTTCTGGAGAGAGTTTGCTGCACTGAAAGTAAAGGGGCTGAATAATTTTGCACGCCCAATTTTTCAGTTTTTGATTTGTTAAAAAAGTGAAATATCCAATAAATGTCGTTCCACTTCATGATTGTGTCCCACTTGTTGTTGATTCTTCACAAAAAAATACAGTTTTATATCTTTATGTTTGAAGCCTGAAATGTGGCAAAAGGTCGCAAAGTTCAAGGGGGCCGAATACTTTCGCAAGGCACTGTATATAGAGGCCAGATGTGCGCAATGAAAGTTCCAGAGGGATCTGTGACATCGTGGGATTCTGTCTTTGTCTCTTCCTCTGTCACTGCCCCCGCCTCTACTCAGCCAGCCAGAAAACAGATGGAGTGTCAGGGTCTATCTCCATCAGATACCGCTCTGCTTACATCATCCCCCGTCCGCCACTCGAGACCACTCCGCCTCATCGTTGTTTCTAGAAGGGCAATCGATGACAAGCATGGAACCTCGGTCTCACAGAGTGTCAGGGCCAGTAGTGTGGAGCGCTGACTGTTCTGCTGAAGTGAAGTGGTGGAAGTGGAGTGTAAAAGGTAACAGAATCCCCTCATTGGTGGTCTGGCCCTGTGACAGACAGGCAGACAGACTGGATGATGCATGGACGAGTTGATCAGTACCTCCATGCCTTGCTGACCCAGAGGCAGCCCAACGTAATGATGTGACAAGCACACGGGTGGCCTGCAGCAACTGTTCACACAGGGATGGATCTATCTATCCGCATGGTGTGACTGTCACTGAGTGACTAGGCCGGAAGGTGAGGAGAGTGATAGGGTGACTCTTCCACTGTGAAGAGACGGATATTTGAGAGCAGCAGACTACAGCAGTAGCTCTCTCTTCAAAGTAAACCCAGTCTGAGGATATTGTGAAGGTGATTAAACGTTCAGAGGAAGGTGCGCTCAAGGAATCACTGTAAATATTGACTCAGTAAACAGCTATAACTCAAACTGGTACAAATATTTTGAAATAAATAGATTTTTTTTCAGATCTGCTGTGCAAGTTGTTTTGATAATGAGCAGTGTTTCCCCTACGATTTTCTTCCGCAGTGGTGGCAAAGTCAGCGTGGGGGGATTGCCTGGTAATGGGCGGGGCTAATGGCGCCGTCTCTGACCCGAACATTTTTGAGGACCTCGTCTTTGTCGCAGAGACAATATTTTTGTTTTAAAGCAAATTTCCTGTAATTCTACAAATTGGTGGAGAGAACAGTATAATAGTTTTCTTCTATTCTACACCTTTAGTCATAGCATATGAACACGACATAAGCCATCTGAATGACTCAAACATTATAACAAAATCAATGAGGGCCCCATGACAGCTTGATGATGAGAGGTCTAAGGAGAATGGCAAGAATCTTGCAAGCTAGCAGGCGGGCCACAAACATCAGCACAGTACAACAGTGGTGTGCAGAACGCACAACTTGTCGGTCCTTGTCACAGATACGCTATTGCAGCAGACGACCACACCGGGTTCCACTCTTATCAGCTAAAAACAAGAAGTGGCTCCAGTGGGCAAAAAATATAGCCTGGTCCGACAAATCCCAGTTCCTGTTGAATCATGCTGATGGCAAAGTCTGGATTTGGCGTAAGCAGTCCATGGCCCATCCTGGCTGGTGTCAACGGTACTGGGTGGTGTTGGTGTAATGTTGTGGGGAATGTTTTCCTTGCACATGTTACCAATTGAGCAACGTGTCCATGGCCCGAAGAATTCAGGTTGTTTTGGAGGCAAAGGGGGGTCCAACCCAGTACTAGATGGTTGTACCTAATAAACTGAACACTGAGTGTATAGCTTCATTATCATTTCTACATGCTTTATAACTGGTTTTAGTCATTTAATGTATATTTGTTATTCTGGGGGGGAGTGGCGGCAACTATAATAAATAAAATATATATTATCATATTGTAATATAATAAATAAAATGGAGTTAAGCAGAGGCTAAATGAATATAGGGGAAACACTGAAAAAGAGAGCAGCTCAGGTCAAGTGAACTCAAATTAAGTAAGTTTGGTGTTAGTAAGAGACTTGATCAATGGACCGTCTCACTTTAAGTCCAAGTCAGACACTTATTTTGTTCCTCTGTGCAGGGGATGTGGGTATTTATTTAATTGGCTCTCCCACTGATTCTTTAGGGAGGGTGGAGGAAAGAAATAGGCACAACAATTCTCAATAGTTTTTTAAAATAAACTATAACGAGGTTAGACAATGCCTCATCAATATTAATATTTCCGTCATGAAGAGAACGAGGAATAAAACAGTGCTATTAAGGACTTTCCCATTAAGGGGGAAATGATTAGTTGTTATGAATGGTCGTAGAGTCTGGCTAGGCTCCAGTATGAGGAGATCAGTGGGTACATCTGGAGAAAACTCCTCTTCATCAACTCATTATAACAGCTGGCTAGGGACATTATCTTCACTGCTATTCACACTCTTCCAGTTAGAGATATGCAGGTAGCCAGCCTGGGGACATAACACACTGAGGTATTAAATTAAGATGTATTTGGTAGAGTTAAGCAGAGAGTCTTATTAGGGCTGACTAAATCGCCAGGGGTTTCATTTGTTTGCTGGTATTTGTAAAGAGGATTTCATTACCAAGTCATGTCTATTATTTTGCCAATAACTCACTGTATCAATTGTCAGTTTCCTGCCATAGCTGTTACACAGATAGCACTGAGAGAACAGATGTGAGTAACACAGAACTCAACCTCAATCATTCACTCACTTTCAGGGTTCTCTCATGGTTATTGTTACCCTACGTCAGGGTTCTCTCATGGTTATTGTTACCCTACATCAGGGTTCTCTCATGGTTATTGTTACCCTACATCAGGGTTCTCTCATGGTTATTGTTACCCTACATCAGGGTTCTCTCATGGTTATTGTTACCCTACATCAGGGTTCTCTCATGGTTATTGTTACCCTATATCAGGGTTCTCTCATGGTTATTGTTACCCTACATCAGGGTTCCCCAAGTGGCGGCCTGTGGCCCGAATTTGACCCCAAGTTTTCTGAGAAACAGTTTTATTTTTTATTATTGAACATAAAAGGCTGTAAAAACACAAGGAAATCAGCTCCAATTGATTTTTATTTTGGGAATCTGTTACCAAGCTTTCCCACACATAGTAGAGAGACACGTGGTCGTATACAAATATAAGCAAGGTTTGAAATAATTGTTTTAGTCAAATCTTTGGGCTTCTTGCGGTCAGTTTGCATGCCGGTCCACCCGACCATCCGCTCAAGAAAAATCCCTGGCCTACACTGTTTATCTCTCTCCATTTCTTGCTTCCTGTCACTTTTCCCTTTCTCTCCTTCTCTTTCTCGCTCCCTCTCCTCTGTGCTCCTTTTCCTCTCTCCCTTGTTCCCTCTTTTTATTTTTCTATATTTTTCTCTCTCCTGCTCTGTTACATCTATCTTCCTTTCCTTCTCTCCCTCTCTCTCAAGGGCATGCTACAGGAACAGACCGGTTAATATAACCAAGCGGTGAAAAAGCCTTCCATTAGAAACACACTGGCCTGATGAGAGAGGAGAGACTGAGACATACTGGTCTGATGAGAGAGGAGAGACTGAGACACACTGGGCTGAGGAGAGACTGAGACATACTGGCCTGAAGAGAGAGGAGAGACTGAGACATACTGGTCTGATGAGAGAGGAGAGACTGAGACATGTTGGCCTGATGAGAGAGGAGAGACTGAGACATACTGGTCTGATGAGAGAGGAGAGACTGAGACATATTGGTCTGATGAGAGACTGAGACATACTGGTCTGATGAGAGAGGAGAGACTGAGACATGTTGGCCTGATGAGAGAGGAGAGACTGAGACATACTGGTCTGATGAGAGAGGAGAGACTGAGACATACTGGTCTGATGAGAAAGGAGAGACTGAGACATACTGGTCTGATGAGAAAGGAGAGACTGAGACATGTTGGCCTGATGAGAGAGAAGAGACTGAGACATGCTGGTCTGATGAGAGAGGAGAGACTGAGACATGCTGGTCTGATGAGAGAGGAGAGACTGAGACATGTTGGCCTGATGAGAGAGGAGAGACTGAGACATACTGGGCTGAGGAGAGACTGAGACATACTGGCCTGAAGAGAGAGGAGAGACTGAGACATACTGGTCTGATGAGAGAGGAGAGACTGAGACATACTGGCCTCATGAGAGAGGAGAGACTGAGACATACTGGTCTGATGAGAGAGGAGAGACTGAGACATACTGGTCTGATGAGAGAGACTGAGACATGCTGGTCTGATGAGAGAGGAGAGACTGAGACATGTTGGCCTGATGAGAGAGGAGAGACTGAGACATGCTGGTCTTATGAGAGAGGAGAGACTGAGACATGTTGGCCTGATGAGAGAGGAGAGACTGAGACATGTTGGCCTGATGAGAGAGGAGAGACTGAGACATGTTGGCCTGATGAGAGAGGAGAGACTGAGACATGCTGGTCTGATGAGAGAGGAGAGACTGAGACATGTTGGCCTGATGAGAGAGGAGAGACTGAGACATGTTGGCCTGCTGAGAGAGGAGAGACTGAGACATACTGGTCTGATGAGAGAGGAGAGTCTGAGACATACTGGGCTGAGGAGAGAATGAGACATACTGGTCTGATGAGAGAGGATAGACTGAGACATACTGGGCTGAGGAGAGAATGAGACATACTGGCCTGAAGAGAGAGACTGAGACATACTGGTCTGATGAGAGAGGAGAGACTGAGACATACTGGCCTCATGAGAGAGGAGAGACTGAGACATACTGGTCTGATGAGAGAGGAGAGACTGAGACATACTGGCCTCATGAGAGAGGAGAGACTGAGACATACTGGTCTGATGAGAGACTGAGACATACTGGGCTGAGGAGAGACTGAGACATACTGGTCTGATGAGAGACTGAGACATACTGGGCTGAGGAGAGACTGAGACATACTGGTCTGATGAGAGAGATTGAGACATACTGGTCTGATGAGAGAGACTGAGACATACTGGACTGATGAGAGAGACTGAGACATACTGGTCTGAGGAGAGAGGAGAGACTGAGACATACTGGCCTGAAGAGAGAGACTGAGACATACTGGTCTGATGAGAGAGATTGAGACATACTGGTCTGATGAGAGAGACTGAGACATACTGGACTGATGAGAGAGATGGAGACATACTGGTCTGAGGAGAGAGGAGAGACTGAGACATACTGGTCTGAGGAGAGAGGAGAGACTGAGACATACTAGGCTGAGGAGAGAATGAGAAATACTGGCCTGAAGAAAGAGACTGAGACATACTGGTCTGATGAGAGAGGAGAGACTGAGACATACTGGCCTCATGAGAGAGGAGAGACTGAGACATACTGGTCTGATGAGAGAGGAGAGACTGAGACATACTGGCCTCATGAGAGAGGAGAGACTGAGACATACTGGTCTGATGAGAGAGGAGAGACTGAGACATACTGGTCTGATGAGAGACTGAGACATACTGGGCTGAGGAGAGACTGAGACATACTGGCCTGAAGAGAGAGACTGAGACATACTGGTCTGAGGAGAGAGGAGAGACTGAGACATACTGGCCTGAAGAGAGAGACTGAGACATACTGGTCTGATGAGCGAGACTGAGACATACTGGTCTGAGGAGAGAGGAGAGACTGAGACATACTGGTCTGAGGAGAGAGGAGAGACTGAGACATACTGGTCTGAGGAGAGAGGAGAGACTGAGACATACTGGTCTGAGGAAAGAGACTGAGACATACTGGTCTGATGAGAGAGACTGAGACATACTGGTCTGATGAGAGAGACTGAGACATACTGGTCTGAGGAGACACTGAGACATACTGGCCTGAAGAGAGAGACTGAGACACACTGGTCTGATGAGAGAGATTGAGACACACTGGTCTGATGAGAGAGATTGAGACATACTGGTCTGATGAGAGAGACTGAGACATACTGGTCTGAGGAGAGAGGAGAGACTGAGACATACTGGCCTGAAGAGAGAGACTGAGACATACTGGTCTGATGAGCGAGACTGAGACATACTGGTCTGAGGAGAGAGGAGAGACTGAGACATACTGGTCTGAGGAGAGAGGAGAGACTGAGACATACTGGTCTGAGGAGAGAGGAGAGACTGAGACATACTGGCCTGAAGAGAGAGACTGAGACATACTGGTCTGATGAGAGAGATTGAGACATACTGGTCTGATGAGAGAGACTGAGACATACTGGACTGATGAGAGAGACGGAGACATACTGGTCTGAGGAGAGAGGAGAGACTGAGACATACTGGCCTGATGAGAGAGGAGAGACTGATACATACTGGTCTGAGGAGAGAGACTGAGACATACTGGTCTGATGAGAGACACTGAGACATACTGGTCTGATGAGAGACACTGAGACATACTGGTCTGAGGAGAGACTGAGACATACTGGTCTGAGAGAGAGACTGAGACATCCTGGTCTGAGGAGAGACTGAGACATACTGATGGAGAGAGGAGTGACTGAGACATACTGGTCTGAGGAGAGAGGAGAGACTGAGACATACTGGTCTGATGAGAGAGACTGAGACATACTGGGCTGGTGTTTAGACAAATCGATTAAACCACACATTATTGTGCCAGGGTTGTCGTAGGTGTCAAAACATTAATTGTTGTGAACTGTCAGGAGAGCCACTCCACCACCTCTTCTCTTCTCCTCTGTGTACTCTGCCTGTGATGAGGGAGGGGGGGGGGGGCTTTTGCTGTCCTACGGTTCAATTTAGCACTTTGTTCTCCAGTGCACTACTTGTCCCTGAGGGTGAGCCCATACTGCTACCACTAAGTGCCAGAAAGGCTTCCCGGAATGGAGGCCTGATGGTCCCCAAGGCAATCGTAAACCTTACCTGTCCTCCCTCCCGTATGACCCCTTCTCCTGCCTGACGCAAAATCCTCCACCCCTAAAAATCACCATCCTCATTCTTTCTCATCACCATTAGTGTTGGACTGTCCTCTGGCCTTGTCCTCTAGTACAGTGTGTGTCCTATGTGTCAGCCCCTTGCCTCTGTGTGGGGGTGGTTTTTAGCTCTACTGTGATACCATCTCCCTAGGTGTGTCTCTCTTGCCTCTGTGTGGGGTGGTTTTTAGCTCTACTGTGATGCCATCTCCCTAGGTGTGTCTCTCTTGTCTATGTGGTATACAGTATCTTGGAACTCCATTTAAACCAGGAATGGGCAACTTTGACGGGGGTGATATCTGAGTGAGAGTGACTAATAAAATCAATGGGGCCTCCCGGTCGGGAATTCTACCATGATTACTGCAAGTTGTCTAGACTGTCTAGACTTACTTACCAATCTAAAACATGTTCGCTGACATGAGGTAATTGAGTGACTGACTGTGAGTGACATAACAAGAAAGAAGCTGATGATCCACAACCAAATTTCAAAATTGCACCTTGTATATTCTAACTCTCATCATTAAGTTGAGACCCCGACTGAGTTCCTATGTTGGGGGAGGGGGACATTGATCCGGGGGCCTACAAATGGCAGCTAGTTTCCCGTCCCTGATTTTAAACCATGTCCTCTCTGTTGTGTCTTTACTAACCACATTGTGGTTAGTTCATTGTGTCTGTTCTAACTCTGCATGTCTCTCCTCTGACTCTCAGCTCTTAGACTGTTTCACCATCCCCGTGGTGCTGCTGCTGTCCTGGTTCTTCCTGCTGGTGAGGTACAAGGCCGTGCATTTTGTGGGCGTTGGGGTGTGTCTGCTGGGCATCGGCTGCATGGTGGGGGCAGATGTCCTGGTGGGAAGACAGCAGGGCCTAGGTAAGACACACACACACACAAACAATACCCTTCCTGCCCCAAGGGCCAATATCACAGTGTTATTGAATAACCATTTAATTAAGCATTTACAAAGACCCATAATAAATGTGTACTGCTCTGACTCATTGGAGGCCTTCAGTCTGCTGTGTCCTTCACGCAAATACCCCAATCACCCCAACACACAGGGTCCTCACTGAGCAGTTCACCATCACTGTCTCATTGTGTTTAAACCTCAGTACCTTTAGCAACAACACAGTCAGCTCCCCGGTGTTATCCCTGGTGCGGTGTGCCTTTCACATCTATGGGCAGCCTCCCCCTCTCATTATTGCATGAATTACCCCCTGGATTTCCAGTAGATAGAATGTTGGTTCACTATGAATAATAAATGTTCCAAATCATATTACATGTTCTGGATCCAAGGAGTTTAGAGTTTCTTTAAAAACAAACTGCTAGAGTTTCCTTTCTGTCTCAGAATTGACAGAATAGTTATATTATATCTCAAATGTGTGCTGAGTATCTGTAAGTTCTTTGTTTGATTGGGCACGGTTGATCCCTACATGACTGAAACCCATTGCTGCGTTCAGTATGCACGAAACATGCAGGGACAAAGGGATAATGCAATACTCTGGTATCAGGTTCCAATCAATAATGGCCATTTGTCTCACCAGCTACACGGTAGTGTTACGGAGAACAGCGTTATTTCAAACCCAATAAAGTTAACAGTATCTTAAATTTGCTTAGTTTATTAACTCCAATTAAGAAAAGTTGCTGCAACCCAGTTGCTGTCTGTACCTCTCTTATCAGCCAATGTCTTTCACTGCCTTGTTGTCATGCATTACTAATGGGTTTTTATAGGCTAGCCACTTAGTCTGATATTACTGAAGAGCGTTTCATATGATAACCTATCTGTCATGGATAACTCAGGGATAGCTCTTTCATATGATAGGCTATTGTAATGTTGTGCTCTAGTCATTTCCTCCTCGCTCTCTCACTCTGTCTGCCTAGGGGACCATAAGCTCCTTGGGGACCTGCTGGTTCTGGGAGGTGCCATGCTCTATGGAATCTCTAATGTGTGTGAGGAGTTCATCGTTAAGAACCTGAGCAGGGTGGAGTTCCTGGGCATGATGGGACTGTTCGGCTCTTTCTTCAGCGGCATTCAGCTGTGAGTGTGTTTGTGTGTGTCAGACCTGGCTTCAAATACTGTTTGAAATCATTTCAAATATATTTAGCTTGTTTGAGCTTGTCTGGTACAATGGAACCAACAGAATAGTCCAAAAATGGCAAACTCTGAAAATCTGTCACTCAAGGCAGGCAAACGGTCAAAGTGTTTCAAAGATTTCAAACTGTATTTGAACTCAGGTCTAGTGTGTCATTCCTCACTGATGCTGGACAGAGCATCCCTCTTCACCAATACCACAAGAGCAGCCAGTAGAAACTCAGAACTCTAGTGCTATATCTTTTACACTCCAACACTAACATTATCAAGCTGGAACCCTTAAGTTAACCTCATCTACACTGAGTATACTAAACATTAGGAACACCTTCCTAATATTGAGTTTGCCTTCAGAACAGCTTCAGTTCGCTGGGGCTTTGCACTCTATAAGGTGTCGAGGGCATTCCACAGGGATGCTGGTCATGTTGACCCCAAAGCTTCCCACAGTTGTGTAAAGTTGGCTGGATGTCCTTTTGGTGGCGGGTCATTCTTGATACACAAAGGAAACTGTTGAGCGTGAGAAACCCAGCAGCATTGCAGTTCTTGACACAAACCGGTGCGCCTCGCACCTACTACCATACCCTGTTCAAAGGCACTTAAATCGTTTGTCTTGCCCATTTACCATCTGAATGGCACACATACACAATTCAGGTCTCAATTGTCTCAAGGCTTGAAAATCATTCTTTAACCTGTCTCCTATCCTTCATCTACACTGATTGAAGTTGATTTAACAAGTGACATCAATAAGGGATGATAACTTTCACATGGATTCACCTGGTCAGTCTGTCATGGAAAGAGCAGGTGTTCCTAATGTTTTGAATACTTAGTGTATACGTTCTGTAGCATGTGCCATCTGATCTTATACAGCCGTTGATGCCAGCTACATATCTACAGACATGCCCCATATTCAACATATACTCCCACCAGCAGGTTCTATAGTATTACACCTCTCTCTCTCCAGATCAGATTGTGACTCTTTAACTTTTTAATAAGCTCATTATGAGGCTTAAAGGGGAACGATGAAACCCCCTGGTTATGAGACATCGCCCATGCCAGTGGGTGCATGGGGACCCGTCTCTGTCTCTTGCTGGTGTTCTTTTTAGACCGAGGGGGGGGGGGTGAATGGTCCGCCATGTTGTTTCTATTGTCCCTCTGGAGTCAGATGATTCCTTCAATAGAATTCCCAAGATCCATTCCGTAGGGTCAGATTGTTGTACCCCCACCTCGCTCTGATAGGACGGACTTGTCCCTCGTCAGAATCACAGGTGCTGAGTTGTCAAAACTGAGCTTCCTGTCAAGAGACTTTTGATCCTCCTGTCTTACTTTCCTCTCTCCATCACTCACACTGTTTTACCCCCCCATCTCTCAAATCTCACCTGTGCCTAACAGGAATTGTGTCATTTTCTTTCTGTTTCAGGGCCATCATGGAACACAAGGAGCTGTTAAAGGTGCAGTGGGACTGGCAGATTGGTAAGCTACTGTTACTGTGTGTGTGTATTTGTGTGAGGAAGGGAAGTGCGTGCATGTGGGAAGGAAGTAAGTGGCGGTGGGTGATACAGGGATGATTAAACATTGGCAAAGGGGGAATTGATTGTCCTGTCTAGCGGAGATGCCCTCCCACACCACCTCCTCCCGTCCACTGCGGTGTCAGATCCTCCTCACACAATCAGTTAGGCTGTAAGGGGTGTCACTGGAAGATCACTCTGCAAATGAAGTGGGGGTGACAAAGAGATGGGGCCCTGAGCTAAGATGGATGGGCCACTGCTGTACAGTAAAAGTGTACGGGCCGGCTAAGGGGTGGTGTCAACCTTTACGAAGGTCTTGTTGTGCTGCATGAATTACAGGTGATGAAGGTGTCTAACTGATATATGGATGCACTTTATTTACTTATAACATCAACGGTTGATTTGCTACAAACAAGCCAGACACGGTGCTATTGTACAGAATATAGCAGCTGTTGGTTAGCTAGTAGGAGTAAGCCAGACAGGGTGCTATTGTACAGCATATAGCAGCTGTAGGTTAACTAGTAGGAGTAAGCCAGACAGGGTGCTATTGTACAGAATATAGCAGCTGTTGGTTAGCTAGTAGGAGTAAGCCAGACAGGGTGCTATTGTACAGCATATAGCAGCTGTAGGTTAACTAGTAGGAGTAAGCCAGACAGGGTGCTATTGTACAGCATATAGCAGCTGTAGGTTAACTAGTAGGAGTAAGCCAGACAGGGTGCTATTGTACAGAATATAGCAGCTGTAGGTTAACTAGTAGGAGTAAGCCAGACAGGGTGCTATTGTACAGCATATAGCAGCTGTAGGTTAACTAGTAGGAGTAAGCCAGACAGGGTGCTATTGTACAGCATATAGCAGCTGTAGGTTAACTAGTAGGAGTAAGCCAGACAGGGTGCTATTGTACAGCATATAGCAGCTGTAGGTTAACTAGTAGGAGTAAGCCAGACAGGGTGCTATTGTACAGCATATAGCAGCTGTAGGTTAACTAGTAGGAGTAAGCCTGTGGGGTGTACAAGGGGCTATGCTAAAAGTCTGCCCGCTGTAGAAGTGATTACAACATTTGGGGCTGATAGACTTAAGAAATCACAAGATATGGTCAGATGATAAGTTGACTTTATTCCGAGTGACAACATATTTTTTCAAAAACAATAGGACTCGGTATGATGTGGGTCTGTTCTGTCTTATGTAGACAGTGGCTTCACTCCTGTAGTGCTCCTCTGTGCGTCACTTTTTCCAAATGCTTTTCTGACATGACTTCTGTCAAAGTGATATGTCATTTTGGGACTTTTAGTTCAGACACAAATCAGAATATTTATCAGCAACCTAATTCTAGAATCTTCCCTTGAAGTTGTCTAAGTTTCAGCTACTTGGTTAAAGAATATTTCAAATACAATAAACTATCATGACAACATGATATATAGTAGCCCATGAAGATGCCCAATTTTCAATTAGTTTCTTAGGAACCAAATCTATGACTTGCAATTCGCCACTCTCCAAAAGCAATGCAAGTGACTTGGTCCTTAATTAATTCCAATTCACCCATTTCTTTTGATTGAGCAAGCGAGGGAGTGTGTACTGATGCCAATAGTGGGGTTTGGGTAGCGTCCCAGGAGATGCTGCCTTGTCACAGAGGCATTAGCCAGTCTGTGGTGGCTTGTGGGGCACGTCATTAACTGTCACTGCCATGGTGGGCAACACAGCAGGTGCCAGAAGGAGAGAGATCTACTCAGCCAAGATTGTGCTACCCTAGAAAAATGATGAGGACTTGGTCATGTAAAATGTATTGGAGGAATGTGTGCGTCCTCCAACGACTTGGTGTGATCAGATTGTTTCTTCCATCCTCAAGCTTACCACATGGAGAGTTGTGTGTTTTAATAATCAGCTATTGGTCATAAGGAAGGTGAAAACAAAGGTTCATTTACAGTGCCTTCAGAATGTGCCTTCAGAATGTGCCTTCAGAATGTGCCTTCATACCCCTTGACTTATTCCTCATGTTGTGTTACAGCATGAATTCAAAATTGATTAAATATCCCATAATGGCAAACATGTTTTTAGAAAATGTAGCAAATTTGTTGAAAATGAAATACAGAAATATCTAATTAACATAAGTATTCACAACCCCTGAGTCAATTCTTTGTAGAAAACCTTTTGGCAGTGATTACAACTGTGAGTCTTTCTGGGTAAGTCTCTAAGACTTTTCCACACCTGCAACATTTTCCCATTTATTCTTTTAAAAATGCTTCAAGCTCTGTCAAGTTGGTTGTTGATCATTGCTAACCATTTTCAGGTTTTGCCATAGATTTTCAAGTAGATTTAAACAACTCCAGTGTAGATTTGGCCTTGTTTTAGGTTATAGTCCTGCTGAAAGGTGAATTCATCTCCCAGTGTCTGGTGGATTTTGCCTGTGCTTAGCTCCATTCTCTTTCTTTTTTATCCTGAAACTCCCCAGTCCTTAACGATTACAAGCATACGCATAACATGATACAGCCTCCAATATACTTCTAAATATAGAGAGTGGTACTCAGTAATGTGTTGTATTGGATTTGCCCCTAACATAACACTTTGTATTCAGGACAACAAGTTAATTGCTTTGCCACATTTTTTGCAGTATTACGTTAGTGTCTTGTTGCAAACGGGATTCATGTTTTGGAATATTTTTATTCTGTACAGGCTTCATTATTTTCACTCGGTCAAATAGGTTAGTATTGTGGAGTAACTACAATGTTGTTGATCCATCCTCAGTTTTCTCCTATCACAGCCATTAAACTCTGTAACTGTTTTGAAGTCACCATTGGCCTCATGGTGAAATCCCTTAGCAGTCTCCTTCCTCACCGGCAACTGTTAGGAAGGATGCCTGTATCTTTGTAGTGATTGGGTGTTTTGATACACCATCCAAAGTGTAATTAATAACTTCAACATGCTCAAAGGGATATTCAATATCTGCTTTTTTTTACCCAGCTACCAATAGGTGCCCTTCTTTGTGAGGCATTGGAAAGTGTTTGTGGTTGAATCTGTGTTTGAAATTCACTGCTCGACTGAGGGACCTTATAATTAATTATCTGTATGTGTGGGGTACAGAGATGAGGTAGTCATTCAATAATCATGTTAAACACTACTATTGAACACAGAGTGAGTCCATGCAACTCATTATGTGACTTGTTAAGCACATTTCTATTCCTGAACATATTTAGACTTGCCATAACAAAGGGCTTGAAAATGTATTGACTCAAGACATTGCAGCTTTTCATTTGTATTAATTTGTAAGTTTAGAAAAACATCATTCCACTTTGACATTATTGTTAATATTGTGTAGGTTAATGACAGAATCTTCATTTAATTATTTTAAAATCAGATAGTAACAAAAAAATGTGGAAAAAGTCAAGGGGTGTGAATACTTTCTGAAGGCACTATACTGTATCTGGGAATAATGCTCTTGGGGTGGTAATCATTGAGTACAAATATCCTTCCTAATAACAGAGATTTCAATATTAATGGGTTCAGATTGCTGACGTGTTTCTAAAATGATCATCCTACTACACCATTAAAACTTAGCCTGGAGATACACTTCAACTTAGTTAAGGAAAGCAGGTGATGGCCATATTTCTCTCTGGTGTGTATGCTGCCAGACATAGTAAACAAGTAATTTGAATAACGCATGAGGCCCTCTGTTCAGCTATTCAACCGACTACCAACAGTGTCTGGAGAAAACCATGTGAGGAAGTCAAGTGAAACTTCAAGGGTTAGGAAGTCTGTGTGCTTGCCCATTGCAGAAAATGTACTATGTTTGCTTGGGTGGAGTTCAATTGCACGTGACCGTTTAGTCACAGTAACTTGGCTTCTCCATGCTCTGATGCTGCTGATGGTCATTAGTAGTCTACCAAACTTGCTAACTGCCTCGTACTCAGCACTCTATTGTCCCTCTAATCACTCTGACATCAATGCAAATGTGATCGAAAACACTTCGAGAGCCCAGGAGCTCATGTTGCGCAACATTTCTATATGCTATGCAACTGTGTGATAAAACAGAGATTTAATGTCCTCTATTTAAAAAGTTAAAAAGAGGAGGATCCCATCAGCTTTCTATAGGCTAGGTCTACTCTATTTACTTATGAACGTTCTAATATTAAGCACATTGCTTCTCTTTACAACAGCAGTACAGCCTACCTGGCTGGCGTGAAAAGGAACCATGGGAAAAGCATCCTCCATTAGCTATTTAAGTGCATAGATGACGTTGTTGTTTTTCTTCCATGCCTCTGTTCCGAGACCGGTGCATGATAATGGTCCATTCTAAACCAAACTAATATTACACATAAAGTACCAGTCAAAAGTTTGGACACACCTACTAATTTCAGGGTTTTTCTTTATTTTTACTATTTTCTACTTTGTAGAATAATAGTGAAGACATCAAAACTATGAAATAACACATGGAACCATGTAGTAACCAAACAAGTGTTAAACAAATCAAAATAATTGTATATTTGAGATTCTTCAAAGTAGCCACCCTTTGCCTTGATGACAGCTTTGCACACTCTTGGCATTCTCTCAACCAGCTTCACCTGGAATGCTTTTCCAACAGTCTTGAAGGAGTTCCCTCATATGCTGAGCACTTGTTGGCTGCTTTTCCTTCACTCTGTGGTCCAACTCATCCCAAACCATCTCAGTTGGGTTGAGGTCGGGTGATTGTGGAGGCCAGGTCATCTGATGCAGCACTCCATCACTCTCCTTCTTGGTCAATGACCCAACACACCTTCAGGCTGAGTACCACTTTCATGGTACTGGTTACCTCGAGTTGAAGTCAGAGTTGACCAAAGTTACCTCGCTAACTCCTCAAACCTGATGTATAGTGTAGGTCTTAGATCTTCAATATTTGAGGTTTTAATATTGCGTAGTACATATTCGGTAGTCAGATTCTGATATATGCAATGGCTTTGGACTGTTATGGTGAGTGCTGCCTCATTATCTATGATGATTCAAACTCCCTTTAGACAGTTCTGCAAGCATCATAATGTCAAAATGCGTTAATTACTCACCAAATATGGAGTTTCACTGAGCAACTATCTTCATTTGCTCCCGTTACGGCCGGTATGTACTTCCGAAAATATTACTCTCCGCCAAGCCAATGTATTGCGCTGTTGTTGACGTCTGACCCTGTCCATGACAGTAATGAGTAATTTCTTCTGGGTTTTATTTGTTTGTTTTATTTTATGCTGTGTTATAAATGCTTGTACATTTTTATTTAGAACGTTTTTGGAAGTACATACCGGCTGTAACGGGAGTAATTGAAGATAGTTGCTCAGCGATAGCTGGAGCAGTGAACTGGAGCAGTGAACTGGAGCAGTGAACTGGAGTAGTGAACTGGAGCAGTGAAGAGACTACTATGAATTGGGATTGGTTATTTACACTGTATTTAAACAGTGTTTGAACTTATCCACTCTTCACCTATCACTTGTCAGCTGTCCTTCAGTACTTTCTCACTGCAGAGAAGCAGGTGGATATTTTTGCATTCTCTCCTGAGGACAACTCCCCTGATATGTAATGTATCTATGACAATGAAAAGGGATTGAAGAGGATCCTGATTGCTTTTAGTGGAATGAGGGAGAGGGGAAATGGCCCTGGCAGCATTCATAACATCTCTGCGGGCAGAATCTGCCAGATAAGTGCTGTTTACGTTTTGTTTTGAGACAAATTACCATTATCTGTCTGTGTTGTCATTTCATCTGAGGCCGTAAAAGTCGTGTCCTTCATAAATACATTTATTTTTTAAAATGAACCTGAAACTAGATGAGCAGGTAATTTAATTTCATAGTAACACTAAATCCCATTACTGTGTTTCTGCATGACAAAATATAATCAGAATGTCCGTAGTCCCTACATGACAACTATCTCTCTGAAATGCCCATCCTTATGTCCTGATTTTCTGTCTCAGTCGCCCACTTTCTCCTCAATGTCTGTTGTTTGACAGTCATTGATCTTTACAGTGACCGTATATGGCATATATTTAATGATATTTGCATCCTCCTCCTCTCCCTTTTTTGGTTAAAGGTGAAGGAGGAAATGCTGCCATGACTATGTTCCCATTTCTATCAGTTTGGTGTGCAGAAAGAATGTCACAGGCTCCAACAAAATATTAGGTCATTGGACAAATCACTGCACATGTACAGATGTAGGATATTCATTTGAGTCAGTCTGCTACTGCAGGAAAATAATCTTGCAGCAACAGGAAATGTGGATTATAAGTAATGGACATTTTAAACATTTTTCAAAAGTGAAAATCAAGTCTGAAATTTCTAAGTGGAAAGTTCTCCTGGAAAGTTCTCCTGCAACAAGGTGATCAAATTAAGATCCACCACCTGTAATAGGCAAATGTGTTGATAAATGGAGAAGATGAGCCCTTCCCTACTCTGTCATCAAGGTCCTTCTATCTTTATATGGACACAAGAAGACTAAGAAAACTATCCTATATAAGCATTGATAGACAGGCAGGTGAATGATTTTTTTTGCTGGCTAGTTGGTATTCTGGTGAGCACTCTGCTGTTAATTAGCTCCAGTCTGCCCCTGCAGCTCTGTCACTCATCATGTGTGTGTGTGTCCTCTATGTGTGTGTATATGTCTTTCACCAGGGTTGCTGTATATCGGCTTCAGTGCCTGCATGTTTGGCCTGTACAGCTTCATGCCCGTGGTCATTAGAAGGACCAGCGCCACGTCGGTCAATCTCTCTCTGCTGACCGCTGACCTCTACAGCCTGTTCTGCGGCCTCTTTCTGTTCCAGTACAAGGTGAGTACAACACACACACACACCATCCTCCTTAAGCTCTTTCATCTATCATAATGATTCAGATTGTAAGAGATTGTACATCGCTATTACCTCAGAAAATCCTATTCCACATATTGCCTTTTAGTTTTTCTGCCTATTATTTGGCGTTTTCTTCCTGCATGCTGCGTGCTAGTGATCGATCGCAGCTTTCACGCTGCCCCGAAAGGCTCTTCAGTTACCTCGGAGCGGAGCAGGCTGTATATCTGCAGGCCACAGACCCCATGCGGGCCTTCATCTTCCTCTGTCCCGACTGGGCGGGTAGGCAAGTTAAAGCAGCTAGACCCCCAAACACTGCCCAATAGTCACGCCTTACAATAAAGCCCTCTAATCACTTACCCAGATTTGACTCCCGTAGTGCAGATTACCGCCGTGCTGCAAAAGAAAGAAAGACAGAGAGATTCAATTGGATGACTTTATGCCGTGTAATCTTGTAACTGCCCATCTGCAAACCTCTGTATTCTCTCTCCCACCCCAGCAAACCTTGACTGTGTTGACTCTAATTGAGGAGGGCAGTTGGGCATTGCTAATATTTTACTGGTATGTCTTAGTCACCCCTGTTTTTGTTGCCTTTTAAAATGCAGCTTTTTCAAAGTGAATCATGGCTTATAATGCCATCGACAATGGCTGGCAGATTGCAGTCAACGATTGCTGGCAGATTGCAGTCAACAACGCTGGCAGATCACACTTTATTTTAAGGTTACTACTGTATATGTCCATGTTAGGTCTGTAAGTAACCTGGAAGGGAGTCAGATACCACCATGAATAAGGTCCTTTCTTCAAAGGAAACCCACCACTGTTTTTATTTCTACTGTGCTCCTTCGGGTGGAAATCCCCTGAAGAAATACAGTACAATGAGCATGGCGGGGTGTGAGACAGCCTCCTTCAGCCCAGAAATGCCATTAAGCCCTGGGGTCTGTGTCACGGTATCCAGCCTGCCCTGTGATTGGAGAATGTGAAGTGGAGCGCAGGGTCTATAGTAGCTGGCACTCTCAGCAGCTCAAGGCTGTTCCCTCTCCGCTGTTTTAATCAGGCCCTTGTGCTGTCACTAAGGGGCCTCGTTTCCATCCTCCCCACAATCACTTTGCCCCAATCACACTCAAGAGATGCTGTCTGCTGATCGGGTGGCCATCTCACACAGTTGGACATGACCAGGGTAGCTCTGAGATGAGCAGATGACGTTGGTAAAGGTTCTTGTATCATCACTCTGATGGGGTAAGATGAGGGAGTCGACCTTGCAATATTTATCTATGAAATCACAGGGCAGAGAGAGGCTTTTGTTTTGTTCTAGCAATTTATTGGGAAAGTTGTGATAAAACAGTTATTGTGGGCTATTGTCTAATGTAGGTTACCAATCCAAGAGGAAAACATAGTATTCAATGGAACGTTCTGTGGTGTACTTGGCTAAATCATTCACTCCGATCATTTTAATTGTACAACTGGAGTTTAAACCTGTAGTCTGTTCTGTTGTGAGTTCCTTTGTGTTAACTCGCCCCCATGCCGGATTCTATGGGGTATTACTGACCCTGAGAATAATGAATTATATTCTTGTCCATGTTTTGGGTAAAACACCTTCATTGTGCTGTGCTCAGAAAGGCTGGAGAGATTATTACCAAATGCCACGAGTGGTAGCAGAATTCAGGAAGTATCCATTATGGTCTGTACATGAAATTAACGCTTAAACCATTCCTAGTATGATTAGGCCTTCTCTCTACCTGGTCGTATATGTTATGTTGGGCCAGCAGCAGACAGTGAAGTGGAGAAGTATAAGCAGTCCACACACCCATTGTACTTTATCTTTGTGGCGACATGCAGCGTGAGAGAACAGATACACAGTATTTTTTTCAAATCTCTATCTCTCCTTTTCTGTCTCACACCACCTCTCTGTCTCTATTTTTCTCTCTCGCTTTCCCTTCTCTCCACCCCCTCCCCCCCCTCCCTCTCTCTGTAAGCTTCCCCATGTTGGTCCTGCGTTGACAAATAGCCATGTCTACTGCAGACCACCACCCCAATCAGCCCATTGTGATCCCTCTCTATAATCCATGTTTTCTCTACCCACTGTGCATGGATGACTTATCCTGCACCTGTAATCCATTGCATTTCAGAGAGACAAATGAGCAATTTTATAACGCTATTCTACACATTTTGTCATAAGGCAGAGAGAAAATGTGGCAGTTTTATAGCTAAATTCCTGCTATTCTACACATTTTGTCATAAGGCAGAGAGAAAATGTGGCAGTTTTATAGCTAAATTCCTGCTATTCTACACATTTGGCTATTGCTTATAACGTGTTAATATGCTATTTGGGGGCACCCTGACCTGAAAATAAGTTTTTATTCTGGGGGGGGGGGGGGGGTTGGTGTCCCCCTGGAGGTCATGGACCCCGGGGCACGTGCCATGCGTGCCTGTTCGGGTAATCTGGGCCTGCAAGCAGTTATTGTGGAAAGAAAGAGAAGTGAACTTCAGATTGTCTTGGCCTCTAGATGCATTTTTACAATGTCTGTGCTGCTTTGAAGGCAAGGGCTATTTAAGACCAGACAGAACCAATCTACAAAGAATAAGAAAGTGATTGAGTTGTACTTTGGACATATTGTCTGTCCTGGCTGCACTGAAATAATAAATATCTCAAGGTAGCCAGTCTTTGTAGAGAAGAAAGCATTCCATTCAACAACTGAGACAGCTGTACTAACCCAAAGTATATGGCCATTATTCAAAGATGAATCATAGCAGTTTTCAGAATTTGATTGAAACAGATTCATACTCATCTGATGTCCTTATTGTAGCTGCAGTGAGTCAGTGTAACGAGGTGCGCTGAGAGTCGGGAAGCAAGTTCAGGGAGTGAGTGTTTTAATAAATAAACGCAACATAATACAAAACACGGACAAAGCACAGACATGAAACTGAAACAGAAACAATAACGCCTGGGGAAGGAACCAAAGGAAGTAAAATATATAGGGAAGGTAATCAGGGAAGTGGTGGAGTCCAGGTGAGCCTGACGCGCAGGTGCGCATAACGAAGGTGACAGGTGTGCGCCATAATGAGCAGCGTGGTGACCTAGAGGCCGGAGAGGGCGCACACGTGACAGTCAGCATTAATACTTACAAAAGAAATTGCCTAGGAACAGTGGCGATTTTAGCATGTAAATCTTGGTGGGCAAGATGCACGCCAGCAAAGCCACAACACAACAGTAAACAATACATTAAATACGGTGAGAAACGGTGCCCATAAGCTGTTAGGGCCAACATAAAGCTGTCCCAGCCAATCAGAATGAGTTTTTTCCACACAAAGGGGTTTATTACATACAGAAATACTCCTCTGCATCGCCTCAGACGATCCCACAGGTGAAGAAGCCGGATGTGGAGGTCCTGGACTGGCGTGGTTACATGTAGTCTGGTTGTGAGGGCGGTTGGACATACTGACAAATTCTCTAAAATGACGTCGGAGGCAGCTTATAGTAGAGAATTAACATTAAATAATCTGGAAACGTCTCTGGTGGACATCCCTGCAGTCAGCATGCCAGTTGCACAGTCCCTCAACTTGACACCTGTGGCATTATGTTGTGTGACAAAACTGCACATTTTAGTGGCCTTTTATTGTCCCCAGCACATGGAGCGCCTGTGTAATGATCATGCTGTTTAATCAGCTTCTTGATATGCCACGCATGTCAGGTGGGTGGATTATCTTGGCAAAGGAGACATTCTCACTAACAGCGATGTAAAAAAAAAAATTGGTAAACAACATTTTAGAAAAAATACGCTTTTTGTGCATATGGACAATTTCTGGGATTTTTTATTTCAGCTCATGAAACATGGGACCAACACACGACACTACATGTCACATTTATATTTTGTTCAGTGTACATGGGTCTACTGAACTTTTTGTTGAAAAAAAAACATGGTTACAGACCCACCAATATTATATAGTATCCCCTCCTCGTGAAGAAAGGCACATGAGCTAATTTATAATACATTTAATATTTTTGATTAATTTGTGTATCATTCCAACATTGCCTAAAATGATGAATAAGATACGAATGAGAGAGACCTATATAAGCAATATAACAATTGAGATGTACAAACTATGGCATAAGGGAATCGATGAACGGATAAGAGGCAAGCCATAATTTCGATTAAGAAATTAAGCTAAGATAGACAAATATGTACACCAAGACAGTCGTGAAGAGGGCACGATAAAGCCTATTCCCCCTTAGGAGACTGAAAAGATTTGGCATGGGTCCTCAGATCCTCAAAAAGTTCTACAGCTGCACCATTGAGAGCGTCCTAACTGGTTGCATCACTGCCTGGTATGGAAACTGCTCGGCCTCCGACCTCAAGGCACTACAGAGGGTAATGCTCACGGCCCAGTACATCACTGGGGCCAAGCTTCCTCCCATTCCTCCCTCTATACTAGGAGGTGTCAGAGGAAGGCCCAAAAAATCATCAAAGACTCCAGCCACCCTAGTCATAGACTGTTCTCTCTGCCACCGCACAGCAAGCGGTACCGGAGCACCAAGTCTAGGTCCAAAAGGCTTCTTAACAGCTTCTACCCTCAAGCCATAAGACTGCTGAACAGCTAATCAAATGGCTACCCAGACTATTTGCATCGCTCCCCCATCACCTCGACTAACCGGTGACCCCACACATTGACTCTGTACCAGCAACCCCTGTATATAGCCTTGCTATTGTTATTTTACTGCAGCTCTTTAATTATTTGTTACTTTTATTTTTTACAGAAGAGTAGGCTAAGTTAGGGGGAGAGGGACCAAATTCTTAGGCTGAGACACACCCTAAGTGTAGTAAGCTACTAACAGCTTACTACACAACATACATTTAGTATTACTTTCTTAGCAACAGTATTCATACAGTTTAATCAGAAAGTATTCAGACCCACATTTTGTTACGTTACAGCCTTATTCTAAAATTGATTGAATTGTTTTTTTTCTTCATCAATCTACACACAATACCCCACAATGACAAAGCAAAAACAGTTAAAAAAAAAAATTGGGTAACATTTTTTCATTTTTACAAATAAAAAAATAGAAAGGTTACGTTTACATAAGTATTCAGACCCTTTTCTCAGTACTTTGTTGACGCACTTTTAGTTGCCATTACAGCCTCGAGTCTTCTTGGGTTTGACGCTATAAGCTTGGCCCACATGTATTTGGGGAGTTTCTCCCATTCTTCTCTGCAGATCCTCTCAAGCTCTGTCAGGTTGGATGGGGAGCGACGCTGCACCACTATTTTCAGGTCTTTCCAGAGATGTTTGATCGGGTTCAAATCCGGGCTCTGGCTGGGTCACTCAAGGACATTCAGAGACTTTTCTCGAAGACACTCCTGCATTGTCTTGGCTGTGTACTTAGGGTCATTGTCCTGTTGGAAGATGAACCTTCACCCCACTCTGAGGTCCAACCGCGCTCTGGAGCAGGTTTTCATCAAGGATCTCTCTGTACTTTGCTCCGTTCATCTTTCCCTCGATCCTGACTAGTCTCCCAGTCCCTGCCGCTGAAAAACATCCCCACATGCCACCACCATGCTTCACTGTAGGGATGGTGCCAGGTTTCCTCCAGACTTGGCATTCAGGCCAAAGAGTTCAATCTTGGTTTCATCAGACCAGAGAATCTTTTTTCTCATGGTGAGAGCCTTTAGGTGCCTTTTAGCAAACTCCGAGCGGGCTGTCATGGGCCTTTTACTGAGGAGTGGCTTCCGTTTGGCCACTCCACCATAAAGGCCTGATTGGTGGAGTGCTGCAGAGATGGTTGTCCTTCTGGAAGGTTATCCAATCTCCACAGAGGAACTATGGAGCTCTGTCAACGAGACCATTGGGTTCTTGGTCACCTACTAACCAAGGCCCTTCTCTTCTCCCCCGATTGCTCAGTTTGGCCGGACGGCCAGCTCTAGGAAGAGTCTTGATAATTACAAACTTCTTCAATTTAGGAATGATGGTGGCCACTGTGTTCTTGAGGACCTTCAGTGCCTCAGACATTTTTTAGTACCCTTCCCCAGATCTGTGTCTCGACACAATCCTGTCTCGGAACTCTACGGACAATTCCTTTCACCTCATGGCTTGTTTTTTTTCTCTGAAATACACAGTCAACTGTGGGACCTTATATAGACAGGTGTGTGCAGTTCCAAATCATTAGTCATTACTGAACTTCACTGAACTTCTGGAGAGAGTTTGCTGCACTGAAAGTAAAGGGGCTGAATAATTTTGCACGCCCAATTTTTCAGTTTTTGATTTGTTAAAAACGTTTGAAATATCCAATAAATGTCGTTCCACTTCATGATTGTGTCCCACTTGTTGTTGATTCTTCACAAAAAAATACAGTTTTATATCTTTATGTTTGAAGCCTGAAATGTGGCAAAAGGTCGCAAAGTTCAAGGGGGCTGAATACTTTCGCAAGGCACTGTATATGGCAGCACCCAATGGGGATTGAACTGCCTAGCTCTCCCTGTACATTTTGCGGTGACATAGTGTCCCCATGAGTGACAGAGCACTGAGCAGATCACGGCGCGACTAGAAAAGATTACCAACGCTTATGCTCTGTATTTTCGCTGGCTGCCCCACCACCACAGAAAGCACTGAGCTAGGCTGAAACACCTGCATTTTGGAACTGCCTTACTCAAGAAAGAGACCATGTTTGTATGCAGCTTTATTAACTTAAGGATTTATTTGCAAATATTTGCAAATTGAAGTGACACGAATGAATGCCAAAATAACATTTTATTTTTTGCTAAAGAGGGGGGGGGCTCAAACAGTTCTGCACCACCTGCCCTGAATGATGGGTCGCCACTGCCTAAGAACAACACAAACATTTATTTTCCTCACTAGAACTAATTGTTTTGAACTCCTAAGGGGAGATGCAGGGAGTTGTGTACTATTATTGACAGTTGCGGATGAATTAATATTAATAGCATTAAACTGTAAACTAGAGAGCATCAAGAGGGGAGTGGATATTACAAAGGTCTCCAATTCGTTTTAGTATTGATGGAATATTCTGAAATAAGATCTTTCACAATGCCTTGGCTGGTATTTTGGCTAAAACCTTTGCAGCATTCAGCTGAGCCACTTTGAATGAATATGCCATATTATTCTCTTACCAGATACTAACAACAGCAATACTGTATATCTAAAGGTTGGTTAGTTTGTCAATGCTGTAGTTTTAAATCGACTGCTAGGAAAGGTGAGGGAACAGGGAAGTTGTTGGCTTTGTACTCAGTCTTAGCTCCCTGACCACTATTACCACAATGCTACTCTTTGTGTCATGTTGTCTTGTCTCTGTCCTTTCCCTTCACCCTGTCTCCCTCTGCTGGTCGTTGTTATGTTACCTTTTCTCCCCCGCTTTCCCCCAGCTGTCCCTTGTCTCCTCTAACTACCCGTTCCCCACCTGTTCCCTGTTTCCCTCTGATTAGGTCCCTATATCTCTCTCTGTTTCTGCTCCTGTCCTTGTCGGATTCTTGTTTGTTTGTGTTTCATGCCTGAGCCAGACTATCGTCATGTTTGCTGTAACCTTGTCCTGTCCTGTCGGAATCTGCCGGTCTATCTGAGCCTACCTATGTTTGGTTATTAAAGAAGCTCTGTTTAAGTTAGTTCGCTTTTGGGTCCTCATTTACTCCCCTTAACAGAAGAATCCGACCAAGAATGGACCCAGCGACTTCGGATCCTCTCCACTCAGCCGTCGAGATCCAGGGAGCGATGCTAGGCAGACACAAGCAGGAATTGTCTGCTGCTCGACATGCCGTTGAGACCCTGGCCACCCAAGTCTCCAACCTCACAGAACAGGTTCACCATCTCCGCCTCGATCCACCGGCCACTTCCAGGGCTTTCGAATCTCCGGAGCCCAGAATCAATAACCCGCCGTGTTACTCTGGGGAGCCCACTGAATGCCGCTCGTTCCTCACCCAGTGTGATATTGTGTTTTCTCTCCAGCCCAACACTTACTCCAGGAGCACTGCTCGTGTCGCCTACGTCATATCTCTCCTTATTGGACGGGCTCGTGAGTGGGGCACGGCAATCTGGGAGGCAAGGGCTGAGTGTACTAACCAGTATCAAGACTTTAAGGAGGAGATGATACGGGTTTTTGATCGATCTGTTTTTGGGGAGGAGGCTTCCAGGGCCCTGTCTTCCCTATGTCAAGGCAATCGATCCATAACAGACTACTCTATTGAGTTTCGCACTCTTGCTGTCTCCAGTGGCTGGAATGAGCCGGCCTTGCTCGCTCGTCTTCTGGAGGGTTTCCGCGCAGAGGTAAAGGATGAGATTCTCTCCCGGGAGGTTCCTTCCAGCGTGGATTCCTTGATTGAACTCGCTATTCGCATTGAGCGACGGGTTGATCTTCGTCACCGAGCTCGTGGAAAGGAGCTCGCGCTCTCCGTCGCCTCCCTCTCCGCATCACTACCATCTTCCTCTGCCGGCTCGGGTGCTGAGCCCATGCAGCTGGGAGGTATCCGCATCTCGACTGAGGAGAGGGAACGGAGAATCACCAACCGCCTCTGTCTCTATTGCGGTTCCGCTGGTCATTTTGTCACTTCATGTCCAGTAAAAGGCCAGAGCTCGTCAGTAAGCGGAGGGCTACTGGTGAGCGCTACTACTCCTGTCTCTCCTTCAAGATCCTGCACTACCTTGTCGGTCCATCTACGCTGGACCGGTTCGTCAGCTTCCTGCAGTGCCTTAATAGACTCTGGGGCGGAGGGCTGTTTTATGGACGAGACCTGGGCTCGGGAACATGACATTCCTCTCAGACAGTTAAAGGAGCCCACGGCCTTGTTCGCCCTGGATGGTAGTCCTCTCCCCAGGATTCAGCGTGAGACGCTACCTTTAACCCTCACTGTTTCTGGTAATCATAGTGAAACCATTTCTTTTTTAATTTTTCGTTCACCTTTTACACCTGTTGTTTTGGGCCATCCCTGGCTAGTTTGTCATAATCCTTCCATTAATTGGTCTAGTAATTCTATCCTCTCCTGGAACGTCTCTTGTCATGTGAAATGTTTAATGTCTGCTATCCCTCCTGTTTCCTCTGTCTCTTCTTCACAGGAGGAGCCTGGTGATTTGACAGGGGTGCCGGAGGAATATCACGATCTGCGCACGGTGTTCAGTCGGTCCAGGGCCACCTCTCTTCCTCCACACCGGTCGTATGATTGTAGTATTGATCTCCTTCCGGGAACCACCCCCCCCCGGGGTAGACTATACTCTCTGTCGGCTCCCGAACGTAAGGCTCTCGAAGATTATTTGTCTGTAGCTCTTGACGCCGGTACCATAGTCCCCTCCTCCTCTCCCGCCGGAGCGGGGTTTTTTTTTGTCAAGAAGAAGGACGGGTCTCTGCGTCCCTGCATAGATTATCGAGGGCTGAATGACATAACAGTGAAGAATCGTTATCCGCTTCCTCTTATGTCTTCAGCCTTCGAGATCCTGCAGGGAGCCAGGTTTTTCACTAAGTTGGACCTTCGTAACGCTTACCATCTCGTGCGCATCAGGGAGGGGGACGAGTGGAAGACGGCGTTTAACACTCCGTTAGGGCACTTTGAATACCGGGTTCTTCCTTTCGGCCTCGCTAACGCTCCAGCTGTCTTTCAGGCATTAGTCAATGATGTCCTGAGAGACATGCTGAACATCTTTGTTTTCGTTTACCTTGACGATATCCTGATTTTTTCACCGTCACTCCAGATTCATGTTCAGCACGTTCGACGTGTCCTCCAGCGCCTTTTAGAGAATTGTCTTTTTGTGAAGGCTGAGAAGTGCACTTTTCATGCCTCCTCCGTCACATTTCTCGGTTCTGTTATTTCCGCTGAAGGCATTAAGATGGATCCCGCTAAGGTCCAAGCTGTCATTGATTGGCCCGTCCCTAAGTCACGCGTCGAGCTGCAGCGCTTTCTCGGCTTCGCGAACTTCTATCGTCGTTTCATCCGTAATTTCGGTCAGGTGGCAGCTCCTCTCACAGCCCTTACTTCTGTCAAGACGTGCTTTAAGTGGTCCGTTTCCGCCCAGGGAGCTTTTGATCTCCTCAAGAATCGTTTTACATCCGCTCCTATCCTTGTTACACCTGACGTCTCTAGACAGTTCGTTGTCGAGGTTGACGCGTCAGAGGTGGGAGTGGGAGCCATCCTTTCTCAGCGCTCCCTCTCTGACGACAAGGTCCACCCATGCGCGTATTTTTCTCATCGCCTGTCGCCGTCGGAACGTAACTATGATGTGGGTAACCGCGAACTGCTCGCCATCCGGTTAGCCCTAGGCGAATGGCGACAGTGGTTGGAGGGGGCGACCGTTCCTTTTGTCGTTTGGACTGACCATAGGAACCTTGAGTACATCCGTTCTGCCAAACGACTTAATGCGCGTCAGGCGCGTTGGGCGCTGTTTTTCGCTCGTTTCGAGTTCGTGATTTCTTATCGTCCGGGCTCTAAGAACACCAAGCCTGATGCTTTGTCTCGTCTCTTCAGTTCTTCAGTAGCCTCCACTGACCCCGAGGGGATTCTCCCTGAGGGGCGTGTTGTCGGGTTGACTGTCTGGGGAATTGAGAGGCAGGTAAAGCAAGCACTCACTCAAACTCCGTCGCCGCGCGCTTGTCCTAGGAACCTTCTTTTCGTTCCCGTTCCTACTCGTCTGGCCGTTCTTCAGTGGGCTCACTCTGCCAAGTTAGCCGGCCACCCTGGCGTTCGGGGTACGCTTGCTTCCATTCGCCAGCGTTTCTGGTGGCCCACCCGGGAGCATGACACGCGTCGTTTCGTGGCTGCTTGTTCGGTCTGCGCGCAGACTAAGTCCGGTAACTCTCCTCCTGCCGGCCGTCTCAGGCCGCTTCCTATTCCCTCTCGACCGTGGTCTCACATCGCCTTAGATTTTGTCACCGGACTGCCTTCGTCAGCGGGGAAGACTGTTATTCTTACGGTTGTCGATAGGTTCTCTAAGGCGGCTCATTTCATTCCCCTTGCTAAGCTTCCTTCTGCTAAAGAGACGGCACAAATCATCATCGAGAATGTTTTCAGAATTCATGGCCTTCCGTCAGACGTCGTTTCGGACAGAGGTCCGCAATTCACGTCTCAATTTTGGAGGGAGTTTTGCCGTTTGATTGGGGCTTCCGTCAGTCTCTCTTCCGGCTTTCACCCCCAGTCTAACGGTCAAGCAGAACGGGCCAATCAGACTATTGGTCGCATCTTACGCAGTCTTTCTTTTCGCAACCCTGCGTCTTGGTCAGAACAGCTCCCCTGGGCAGAATACGCCCACAACTCGCTTCCTTCGTCTGCGACCGGGCTATCTCCTTTTCAGAGTAGCCTCGGGTACCAGCCTCCGTTGTTCTCATCTCAGTTCGCCGAGTCCAGCGTCCCCTCCGCTCAGGCTTTTGTCCAACGTTGCGAGCGCACCTGGAAGAGGGTCAGGTTTGCACTTTGCCGTTATAGGGCGCAGACTGTGAGAGCTGCTAATAAGCGTAGAACTAAGAGCCCTAGGTATTGTCGCGGTCAGAGAGTTTGGCTCTCCACTCAGAACCTTCCCCTTAAGACGGCTTCTCGCAAGTTGACCCCGCGGTTCATTGGTCCATTCCGTATCTCTCAGGTCATTAATCCTGTCGCAGTGCGACTTCTTCTTCCGCGATATCTTCGTCGCGTCCACCCGGTCTTCCATGTCTCCTGTGTTAAGCCCGTTCTTCGCGCCCCCGCTCGTCTTCCCCCCCCCCCCCCCCCATCCTTGTCGAGGGCGCACCTATCTACAGGGTCCGTAAGATCTTGGACATGCGTCCTCGGGGCCGTGGTCATCAGTACCTAGTTGACTGGGAGGGGTACGGTCCTGAGGAGAGGAGTTGGGTTCCCTCTCGGGACGTGCTGGACCGTGCGCTGATTGATGATTTCCTCCGTTGCCGCCAGGTTTCCTCCTCGAGTGCGCCAGGAGGCGCTCGGTGAGTGGGGGGGTACTGTCATGTTGTCTTGTCTCTGTCCTTTCCCTTCACCCTGTCTCCCTCTGCTGGTCGTTGTTATGTTACCTTTTCTCCCCCGCTTTCCCCCAGCTGTCCCTTGTCTCCTCTAACTACCCGTTCCCCACCTGTTCCCTGTTTCCCTCTGATTAGGTCCCTATATCTCTCTCTGTTTCTGCTCCTGTCCTTGTCGGATTCTTGTTTGTTTGTGTTTCATGCCTGAGCCAGACTATCGTCATGTTTGCTGTAACCTTGTCCTGTCCTGTCGGAATCTGCCGGTCTATCTGAGCCTACCTATGTTTGGTTATTAAAGAAGCTCTGTTTAAGTTAGTTCGCTTTTGGGTCCTCATTTACTCCCCTTAACACTTTGCCTCCAACCAGACCAGCATGAGGAATGCATCTGAATGCCTGTGTCAGCAGTTCACAACACAGTATGTACTTTATGGTACATGTGCTTACAATGTCATTCTCAGTAGCGCATTTCAATGTTGAAATGATAGTGGTATCCTGGAATTACTTTTAGAAAAGCTATGTTTGTCCTCAGAACAAATCACATCAATAGTACCAACCCCACACCTTAAATGATCTTTCCTTAGTGATCAGTGATTTGTCTTGGGTTAAAATCATCAATCATGACAAAGTCCTAATACTAAGCATGTGGTGCTAATGATTTGGTTTAACCGGGCTCTGAGCAGCAGGAGCATAAAACCCAGATCCTCTACCTCTATCATCAGACAGTCATATTTGATTCCTATTCTCTAAATGGCTCCTGTCCTCACATTATAAAATCAAATAAAATAAAATGTTATTTGTCACATGCTCCGAATACAACAGTGAAATGCTTACTTACAAGCCCTTAAAAGCCCTTTACCAACAATGCAGTTTTAAGAAAAATACCAAAGAAAATCAAAATAAAGTAACAAATAATTAAAGAGCAGCAGTAAAATAACAATAGTGAGGCTATATACAGGGGTGTACCGGTACAGAGTCAATGTGAGGGGGCACCGGTTAGTCAAGGTAATTTAGGTAATATATACATGTGGGTAGAGTTATTAAAGTGACTTATACATAGATAATAACAGAGTAGCAGCAACGTAAACGAGGGAAATCCAAGTAGTCTGGGTAGCCATTGACTAGATGTTCAGGAGTCTTATGACTTGGGGGTAGAAGCTGTTAAGAAGCCTTTTGGACCTAGACTTGGTGCTCCGGTACCGCTTGTTGTGCGGTAGCAGAGAGAACAGTCTATGACTAGGGTGGCTGGAATCTTTGACAATTTTTGGCCCCTTCCTCTGACACCGCCTGGTACAGAGGTCCTGGATGGCAGGAAGCTTGGCCCCAGTGATGTACTGGACCATACACACTACCCTCTGTAGTGCCTTGCGCTCGGAGGCCGAGCAGTTGCCATACCAGGCAGTGATGCAACCAGTCAGGATGCTCTCAATGGTGCAGCTGTAGAACCTTTTGAGGATCTGAGGACCCATGCCAAATCTTTTCAGTTTCCTGACGGGGAATACGTTTTGTGGTGCCCTCTTCACGGCTGTCTTGGTGTGCTTGGACCATGTTAGTTTGTTGGTGATGTGAACACCAAGGAACTTGAAGCTCTCAACCTGCTCCACTACAGCCCTGTCGATGAGAATGAGGGCATGCTCGGGCCTCCTTTTCCTGTAGTCCACAATCGTCTCCTTAATCTTGGTCACGTTGAGGGAGAGGTTGTTGTCCTGGCACCACATGGCCAGGGTACTATGGTGTTGAACGCTGAACTGTAGTCAATAAATAGTTCAGGTGTGAAAGGGCAGTGTGGAGTGCAATAGAGATTGCATCATCTGTGGATCTCTTGGGGTGGTATGCAAGTTGGAGTGGGTCTAAGGTTTTTGTGATAATGGTGTTGATGTGAGCCATGACCAGCCTTTCAATGCACTTTATGGCTACAGACGTGAGTGCTACGGGTCGGTAGTCATTTAGGCAGGTTACCTTAATGTTCTTGGGCACAGAGACTATGGTGGTCTGCTTGAAACATGTTGGTACAGACTCAGACAAGGAGAGGTTGTAAAAGGTCAGTGAAGACACTTGCCAGTTGGTCAGCGCATGCTCGGAGTACACGTCCTGGTAATCCATCTGGCCCTGCGGTCTTGTGAATGTTGACCTGTTTAAAGGTCTTACTCACATCGGCTGCGGAGAGCGTGATCACACAGTCGTCCGGAACACCTGGTGCTCTCATATGCATGTTTCAGTGTTACTTGCCTCAAAGCGAGCATAGAAGTAATTTAGCTCATCTGGTAGACTTGTGTCACTGGGCAGCTCTCTGCTGTGCTTCCATTTGTAGTCTGTAATAGTTTGCAATCTCTGCCACATCTGACGAGCGTCTGAGCCGGTGTAGTATGATTAGATCTTAGTCCTGTATTGTCTGTTTGATGGGTCGTCGGTGGGCATAGCAGGATTTCCCGCTCCTTGAAAGCGGCAGCTCTACCCTTTAGCTCAGTTGCCTGTAATCCATGGCTTCTGGATGGGGTATGTACGTACAGTCACTGTCGGGACGAAACCATCATTCCACTTATTGATGAAGCCAGTGACAATGTGGTGTACTCCTCAATGCCATCGGAAGAATCCCGGAACATATTCCAGTTTGTGATAGTAAAACAGTCCTGTAGCTTAGCATCTGCTTCATCTGACCACTTTTTTTTATTGACCAAGTCACTGGTGCTTCCTGCTTTCATTTTTGCTTGTAAGCAGGAATCAGGGGGATAGAATTATGGTCAGATTTGCCAAATGGAGGGTGAGGGAGAGATTTTTTACGCGTCTCTGTGTGTGGAGTAAAGGTGGTCTTGAGTTTTGTTTTCCCTTTGGTTGCACGTTTAACATGCTGATATAAATTAGGTAAAACATAATTACGTTTCCCTGCATTAAAGTCCCCGGCCACTGTGGTGGTATGTAGACAGCTACGATAAATACAGGTGAAAACTCTCTAGGTATATAGTGTGGTCTACAGCTTATCATGAAATACTCTACCTCAGGTGAGCAAAACCTAGAGACTTCCTTAGATATTGTGCACCAGCAGTTGTTTATAAATATACATAGACCCCCACCCCTAGTCTTACCAAAGCAGGCTGTTATATCCTGCCAATGCAGTGTGGAACCCACCAGCTAGCTGTATGTTAATCATGTCGTCGTTCAGCCACGACTCGGTGAAGCATAAGATATGACAGTTTATAATGTCCCGTTGGTAGGATATACGTGCATTTAGCTTGTACAAAAAAATGCGAAAAAACAAATAAAATAGAATGGTTGGTTAAGAGCCGATGAAACGGCAGCCATCCTCTCCGGCGCCATTATAGCTCATTCAAATGAGCTGTAGCTGATGTAATGTAATGCTATCTCTACCTGCCATGACCACAGTAGGAGGAAACCATGACCTGATAGGAATCTAATCAGAACAGAGCACCTAGCCATAGCACACCATCTGCTTAAAAGAAAATGGCTACATTTTCATTCTCCTCAAAGGTTTTCCTGCAGTAGATTAGGAACAGTGGTGGTGAATGTCTCCTTCTGAGGCGGCTGACATTCTATCACCAGTTTGCAGGGCTCTAGCCGTGGCTCCTGTAGAGAATGTAAATGAGCGTGGAGATGTCACCATGCTAAGTAGAATGTATTCCTCTCTGTTTCCCAGTTATTGCTTTTTCCTCTCATATATTCTCCCTCGCTGCAATAGCACTTTCTTCGGCCCATTACTCCACATGTTAATAAAAGTCTTCTTGACAGAGCTATCTGCCTAATTTGTTTCCCGTGTTCTACATTGATATTGCTCTCAGGAGTGTTTACTTTAGCAAACGCTAAATTGAAACACTGCGAGTGAGGTATTGCAACTCTACAATAGGGGCATGTGTATGTGCCTCCAGAGAGAGAGAATACCCGGTTGTCAGGGCAATGATTCATATTTCAGTGAGACGAAATGCGAAGTTTCATTTATGTCCAGTATTCTTTTTGTAATCCCTTTATCCCTGTGACTGTGATATCCATGTGAGATTCATGTGTTATGTGATGTACAGGTAACTGCCAAAAAATAAAAGGAAACATTGAGTAAAGAATCAAATCAAATGTTAAGATACAGTTGTATTTGTCACATGCTTCGTAAACAGGGGTAGACTAACAGTGAAATGCTTACTTACGGATCATTTGTCAATGCGCAGTGGAAGACGATAACAAAAATCAAATAGAAATAGTGATACGAGAAATAAATACACAGTGAATAACGAATAACAATGACGAGTAAAAATAACATGGCTATATACAGAAAGTACCAGTACTGAGTCGATATGCATGTGTACTAGGTAAATGAGGTAGCTATGTATATACAGTGGGGCAAAAAAAGTATTTAGTCAGCCACCAATTGTGCAAGTTCTCCCACTTAAAAATATGAGAGAGGCCTGTAATTTTCATCATAGGTACACTTCAACTATGACAGACAAAATGAGAAAAAAAAATCCAGAAAATCACATTGTAGGATTTTTAATGAATTTATTTGCAAATTATGGTGGAAAATAAGTATTTGGTCACCTACAAACAAGCAAGATTTCTGGCTCTCACAGACCTGTAACTTCTTCTTTAAGAGGCTCCTCTGTCCTCCACTCCATGCAAGATCTCACCCCGTGGGGTCAAAATGATCACAAGAACGGTGAGCAAAAATCCCAGAACCACACGGGGGGACCTAGTGAATGACCTGCAGAGAGCTGGGACCAAAGTAACAAAGCCTACCATCAGTAACACACTACGCCGCCAGGGACTCAAATCCTGCAGTGCCAGACGTGTCCCCCTGCTTAAGCCAGTACATGTCCAGGCCCGTCTGAAGTTTGCTAGAGGGCATTTGGATGATCCAGAAGAAGATTGGGAGAATGTCATATGGTCAGATGAAACCAAAATATAACTTTTTGGTAAAAACTCAACTCGTCGTGTTTGGAGGACAAAGAATGCTGAGTTGCATCCAAAGAACACCATACCTACTGTGAAGCATGGGGGTGGAAACATCATGCTTTGGGGCTGTTTTTCTGCAAAGGGACCAGGACGACTGATCCGTGTAAAGGAAAGAATGAATGGGGCCATGTATCGTGATATTTTGAGTGAAAACCTCCTTCCATCAGCAAGGGCATTGAAGATGAAACGTGGCTGGGTCTTTCAGCATGACAATGATCCCAAACACACCGCCCGGGCAACGAAGGAGTGGCTTCATAAGAAGCACTTCAAGGTCCTGGAGTGGCCTAGCCAGTCTCCAGATCTCAACCCCATAGAAAATCTTTGGAGGGAGTTGAAAGTCCGTGTTGCCCAGCAACAGCCCCAAAACATCACTGCTCTAGATGATATCTGCATGGAGGAATGGGCCAAAATACCAGCAATAGTGTGTGAAAACCTTGTGAAGACTTACAGAAAACGTTTGACCTCTGTCATTGCCAACAAAGGGTATATAACAAAGTATTGAGATAAACTTTTGTTATTGACCAAATACTTATTTTCCACCATAATTTGCAAATACATTCATAAAAAATCCTACAATGTGATTTTCTGGATTTTTTTTCTCATTTTGTCTGTCATAGTTGAAGTGTACTTATGATGAAAATTACAGGCCTCTCTCATCTTGTTAAGTGGGAGAACTTGCACAATTGGTGGCTGACTAAATACTTTTTTGCGCCACTATATACTGTATGTAGGATTAAAGTGACTAGGCAACAGGATATATAAATAGACCGTAGCAGGAGCAGGTAGCCATTTGATTAGCTATTTAGCAGTCTTGTTGTGCAGTCTTCTGGCTTGGGTGTAGAAGCTGTTCAGGGTCCGCTGGTTCCAGACTTTGTGCAATGGTACTGCTTGCTGTGCAGTAGCAGAGAGAACAGTTTATGATTTAGGTGGCTGGAGTCTTTGAAAAATGCCTTGCAGTTGCCGTATCGAGCGGTGATGCAGCCATTCAAGATGCTCTCAATGGTGCAGCTGTAGAACTTGTTGCGGATCTGAGGGCCCATGACAAATCTTTTCAGCCTCCTGAGGGGGAAGAGGCACAGTCGTGCCCTCTTCACAACTGTGTGTGTGGACCGTGGTAGTTCCTTAGTGATGTGGACACCGAGGAACTTGAAGCTCTCGGCCCGCTCCACTACAGCCCCGTCGATGTGGATGGTGGTATGCTAGTAAATGTTTGTAAATGAGGAATATAAAGTACTGTATATTGTAAGCAGTTGTGGTTCTGGAGTTAATTAAGCAATTCACATCCTCATCATGCTTATGGTAATGTATAAATTCCCACTTGCCCATTATTTTGGCTACCATGGCTAGAAGAAGAGATCTCAGTGACTTTGAAAGATACTGTAGGTCTCAAAGGAGCATAGGGGGTTTAAAGGGGTGTGTGTGTGTGTGTGTGTGTGTGTGTGTGTGTGTGTGTGTCTCAGTCACCAGATCTCAACCCAATTGAAAACGTATGGGAGATTCTGGAGTGATGCCTGAGACGGCGTTTTCCACCCTCAACAAAACACCAAATTATGGAATTTCTCGTGGAAGAATGGTGTCACATCACTACAATAGAGTTCCTAAAACTTGTAGAATCTTTGCCAAGGCACATTGAAGCTGTTCTGGAGGCTCGTGGTGGCCCAATGCCCTATTAAGACAGTTTATGTTGGTGTTACCTGCAGGAATTTTGTGTTGTTTCTGTAAATGCATGGTCAAAATTCAAGCTCTATTCTTGATATGTTCTCTGTGTAGTCCTGTTAGTGTGCCGAGACAGAAACGGTTTTGTTCCTTGATTGATAGTCAAAGTACAATCTTTTCAGTAAAAGGCTTAATAAAACCTGCATGGGCTTTACTAATTAATACACATAGAGGGCTCCCTCACTCTCCCTGATTCTCTCTCTCTCTTCTCTCCCTGATTCTCTCTCTCTTCTCTCCCTGATTCTCTCTCTCTTCTCTCCCTGATTCTCTCTCTCTTCTCTCCCTGCTTCTCTCTCTCCTCTCTCCCTGCTTCTCTCTCTCCTCTCTGCTTCTCTCTCTCCTCTCTCTGCTTCTCTCTCTCCTCTCTGCTTCTCTCTCCCTGCTTCTCAAACTCCTTTCCCTCCTCTCTCCCTGCTTCTCTCTCCTCTCTCCCTGCTCCTCTCACTCCTTCTCTCGCTCCTCTCTCCCTGCTTGTCTCTCTCGCTCCTCTCTCCCTGCTTGTCTCTCTTGCTCCTCTCTCCCTGCTTGTCTCTCTTGCTCCTCTCTCCCTGCTTGTCTCTCTTGCTCCTCTCTCCCTGCTTGTCTCTCTCGCTCCTCTCTCCCTGCTTGTCTCTCTCGCTCCTCTCTCCCTGCTTGACTCTCTCATGCTCTTCTCTCCCTGCTTGTCTCTCTTGCTCCTCCCTCCCTGCTTGTCTCTCTCGCTCCTCTCTCCCTGCTTGACTCTCTCATGCTCCTCTCTCCCTGCTTGTCTCGCTCTCGCACCACTCTCCCTCCCTCACTCACTATTTCTTTATCTGTATCTCCATCTCTCTCTCTCTCTCTGCATGGCCTGCCTCTGCTACAGCTAGGACATTGTCAGATAGACAGTCACAGAGACACAGTCTCAGGGGGTGCCCACCTGTAGCTCAGCCCACCAATAAGGGGAGCAGAAACAATTAACATCCCATAACACCATGTCTCCCTGCTCCGTCTTACAACATCCCTGCCTTCCCACATCCCTGATGGCAGCTAGCTTCAGAACCCAGGGACATGTGTAATTTGGTAACGGTGTGGTAATCGTGTTAACCCAGGGGAGGAGATGCCACCCACTGCACGCTTCCCAGCGACAGGGGACCGACATGGGCATCATGAACAACTAGTGCCTTACCTTTTGATGTTAGCAGATTCTTCTTATGATTTTAAACAACTAATGTTTACAGCTGGGAAGCTTTAGATTTGGGATGTTGCATCATACTATTGTTTATTATTGCACTGCAGCAATCTTACAGTAGCTCTAACTTTAATCTCTAATCAGGGATTTAGACCTGGTAAACAGGCCAATAGAATCATTGGTCAATCATTACAATCAGAGGTTACAATACATTACCAGTAATCAATCAATTAACTTTCAAGGAAAAAGTACCAGCTGTACTGTGGTGCAATCTTCAAGACTAGTATTTGAGTACCCTTGCAACAGTCCACAGAATGAGTGGCATATAATCAAGGAGACTACTACAGTAGACCATGTCTCATTATAATACCTCAAAACATTGCCCGTTCAAAGTTACAGTTGAGTTATTAGTTGATTTCAACAACAGCCCCCCTCAATACACCAATCAGAACACACCGTCAGGGGCCTTTTTTGAGCTTGTGCCACTAATTCTGTCTAATTCTCATTGGAACACTGTACTATATGACCTGATGTGTCGTGTTGTCATACTGATATGTGTGAATAGAACGTATGAATCACACAAAGCTCCATTGGCATGCAGACTGAGTAATGTAACATTCTCATTGGAGCCTTGGGCCTTTACATTCTTAGATGTACTGTGTGCATTTGGCCTATTTTCCTATTTGCTGTGTCAACACACGACTGGTTGGTACTTGAGTGACACTTGCCGTCTCTCACAAGTTCTAGGGTCAATACCCATGTTTGTCTGTAAATCCATGTTTGTAGCATCTTGCTTGGTTTTGTATGGATCATAACAGGGATTATTCCAGAATATCTGTTTTACTCTCATACTTAGCGCAGAAAAAACATTTATGTTTATTTACCCCATCAATCCTGTCTAGGAAGATATTTTTACCGTGTATCTCTAAAAAAAAATGGCTGTTTTGAAATATGGTCGTTTGTCCTCATTCAGTCAACTCAATCACAAGATGGTATTACCTCGTACCCCTGCACATTGACTGGGTACTGGTACTCCATGTATATAGCCTTGTTATTGTGTTACTATTTCCTTTTTTCCCCTTTTGTTAATTGTTTTGATTTTTTTAGAACTTTTTAACTCTGAATTGTTGGGAAAGGTCTCGTAAGTAAGCGTTTCACTGTAGAGTCTACACCTGTTTTATTCGGCGCATGTGACCAATACAATTGGATTTGGATCATCACCCTGTCTTTCGGGATTCTAGTTTTTACTTGTCACATGATAGGTTCCCGCTTTGCCAAGGATGTGACGTCAGTGTGACTCGTAATAGATGTTCACTAAAAATAGAAAGACAAATGTAGACATTCTGTTCTAAAAATGCTCATTACCTCGTGCATTTCATTACTTTCCTAGTTCCTAACTTCAGTTTCTAGACATAGTCATCACTATGCAAACTCACTGCTTCAACTTGATACATTTTCTAGAATTGTGCCATGAGTAGCCCACAAGGCAGCCTCTTGGAATCTCTACTTGGTCTGCTATTACAATGCCCTCTGTGTTACATCTCATCAGACAGAGATTTTTCACTATTTCTTAGTTTACGGAGAGTGTTTGTGTGTCTGTTCCAGTTTTCAGGGCTCTACCTCCTGTCCTTCGTCATCATCATCCTGGGTCTGGTGTTCTACACCTCCTCCTCCACCTATGTGGCACAGGACCCGCGCGTCTACAAGCATTTCCGCAACGCCGGCCACCCCATCACGGACACGCCCACTCTGGGGCCCCTGGAACCCTCGGTGACCTATACCAGCCTAAGGCAGGAGATAGAGGAGGAGCCTCGCATCAGGGTGGCCTGAGAGGGTGGGGCCTAATCATCCACTGCCCCACCTCCCCAGATTCTGTACAGAGAGAAGGATCACTGAATGATTAAAAAAATGATCGAAAACATGTAGCAAACACGCAAAAGTACACTGTGATCGCAAACTGTGAATAGATAGCAGTGGCTATTTCTGATTTTGAAGATTTGTTTCATGTATAGAAATATACTGTTACCCCATCACGTTCCCTCGTACTGTACATTTGACATGTTTAGAAGGTTTTGTGCTTAAGACTTGTGTAAATGCTCAATTGTGACTGTTTCCTTTTTTACATGAGCACAAAACGTTATTGCATTTTAAGCTTTGAGTTTGCGCTGTGGGTTATTTCAGTGTTTAATTGTTCCTTCAAATCGATCTCTTTTTGTAAAACTACCCCGTTAAAGTATCATGTCCAGAGGTACGATAAAGTAATATACAGACTTAACATGAGTCAGTGCCTTACTATGTATTAATGTTGTGTGTTAGAACTGCACATTATAAATGGCCCCTTCCCTGTCCAGCATTGTCTGAGGACATTGGATACTGATGCAGCCCCTACAGTTATAGTCATTTATAAACTGGGTGGTTCGAGCCCTGAATGCTGATTGGCTGACAGCCGTGGTATATCAGACCATATACCATGGGTATGACAAAACTCTTATTTTTACTGCTCTAATTGTGTTAGTAACCAGTTTATAATTTGTAATAAGGCATCTCGGGGGGTTGTGGTATATGGCCAATATACCACTGCTAAGGGCTGTATCCAGGGACTCCACGTTGTGTCGTGCTTAAGAACAGTCCTTAACCGTAGTGTATTGGCCATACACCATACCTCCTTGTGCCTTATTGCATAGGGTGGCACATAAATAGCCCAGCGTTGTCCGGGTTAGGGTTTGGCTGGGGTAGGCCGTCATTGTAAATAAGACTTTGTTCTTTACTGACTTGCCTAGTTAAAAAAAATATATAAATTAAATTGCTTAAATAAACTATACTTAGAACACTGTGGATTGCGTCTCTGCAGTACATTTAGTCTGACCTTACAACTACTTACCCACAGATATGACAACTTTCCATGTTGGAACCATTATCTCTTGAGGCAAATGGCTATAAAGACAAATATATCAGGATTGCTAATGGAGTGAAGTGATTATTGTACATTTGGTTCATTGTTCATATGTACTGTACACTGAACTCTAGTTGATAGAAAAATAAGAACTGATTATGAAAATGTGATGATTACAATGCACTTGTCATTCCAGAACTGTGCTGTTCTCTTTTATTGATTGTCCAGCTGTTGGACTGCATTTTAAGTGTGTTGCTTTTTATTCCCTGCTGGATTTTATCCAAAACACATTAATCAAATGATTTGGAACAGATTTATTTCAAAGTATTATTATTCCCTGTTTTTTGTATTATATTTGATTTATTTTGGTGTATTGGAGCACTTGCTGTCAGAAACGTTACCTAAATTAAAGTGTCTTTGTCTGAAACGCTGAGAATTCGGTTTTAAGAAAAATCACACCACTCAAAACATGATACCAGGAACATTATTCAACGTATTTTCATAGCGATTTGGGGTTTTGGTGAAGATTTGCGCATAGAAACACAGAAACATGAGCACTATTTGCAACTGAATATTGTTGAGTGAATGGTTGGGCATATACAGATAACATCATCCACAATTCATGATGGAGCTCATCACTGTGCAGGTCCACAACTAAAACAGCAGAAGAGCAGGTCATGTTGAAACAGTCAACTGTTCATTTAGCTGTTCATTTTTATTATATTCTGGAATACAGTATGTAGAACATTGTAACATTCATTTTGGCAGTCCGAGCAAATGCGCCTTGGTCATAGGGACTTCAGACTGCAATATTTATTTATATACAGTACCAGTCAAAAGTGTGGACACCTACTCATTGAAGGGTTTTTCTTTATTTTTACTATTTTCTACATTGGAGAATAATAGTGAAGGCATCAAAACTATGAAATAACACATGGAATCATGTAGTAAAAAACAAGTGTTAAACAAATCAAAATATATTTTAGATTTAGATTCTTCAAAGTAGCCACCCTTGATGACAGCTTTGCACACACTTGGCATTCTCTCAACTAGCTTCATGAGGAAGGAGTTCCCACATATCAGCACTTGTTAGAGAACTTGTTGGCTGCTTTTCCTTCACTCTGCGGTCCAACTCATCCCAAGCCATCTCAATTGGGTTGAGGTCAGGTGATTGTGGAGGCAATCTGATGCAGCACTCCATCACTATCCTTGGTAAAATAGCCTTTACACAGCCTGGAGGTGTGTTTTGGTTCATTGTCCTGTTGAAAAACAAATGATAGTCTCACTAAGCGCAAACCAGATGGGATGGCGTATCGCTGCGGAATGCTGTGGTAGCCAAGCTGCTAAGTGTGCCTTGAATTCTAATTAAATCACTGACAGTGTCACCAGCAAAGCACCCCCACACTATCACACCTCCTCCTCCATGCTTCACAATGGAAACCCCAGATGCGGAGATCATCCATTCACCTACTCTGCATCTCACAAAGACACGCTGGTTGGAACCACATTTCCACAGGTTTAATGTCCATTTCTCGTGTTTAATGGACCAAGCAAGCCTCTTCTTCTTATTGGTGTCCTTTAGTAGTGGTTTCTTTGCAGAAATTCGACCATGAAGACCTGATTCAAGCAGCCTCCTCTGAACAGTTGATGTTGAGATGTGTCGGTTTCTTGAACTTTGTGAAGCATTTACAGTTTACATACACTTAGGTTGGAGATATTAACACTATTTTCAACCACTCCACAAATTACTTATAGTTTTGGCAAGTCGGTTAGGGCATCTACTTTGTGCATGACACAAGTCATTTTTCCAACAATTGTTTACAGATTATTTCACTTATAATTCACTGTATCACAATGTCAGTGGGTCAGAAGTTTACATACACTAAGTTGACTGTGCCTTCAAACAGCTTAGAAAATGTCAGAAAATTATTTCATGGCTTTAGAAGCTTCTGATTTGCTAATTGACAACATTTGAGTCCATTGGAGGTGTACCTGTGGATGTATTTCAAGGCCTACCTTCAAACTCAGTGCCTCTTTGATTAACATCATGGGGAAATCAAAAGAAATCAGCCAAGACCTCAGAAAATAAATTGTAGACCTCCACAAGTCTGGTTCATCCATGGGAGCAGTTTCAAAACGCCTGAAGGTACCACGTTCAGCTGTACAAACAATAGTACGCAAGTATAAACACCATGGGACCACGCAGTCATCATACCGCTCAGGAAGGAGATGCGTTCTGTCTCCTAGAGATGAACGTACTTTGGTGCGAAAAGTGCAAATCAATCCCAGAACAGGAAGGACCTTCTGAAGATGCTGGAGGAAACCGGTACAAAAGTATTTATATCCACAGTAAAACGAGTCCTATATCGACATAACCTGAAAGGCCACTCAGCAAAGAAGAAGCCACTGCTCCAAAACCGCCATAAAAAAAGCCAGACTACGGTTTGCAACTGCACATGGGGACAAAGATTGTACTTTTTGGAGAAATGTGCTCTGGTCTGATGAAACAACAATAGAACTGTTTGGCCATAATTGTCACATGAGTTGACGAAGCAGGTATGGAGAGTCAAACATTTAATATTGAACGAGACAAGAACAGCATCAGTATACAAGAAACAAAGACAAAAAACAATCAGTGCATCCGCAGGGAACAGAGCAAGGGAACTGACAAATATATGTGAGGAAAAAAACGGATGATGAGTGAGTCCAGGTGAGTCCAATATCGCTGATGCGCATCACAAGGGAAGGCAAGTGTGCGTAATAGATGATAGAAGTGAGTGAAGGGCCTGGTGCTGTCAAGTGCCGGGGGGGGGGGGGGGGGGGGGCTTAGGCACCCCTGGTTCCATTGGCTGCGGAATCCACCCCGATGTCACCAATAAACAAAACCCCAAAAACTTCTGGACCGGCTGGGTGAACAAGAACTGACGATCTGGCTGAGGCCCGATGTAGGATGGGTGCCATCTGAGCCAACAGGGGCAAGGAAACCTCTCTAGCCAGCTATTTCGTAGAAGCCCGACTAAGCACCCACGGTTCCATCCGTTGCGACCCTGAGCCGATGCCGCCATACCAACCGGAATGCCAGTACTCCCCGATGCTTCGTATGATGGCTGATGCATTCTGTCACATGAGTTGACGCTGGAGAGACGAAGCAGGTACAGGGAGACTAACATTTAATAAGGAACAAACATGGAACGAGACAGGAATAGCATAAGCATACAAGAAAACAAAGACAAAAAACAATCAATGCATCAGCAGGGAACAGAGCAAGGGAACTGACAAATATAGGGGAAGAAATAGACAGATGATGAGTGAGTCCAGGTGAGTCCAATATCGCTGATGCACGTGATGAGGGAAGGCAGGTGTGCGTAATAGATGATAGGAGTGAGTGAAGCAGGGCAGCCTGGCGCCCTGAAGTGCCGGGGGGGCAGACGTGACAATAATAACCATCGTTATGTTTTGAGGAAAATGGGGAGGCTTGCGAGCCGAAGAACATCATCCCAACTGTGAAGCATGGGGGTGGCAGCATCATGTTGTGGGGGTGCTTTGCTGCAGGAGGGACTGGTGCACTTCACAAAATAGATGGCACCATGAGGTAGGAAATTATGTGGATATATTGAAGCAACATTTCAAGACATCAGTCAGGAAGTTAAAGATTGTCCATTTTGAAGAACCATTTGCGACCAATGACTCCAAGCATACTTCCAAAGTTGTGGCAAAATGGATTAAGGATAACAAAGTCAAGGTATTGGAGTGGCCATCACAACGCCCTGACCGCAATCGCATTGAAAATGTGTGGGCAGAACTGAAAAAGCGTGTGCGAGCAAGGAGGCCTCCAAACCTGACTCAGTTACACCAGCTCTGTCAGGAGGAATGGGCCAAAATTCCCCCAATTGTGGGAAGCTTGTGAAAGGCTACCTGAAACATTTGACCCAAGTTAAACAATTTAAAGGCAATGCTACCGAATACTAATTGAGTGCATGCAAACTTCTGACCCACTGGGAATGTGATGAAAGAAATAAATGCAGAAATAAATCATTCTCTCAACTATTATTCTGACATTTCACATTCTTAAAATAAAGTGGTAATCCTAACTGGCCTAAGACATGGAATTTTTACTTGGATTAAATGTCAGGAATTGCGAAAAACTGAGTTTAAATGTATTTGGCTAAGGTGTATGTAAACTTCTGACTTCAACTGTATTTAGGCTGCAATCTGAGGTGCAGTTAACTCTAATGAATGTATCTTCTGCAGCAGAGGTAACTCGTGAGTCTTCCTTTCCTGTGGCGGTTCTCATGAGAGCCAGTTTCATCACATTGCTTGATGGTTTTTGCGACTGCACTTGAAGAAAGTTCAAAGTTTGAAATATTCTGCATTTACTGACCTTCATGTCTTAAAGTAATGATGGACTGTCATTTCTCTTTGCTTATGTGAGTTGTTCTTGTCATAATACGGACTTGGTCTTTTACCAAATAAGGCTGTCTTCTGTATACCACCCCTACCTTGTCACAACACAACTGATTGGCTCAAACGCATTAAAGGAAATAAATTCCACAAATTAACTTTTAACAAGGCACACCTGTTAATTGAAATGCATTCCAGGTGACTACCTCATGAAGCTGGTTGAGAGAATGCCAAGAGTGTGCAAAGCTGTCTTCAAGGCAAAGGGTGGCTACTTTCAAGAATGTATTTCACACTTTTTTGGTTACTACATGATTCCATGTGTTATTTCATAGTTTTGATGTCTTCACTATTATTCTACAATGTAGAAAATGATATAGGTGTGTTCAAACTTTTGACTTTTGACTTTTGACTGGTACTGTAGGTTTTTTCAAAACGTTATATGAAATGCTAAAGTGGGTCCGCACATATGCAGCAAGATATTAAAACAATATCAGTCTACAGGTAACTGACAAAATAAAGGAAACACCCTCATAGTGTCATAATAGGGAGTTGAGCCACCAGAACAGCTTCAATGTGCCTTGGCATAGATTCTACAAGTATCTGGAACTCTATTATTTGGCGTTTGGTTGATAGTGGTGGAAAACCCTTGTCTCAGGCACTGCTCCAGAATCTCCCATAAGTGTTTAATTGGGTTGAGATCTGGTGACAGAAAGACAGACAGACAGACAGACACACACCCTTTAAAACCCCTATGCTCCTTTGAGACACATTTTTCAAAGTCACTGAGATGCAGCCAAAATAATGGGCAACTGGGCATTTTTATACACGACTCTAAGTATGATGGTATGTTAATTGCCTAATTAACTCAGAAAACCACACCTGTGTGGAAGAACCTGCTTTCAATATACTTTATAACCCTAATTTACTCGTGTTTCCTTTATTTTGGCACTTACCTGTATATGGAATATCAGAGAAACCACATCATTTATCTCTTACTTTGCATAGTGCATTGCACTTCAAATACAATACACAATCATAACATTGCCAAAAGTTTAAAGGAAAGGTTGCTGTCTTATGTTAGGCCTATAAAGTGCTATCAATATCCTGTGACAGAACACTGAGCCAATCACGGCACAGCTAGAGAACATTACCAACCCCTACGCTCTGTATTTTCCGCTGGCTGCCCCACCACTGACATTTTTCAATTTGTATTATTTATTTTTTCATTTAACCTTTATTTAACTTGGCAAGTCAGTTAAGAACAAATTCTTATTTACAATGACAGCCTACCCCGACGACTCTGGGCCAACTGTGCACCGCCCTATGGATCTCCCAATTATGGCCGGATGTGATGCAGCCTGGATTCGAACCAGGGACTGCAGTGACACACTCTTAGCACTGAGATGCAGTGCCTGTCCCACTCGGAAAGCACTGAGCTAGGCTGAAACACCTGCATTTTGGAGCTGCCTTATTCCAAAAAGCAAAAAAGAGGCCATGTTTGTTTGCAGCTTTATGAACTCAATTATTTATGAATTTTTTATATTGTTTGCAAACTGATATGTGGCACACATTCATGCCAAAATAACATGCAAAACATGAAACATCCTCTTAATTTCTGCTAAAAATGTGGGGCTCTAAACAGGTCACCACTGGGAAGGAGTTAAATTACCATTTGATATTGCCATTTTCTAAATGGATTGTCTGTGGTAATGTATTAACTGTAAAATCCTGATGATCACCACGCAATTAGATGGAAAGTCAAATTTACCTAATGGAATGGTGGGCTACCTATATACATAATTGAATGGTACAACCAGAATAGGTGCGCTTGATTTAGATCGCACCGGGTTAGTTTGCCCTTTGGAAAAGCCTATTCATCATTTGGTAGCTCACTAGGCGAACCCCACTTACTCGGCGCGCCAGGCAAGCTCGTGCCCAGGTGTTAAACTCCCTGGTGATTTCCCGTTTGACTGCAACAATGGTACGTTCCTAAACCTTAAATTCCTCTCAAGCATGGCCGACTTTGGCAGGTGGCAAATATGGCACTTCGTGAGGATAGTTCGGAGGATGAGTTGCAGGGACAGTTCTCGCTTTTATCCGCGACTTCATTCGAGGTCACAGATGAAAGTGAGGACACACATGGACGCTCCGAAACGGGGATACTAGACTTAAGTGACGAAGTCTTTATTCTCATCCTACGACGGCTGGATCCCACGTCTCTCTTGAGAGTTGGGAGCACCTGCCGAACCCTGTTTCGAGTTTGTTCCTGCAACTCACTGTGGACAAAACACTTCCAGGTAATGTACATTGAATTAGACTTTAGTATTTTCTTTTATGTAGGCCTGAAATTTGCTGATCCTCTTTTGAATGAAGTTGGTTGACTATGCATTGCCCCAACTACAGACTTACACAAGGTAATTTAATTTAACCAACATTTGTATATATTACTAGTAGTTACAGGATAGGTACTATATGGTGTAGTACATTAACTTTAGCGATACTGCCGTTGCCCTCGATTCGCAGAAAGAGTCAATGTCTGTCCAATTGCAGTGGATCTGTTTGAATGTTTGAAAATACTCCGTAAATTTTTTTTTTCTCCATTAAGTAATCTAACAATGAGTGTGTTGCGATGTTTATTTCAAGTCTTCTCTCATTGAAAGAGACTGAGTGTCTAGCCCAATATCGGACTAAAGGCCTTAACGTTACTCCTTATTGTCTAAGGTCCTTACATATAGCGTTTAACGGCGAATTGGCTCGGGAAGCCAATACACATCCGTGACTCGATCATCTCTGTACAGTTTTAATAACATACATCCTTTCTACTTTTCGATCACATGAAAATCATTTCACAATTTAAGTTGCAGCGGACAGTAGTTTTTAGTGACAACACGTTTGTGGGGTCGTAGTAATTATCCATCTGCGTCCTTTTGGATGAGCAGATGGCTAATTAGCACAGGGTTTCTGTGAACAAGTGCTGTAACATGAAACTATGACCGTGTGGGAACCCTAACCCTGTAAAGGTGCGTCAGTTGAACCGTTTTGGGAATATTATTTCTCTCTGATATGAAATAAGGTTATTATGTTTCCCAAACCTTACTGCATGCAATGTCTGTTAATGTTCAGTCCCAGCGTCAGGGGTCTTAAAGCTGCAATTTGTTACTTTTTGGGTGACTGACCAAATTCACAAATGTTAAAGCTCGGTCTTATTAAGTATAAGAAGTGGTAGATCTGTTCTGTGCCACTTCTATGCTTTCCATTAAATTTAGTTTGGCTTAGTTCTGGTTAGAGAAAGATTTCACAGCGGTTTAGTGGAGTCATTGGACCATCTTGCTTGTTTTGTCGCAAACATTAGTTTCAGCAGCCAGGAAATGGCATTGTGAATTTTGCATAGTGCATCTTCAACAAAAATCCCCTGTACAGAAGACACTATGGTCCAATTACTTATGTTTAATGTAATGGAACCTAGCCATGATCAAGGGCTAGTGGGTGTCCACCCTGATGTGCTGCATGTCATGAGAGAAGATTTACACGTTTTTGGATTACTTCGTGCAAAATATCGTTTGCATTTTCTCAATGCGAACTGGACATGGACATTTTGAGACTCCTATTTCTGTGAATTGAGAATGAGGACTGTATCGCTAAGGTTAGTCAAATTCTGTGCTACACCAAACACTAAGAGTTCTGTAAAATGGATACCAAGTCTTTGGTTGAATCATGTCTGGTCTAACAATCTGTAGCTAGCATTGCATGTTCACTAGGCTTTTTCTTCTCTCTACGCAGACCTCATTTGGAGTCCCGTTTGCCACCGCCGCCTGCTCCATCTCTGCCAAGAGTGCCTTCCGTTTGGTCTTCATGTGGCGAACTCTCTTTAGAAACCTGCATTGTAACCGGTCTCTTCAGGAGAAGCTCTTTGCAGAGATCCCATTCCCACCACACAAGTACTGGGTCCAGTGGCTGGTTCTGGAAGAGACTGTTCCTCTGCCCTCCGTGAGACTGCCTTGCACCGACATAGAGAGCTTATGGGGAATTGAGAAGGAAGTGTTGGAAGGTAAAGTCCAAGGTAAGTTAATTTATTTTAGGAAGATGTAAAGCTGTATTCATATTAGCAGTTTGGCTCCTAGGAATTGCCACCCCTTGTCTTGATATTAAAATTGCCCCCCCCCCCCCCCAGACCATCAGGCTTCTGAATAGCTGCCACTAGTTAGCTACCTGCTCCCCTGTCCCCCTTCCTGCACCACCCCAATGGTAATTTAACACGTTAATATGATTAATATGTGTATTTGTGTTCTTCCCTGTGACCTGCATTGTTGGGGCTCGGCGCTTAGGCTCTTCACTGTAGCCTGCATGTACATCTGCAACCCTGTGCATGTGGCTAAACTCCTTGAATCTAAACAAGGTTTGTCAGGTAGTGGAGGAATGTTGGTCGCGTTAATATTGCAAGTGTTTTGTTCTTTGGCAGAGAAAGATGAGGATGAGGGCAGAATGCTGAAGTTCGAATGGAAGGAGCTGTATGCCTTGGCCCTTGAGCACCATGGAAGCATTGCCAAGGTTTTCCAGCATGTTCTCAACCAACAGAGCAATGGTAGGTTGTATGGGCCATACCACTTTTAGCTTTTCATTAGTGCCCTTTGTTCAGGCAATACTCTGTTCATTTGCTAAAGGTGGGTTGTTGCTGGGATAATTAAGATGTCTGCTTTCTACAACCAGTTATGAATTGCAATCTCTTTACGGTGACTGCAATGTGACTCAAAGGTGGTTCTGTCCTTTATTGCCAGCTATGAGCCTGCTGCCATATTGTTATTCAGATTGACTTTTTGGCAGTGCAGATGAAGGCTCCTGATTGTTGTGCTGTATCTATGGCCAACTTACTTGTGAATTCTGTCCAGAAATATGGCTGTTCCCAATGGGTAAAGATAATGTTCTGTTTTTTTTTTGAAGTTGACACCACACCTATAAGCAATGACTTTATTTCATCTTCAAAACACAGCTCTGATCTTACTCATCATACCCAATCTCTTGAATGTTGTACTGGGAAGCACGAAATTGCCATTTTACTCGAATACCTTTCTGAGCCATATCCCCCTTGCTGGGTTTTGGTTTATGATGGAAGACATCAAGGTAAAAAAAAGTATATCTTTTTGCTCTGCTGAGCTGCTTCAAAGTGGTTCAGCTGATATGCGGAGCAGAAACTAGACGCATGGTTTCAGTCTGAGCTGTCTCCCTCTGGATTATAAATCATTTTCTACTCTCTGGACTGAAGCCCTGCCCTTCGTATTCCTTCTTAAACTAACAGCCTAAGCCTATAGGTAAGGCAGCTAATGGCCTTCAGGCCTCCCTTGTATCTTATGATACCAAAGTACTTACAAACTAAGTGGCAGACAGGCATTGATCTATGTCCATTGATAAATGAGTCATGTTTTGGGGCTCAGCTGGCTTTAGATGTATTGGAACATAAATGCAACTTTAGCCCTCGACACAGTGCATCCACTTGAGCTAAAGGTTTCTACCCTGATGTGGACTTCTACCCTACCAGACCACTGTGAGCTGGAGGCCATGTTCAGTCAGTACAGCCAGTGTCGGTTCCAGTGGCTCTTCACCTACTGGTTGTTCCGCCAGCCAGCGCCCTTCGACAGGCAGCTCAGGGCCATCTACCTGCAGTGGCAGAAGCACAGCAAGAGGAAGGTGGTGTCCTGGGGAGGCACGTTGTGTGACATCAGATACCTGGCCTCATTACATCACATCACTTCCGACTACTGGCGGGGCAAGCTGGCCCAGGGTGACGAGACTGTGGGTAAGTAGCGCTTTCAGATATTGCTCCTCGCACCACTTTTAATTCTGCTTTGTATTAATGTTATGCACATTCATGGCACACACTCTTATTTGGAGTGGATTAAATCTTTAGTTCTGGATTTGTTTTAGAACAGTGCCCCCTCAGGTCATAACCATAATGACTGAAGTGTATTTATATTCATTTTCTATGCCTCAAGAATATCATACCATCTTGATTTCTAACTAATGGTGTAATTTCTTTAAATTATTAATTGGACCAGTGAGTATAGGTCAATGAATAAGCCTCTCCATGCAATGTTACCCTGTGGTGCTCTGTACTGACAAGTCTTGTACAAGGCCTCCTGTGATCAAATGGCTCATTATGGAGCTCTCTGGCTGCTGGCTTTAGTCAAGTATCTATTGTCCTTCCTCCTAGGAATTCAGACAGTGGAAAACTATTTCTCCATGTGCAAATCCCTGGTGGCCTGGATTTTAGGGCGTGACTGGGGCAGATTGAAAAGCAAAAAGGTATGGTAAAGGACTTTCTATTCTGCCCGTTAATGACTTGGTGTCAGGGAAAGTGAGTAGTGTACCTACTGAAATGTTTTTGCCCACACTGATTTTAGCACCATGCTGAAAAAATGAGATGCCTTCAGACTGCTTCTATACAAATTACATTTTGGCATCTATTCAGTAGTCGTTAGTATTCCATCAGTGTGCATCTCCAGAGCATTAGCTCTGTGCTGGTGGTTTCACAAGTCACAGATTGAACAGGCAGCAGGAAGCACGCAGTCTTATGTAATGGGCTGCTAAATGTATTATAGACATATCAGTGATGTCCTGCTCAATTACACTTCATGTGTGACTCCAACTAAGCTGCTACAATGCACTCCATAGCAGTAGTCAAGGACTGTTACCAAGAGAATTGGTAACATCAGATTGGCACATAAACTGCTTATGGAACCAATTATGACAGATTGTTTTCTCATCTGGTTTAATTAACCTATAGAAATGGAAAAGCACTTGTGAAAGGTACTCACTGACATGTTGCCATGAGCAGCACCTCCGATTGAGATGAGCGTGATGCAAGACTCTGTCACACAGTATGTGCACAGATTTGCTTCACTGTTACAGGATGGTAGCCATGGGAAGTTGAGCCCCACGCTCTCAACGCTCTTAGTAGTGAAAATTGACAATGCTGTCTACCTTCTGTCTGTCATATTGCAGAGTCTACTGTAATTTATGTATGACCGTTGCCTCAATGACATTATCTTTTCAAAACTGGTTTCAACTCCCCTGGTCCATAATCCCTTCATGATGTGATCACTTATTAGCCTGTTGTATTGAATTGTTGCCTGCTTAGTGTTTATGTTGAAACTTCAGTGTTTCTATGAAATGTTTGACTTTTCTCTTGAAAAATAGATATTTCATCTGAGACTAACCTGGTAAAATAAAGGGGGATATGTGGACACCTCTTCAAATGATTGTATTTGGCTATTTCAGTCACACCTGTTGCTGACCGGTGTATAAAATTGAGCGCAATCTCCATAGACAAACTTTGGCAGTAGACTGGCCATACTCAAGAGCTCAGTGATTTTCAACGTGGCACTGTCATAGGAGTGGCGTACAGCTCACCGCCATAAGACTCCGGAGTGATGACTCTCACTCCCCCATCGGCGTGTGATGGACTAATCTGGGTTTGGCGGATGCTAGGGGAACGCTACCTGCCCCAATGCATAGTGCCAATTAACATTTGGTAGAATAATGGTATGGGGCTGTTTTTATGGTTTGAGCTAGGCCCCTTAGTTCCAGTGAAGGGAAACTAACTACAGCATACAATGACTTTCTAGATTCTGTGCTTCTGCACAGAGCCCTGACCTCAACCGAATCAAACACCTTTGGGAGGAAATGAAATGCCGACTACGAGCCAGGCCTATTCGCCCGACCTCACTAATGCTCTTGTGGCTGAATGGAAGCAATCCTTGCAGCAATTTTCCAACGTCTAGTGGAAAGTCTTCCCAGAAGAGTGGAGGCTGTTATAGCAGCAAAGGGGGGACCAATTCCATATTAATTCCCATGATTTTGGAATTAGATGTTTAAGTTTGTCCACAAACTTTTGGTTTGCTCATGTGTTTTTGTATTTCAACTTCTGGCTGAAACCAAACTTAAGAGCAGCCAACACTACATGTTAAGTGTTAATATGTGTTGACTGAGTGCAGGTGTACGAGGACACGCTGGAGGGTGTGTACCTGCTGCTGAGGAGGGAGATGCAGGAGACCCTGGTGGAGCACGAGAGGTTCTGGCAGGTGGCCAAGGTCCAGATGACCCGAGTGTGTACCCTGGAGGAGACTGCTGTAAACTATGTCAACTGGAAGATGATTGAAACACTGCCCTACTACAAGTATGTGTCTGTTCTAAAGTTTGGGCTGCATAATCGGGATTTCAGATTCTTGTGGGAATATGGGATTACTGGTTGGGGTTGGAAGAAAATTGTTAACTAGAAAAGCCTCTTGACCTCTTCGCAGTCACTGCTTGACTTCAATAACCTTCCCAATTTTAAGACTCATTGTGTTTGGCTGATTCTGGGCTACCTGATGTGAATTTGGCCTGTGAGGTTGTGATTAGCTAGAAAGTGATTCTACTCTATTAAAAGTGAGTTTGACTACTTGAGGGGTGTGCTGCTGGTATGCTCTTTGACAGGGCTTTGAAGCCGGGGGGGAAAGCAGTGAGTATTGGGGCACTGCTGGTAGCTTCAAACACAGTGCCTGCAGCGCAGCACCCAGCGCTATCCACTGTCAGTCGATCTGTTTGAACTTGAAGACCGCTCATCCCCTCGACCTATACAGTGAAGTTCATCAGAAGCACTCAAACCCAAAGCTAGAGTCTTTTACCCCAGAGATGAATGACATTTTTCCAAATGGTGTTTTTCCCCTGCCTTAAGGGATGAGGAGCTGAAAAAGCACTGACTGGCTGCAGGACAATTTAATGACTGCTTGAGAATAAAAAGCCTTTCACAATGGTATCAATGTAATGTTTAAAATGCCCTTAGTATTCAGAGCCTGGCTGGGTGAGTCATTTAATATTCTGATAATCTGCTCCCAAATTTAAGGCTTTGGAGAGAATGGGTTGTTAGCATAACTTGCGTTCTCTTAAAGTTACTTTGGCCACAGCACTTCTCTGAAAGTAGACGTCCCTAGTGATTTGGGTGTTGAATATAATGAACAGTTCATTGTTCTAAGATGAGAAATTGCCTTCATAGCACTTCACTGTTTTCTTGCACGTGCTATTTTCCAGCCTCTGTGGTTTGATCATATAAAATGTGTCCCTGCTTCTAAAAGAATGATGCTCAAAGAAACTGAAGACTCTCTCCTTGTTACTTTTAGGGGTCTCAATTCAGGGCCACCCACCCACCACTTCATCTTGTTTAATTTATATCAGGAACATTAGGAGTTCCATGCATTCTGTAATTTATTAAAATGAATTTAGTTTTAGCGAGATGCCCATTAGAAATGACTGAAGTGTTGAACTCTGGCCATCCCTCAGGCTGTACTTGGTGTCAGGCAACATGGTTTACCTAGACCACGTGCAGGGCTTCCTCCACAGGAAGAGGCTGGTCCATGACTGGTTCTTCATGAAGGAGAACACCTGGGTCAGACAGCTGCTGCCTGGGGACCTCTACCCTCTGCTGGAGTTTGACACCAAGATCTCCCAAGGTATAGTAGAACCTTTGTTCTCCTGTATATATCCATCCGATCAGCCACAAGGTTGTGTTCTCCAGTATACACTGAGTGTACAAAACATTAGGAACACCTTAATAATATTGGGCTGCTCCCCCTTTTGCCAAAAGCGTTCCACAGGAATGCTAGCCCACGTTGACTCAATGCTTCCTACAGTTGTGTCAAGTTGTCTGGATGTCCTTTGGGTGGTGGACCACTCTTGATACACGGGAAACTTGAGTGTGGAAAACCCAGCAGCATTGCAGTTCTTGAGACAAACTGGTGTGCCTGGCATAACCTGTTCAAAGACACTGACATATTTTTTGTCTTGCCCGTATACACTGAATGGCCCACATTCACAAACATTTCTCTAGGCTTAAATCCTCCTTTAACCTGTCCTCCCCGAATTTAACAAGCGACATCAATGAGGTCATAGCTGTCAGTCTGTCATGGCAGGTGTTATGTTTTGTATACTTTATACCCCCCCCCCCCCCCCCCCCACCACTGAATCAGCCACATAATGTTCTCTGGAGACTGACGCTTAGCTTTCCCTCTTTCTATTGAGTTCTTCAACGCTGTCCTTTCTCATTTAGGTTCTTACTATACTTAGTCTTTGCATTTTGAGTTACAGTTCATATGAAGAAATCAGTCAATAGAAAGAAATTGGGGCCTAATCTATGGCTTTCACATGACTGGGCAGTGGTGTAGCCATGGATGTGCCTGGGAGGGCATAGGCCCAACTAATCAGAATCAGTTATTTTACAACAAAAGGGCTTTAGACATAAATAATCAGTTCCTTGATATGTCACAACTGTCAGGTGGCTGTATTATCTTGGCAAAGGAGAAATGCTCACTAACAGGTATTTTAACCGATTTGTGCACAATTTGAGAAATAAGCATTTTGTGTATTGAATGTCATGTGTTGCTGCTATGTTGTCTTAGGTCTCTTGTGTAGTATTGTGATTTGTCTATTTTTAATCCCTGTCCCCGCAGGAGGACTTTTGCCTTTGGTAGGCTGCCATTGTAAATAAGAATGTGTTCTTAACTGATTTGCCTAGTTGAAACATGGGACCAACATTTTATTTAGTTCAGTATAGTGTAACTTGTAGCGTTGAGGCAGGTTTTTTCAACCTTGAAGGACTTTCTTTCTGCATTACAGAAGTTCAGGTTTACAGCCTGATTGCCTTTCAATTTCAATGTTCCTGCTTTGGACCACTCATGTTAAACACTGCATGTCAGCTCAATCTGTAACGCTTTAGACTGAATAGAGCTGCACATGACGATATTAATCGTCATTTGATCTATCATTTGATAGTGACAAAACAAATGTTCTTGGTTGGTATACATTTCTCCTGTACATCGGGGGAAATCCCCCCCCCCCCCCCCCCCCTCCAGGCATTCAGGGTGGGAGGTATTGACTGCAAATGGTTTGACATTTAACCTGGGCTGTGCTACAGCCATCCATCACTGGCCCTGGCCATGACATGTTGTCAAAACACTGTAAAAGCCTTCATTAGGATTTAGTACCTGTGCCTGCCAACAGCTATGTGACCCATGGGCCTGATCATAGATTGACACACCCAAAGGGGCCATTTGTCTTGTTTACAAGCTTCAAATAATGGCTTTGCAGGTCTGTTCCTTATGCTGCACCTGTAGTTCTTCAAATACACACAGCAGCTAACCTTTGTTTTTACACTACCGGTACTCACTGTATTAGTGTTCCTAGGAGGGTTTCCTGTAGTGGATGGCTGCACAAATGCTTTCATGCTTACTGACTGCAGGGCTATTGTCTGATACGGTGTCTCTTTACAGACAGCCTGCATGGAGACTCCATGCCAGCCCAGCTGAGCAGGGTGATGTGGCTGTACCTCCACTCTGGACAGACACTCTACCTGGAGGCAGTGAAAGGCCTGGTGCTGCAGTGTGCTCAGGCCAGTCTGGGACACTTCTGCAGCCTCTCCCCTGGTGCCTCTATTCAGCCCCATGTCAGCTAGCTGGCTAACGCAGATTGATCACTCTGTTTTAGAGCCTCTACGAGATGTACAGTACCACGTTGTTGTTCTTTACTGGATCCAGTGTCCAGTGCTTTTATCACTTTTTACTGTATTTTAGCTGGCGAGCTGGAATTAATAGATTTTAAATGAATTTTTAAACTTGAATCTTTATCAATAGTTAATGAAATGTAGGCTATTGATGTACATTGTAGAAACCGTGTTTGCTGTCATGTAATTACTCTACAGCCAACATTTGGGGCAAGCTATTGAAGTGATGACATTGCTCAATCATTCTCAAATGGTAAATGTGTCATATTCAAAGCCTAACAATTCTTGGCCAATTAACAGGCTAGAAACTTAACAGTGCTGGGTTGCTGTATAATGAATAAACAACTCTGACAAACTTACTTCTGATTTGTCGATTCTAAGTAGTGTGTGTGTGTGTAATAGAGGTCGACCGATTATGATTTTTCAACGCCGATACCGATTTAATCAGCTTTTTATATATCTGTAATGATAAATACTGAATGAACACTTAACTAAATATAATACGTCAATAAAATCAATTTAGTCTCATATAAATAATGCAAAAACAATGAGTAAAAGTGCAATATGTGCCATGTAAGAAAGCTAACGTTTAAGTTCCTTGCTTAGAACATATGAAAGTTGGTTCCTTAACATGAGTCTTCAATATTTCCAGTTAAGGTTTTAGGTTGTAGTTAATATAGGACTAATTCTCGCTCTACCATTTTGTATTTCATATACCTCTGACTATTGGATGTTCTTATAGTATCGCCAGCCTAATCTCGGGAGTTGATAGGCTTGAGGTCATAAACAGCACAATGCTTGAAGAGCTGCTGGTAACTGCAGTAAAGTGCTGTTTGAATGAATGCTTATGAGCCTGCTGCTTACCACCGCTCAGTCAGACTGCTCTATCAATTCATAGACTTAATTATAGTAACACACAGAAATACAAGCCTTTGGTCATTAATATGGTCAAAACGTTTTCTTTCAGTCAGATGCAGAACCGTTCTGTATTTTATCTAACGGGTGGCATCCCTAAGTCTAAATATTGATGTTACTTTGCACAACCTTCAATGTTATGGCATAATGTACAATTCTGGCAAATTAATTACGGTCTTTGTTAGGAAGAAATGGTCTTCACACACTTCGTAACGAGCCAGGCGGGCCAAACTGCTGCATATACTCTGCTTGCACAGAACGCAAGAGAAGTGACAATTTCCCGAGCTGAAAGAAATTCATGTTAAATCACCTGTTTGGCGGCATAGGCTGTGATTCAATGATAAATTGCACCGCATCGCTTATATGCAACGCAGGATAAACTAGTAATATCATCAACCATGTGTAGTTAACTAGTGATTATGTTAAGGTTTGTTTTAAGATGTTTAATGCTAGCAACTTACCTTGACTCCTTGCTGCACTCACGTAACAGGTAGTCAGCCTGCCACGCAGTCCTAATTGGTGTCCAAATATGGTGATTACCGATTGTTATCATTAATCGGCTATAACGATATTAATTGGTCGACCGCTAGTGTGTAATAGCAGAGATTGGCCTAGAGAACACTTAAACTGTTATAGAAAAATATTTTATTTGCAGTCTGTACAAATGACAATCAAGCCTTAAATGGAAAAATACTTTTACGAACATATATAAATAAACGTTTTGGCATTCATAAAATCTAGCTGCAAAACGAAGTGTAACAAACAGAAATTCCTATGTACAGGAAAGCCAACCAGTGGCTCCTAGTCCAGTGCAGACAGCCATGACAACCACACCTGTTTCCCTCTACATGAGCACTATACTCCCACAGACCTACACCTCACAATGGATGCTGTGCATCAGAGTACATTCTTCAGGTTTCACAAGAGCCTGCTATGGCCTTAATTTACCTGAGTGGCTATATTTATTTTGTGGCTATGGCTTAGCATAATTGTGAGGGGTAGCCTCTTATTTACAAGATGCAGAATAGTTGTCTCCAGACCCTGTCAATAGGGAGAAACAGGAGCTCTTATCTGCTGCATAGATTAAAAGGCACAGAAGAACAAGAACATTTCAGATCTGCTACTGAATGGGTGTTAGCTGGTGCATGTGACATTGCATATTAGTTTCCATGTGAGGCTTAGGACTAGATTCAATCTATATTGCTGAAGACCTGTGCAATTTTTAAAGGCAAGTTTCTCAGACTGTAATCATGGTAAAAGTTGCATGTCGGCCCAATCGGAAATGACCTTTCAATGCCGCTCTTCAGTGGTATGGTTTGAATCTAGGCCCGAGTCGACCTTTGTTCTTTATCGTAACCTGCCAAAACATTTTACATAGCCAATGTTTCCTTTCTAAGATTGGTAATACAACAGTATAATAGAATACTCTACAACCTACATTAGTCTAATTTGAGACATGCAAAATATACTTGGCTCTAAACTGATTACCATTTTTTTTTTAACCACTTGTCACCAGGATAAATTACAATATCTGTAAAAATGTATAACACTTTATAGCAGGTTGTTTTGCACCAGCTGATTCAAATCAAGCTTGATAATTTGAATCAGCTGTGTCGCGTTAGGTGAAAACAAACTGGGGGGTCCCCGAGGACAGTTTGAAACCCTGCATTATAGGAAACAGTAATGTGTTGGTTGTCATGACCGGCTCGCTAAAATTCACATTCCAAATAGTTTGAGATGAAGCAAGAGTGTTCCTGTGACAAATAGTGGGAACAGTAATCAAAGTAAAACAGAAGAATGTGAACCAACGATTACTCCATGGATGCATTAATCTAGAGACCCCTCTGTGGTTGAGGTTGGAGGAATATCTGTCAACTCAATGTGTAACTGGTGCCTATATTGACAATGGATTAATACAAATGAGTCAAGTCCCAGTAGGTAATATGGGCCTATACTGTAGAAGTGCTGCTGTGGTGGTTTTGCATTAGTTTTAGTCTCAATCAAATGGTGTCTATGGCTGTGTTTACACAAGCAGCCTGAATTATTATTTTTTTTTAAAAATTTTTTTTTCAATAATTGATCTTTTGACTAATCAGCTCACCAATTAGTGGAAAAATGATCGGAATTGTGCTGCCTATGTAAATGCATTTAAATAATGGGGCAGTATTAAGCCCTGATCTTACTAGTCAATCTGAACTTGTAAAAACAATTCCTGAATTTAATTGTTAGAAAAACACCTGAATATTACCTGATGCTATTATGTTCAACACAACAGCAAATAATATGAAAGGGGTTGCTGTGCTTTTTCATTAAAAATATCTAAATAACCAGTTTGGGGTGATCCACATCACTGAAATCTTCTATTGAAAACCATTCATATCCCAAATAGCGAACTACTTGTACACAGAAGAAACACCCATAACAAGGAACCGGAAATGCTGAAAAGGAACAGAAGCAGCCTCTTGGTTGGCCAGTTTGTGTGGCATGTTGTGGAGCAAGTGCCACTAGGCAGTCTCTACTATGGGCAGCTGCTGAGAGTTTGGGGAGTTTGTCTTTGGATAACACACGGGGTGACGTGAGAGGAGCACTATGGGTTGCCATTGGAGACAACTTAGGAAGAGGACAGCTGATTCGTGGAGAAGCTGTCACACACAGAGGCACTTGACAGAGCAGCAGTGAGTCAGTTTCCTACTGGCCGGTGAGATTGTGTGGGAGGGGCCAAACACTTATACCTGGAGGCCCTGCCCTCACAGAAGGGAGTATAAGTCTCTGTGCATGAAGCAATGTACATGATCATGCAGGAATTCATTCTATTACACAGGAAGCGCAATTGACATTTGAAAAATCAAAACATCCTATTTTAAGTAAACTTGTAAACTTGATTCACAGCTTGATCCTACATTCAGAAAGCTGGAGCTAGATACCTCCATCACGTAAAACTAAATAAAATACAGCATTGACAGTACCTAGTTTCTTATTCCATTTTTAACACTGTTCTTCCTGGTTTTCCTCCAATCAGGATTTTTTTCCTACCCTCACTGGCTGTGACACAAGCCTTGGTGAGTGGGCACGCCGTCGCTGGGCATCAGTGCTCCCTCATTGCGGGTGTGTCATTGCGTCACACAGTTTTCGCCCATGTCCTGTGCGTAGCGGTCAGAGATGGCGGTGCGCAGGTCCTCAATGTCCTTCCTAAGCTGGCCTACCTCCAGCAGCTTGGCCCGCAAGCTGTCCTCCACCAGAGAGTTGTCCTTCTCCTCCCCTGACATGCTCATCGCTATGGGGGTCAGAGAGAGAAATACACCGTCAATCTGATGGGGCTTTAGCTCAAATCTACCGTGGCAAGACTTCAAATTCTGTCAATGAGCATTGTGTGAAATACGCTAGGTTTTGAGATGAGTGTGTGTGTGACCGCTCTTATCTAGTTCAGAGTGAAAGAAGTGTACAGTCGTGGCCAACAGTTGAGAATTACACATTCATTTTCAAAGTCTGCTGCCTCAGTGTCTAACATCTGACAAAAATATCTATGGAATACTGAAGTACAATTACAAGAAGTTGATGCACAAAGTCGATATTTGCATGCTGTCAATTAACTTCTGAGCCACATCCTGATGGCAGCCCATTCTTGCATAATCAATGCTTGGATTTTTTGGGTTTTTGTTTGTCCACCCGCCTCTTTCGGATTGACCACAAGTTCTCAATGGGATTAAGGTCTGGAGAGTTTCCTGGCCATGGATCCAAAATATCAATGTTTTGTTCCCCAAGCCACATAGTTATCACTTTTGCCTTATGGCAATGTGCGCCATCATGCTGGAAAAGGCATTGTTCGTCACCAAACTGTTCCTGGTTGGTTGGGAGAAATAGCTCTTGGAGGATGTGTTGGTACCATTCATTATTCATGGCTGTGTTCTTGTGCAAAATTGTGAGTGACACCACTCCCTTGGCTGAGAAGCAACCCCACACATGAATGGTCTCAGGATGCTTTACTGTTGGCATGATGACACAGGACTGACGGTAGCACTCACCTTGTATTCTCCGGACAAGCTTTTTTCCAGATGCCCCAAACAATCGGAAAGGGGATTCATCAGAGAATTACTTTTCAGCAGTCCAATCCCTGTACCCTTTTCAGAATATCAGTCTGTCCCTGATGTTTTTCCTTGAGAGAAGTGGCTACTTTGCTGCCCTTCTTGACACCAGGCCATCCTCAAAGTCTTCAAGTCACTGTGCATGCAGATGCACTCACAACTGCCTGCTGCCATTCCTGAGCAAGCTCTGCACTGGTGGTGCTCAGATCCCACAGCTGAATCAACTTTAGGAGACTAAAGGAGACTTCCTGGACTTTCTTGGGCGCCCTGAAGCATTCTTCACAACAATTAAGTTTTTGATCTGATAAATGGTTGATTTAGGTGCAATCTTACTGGCAGCAATATCCTTGCATGTGAAGCCCTTTTTGTGCAAAGCAATGATGATGGCACGTGTTTCCTTGCAGGTAACCATGGTTGACAGAGGAACAACAATGACTCCAAGAACCACCCTCCTTTTGAAGCTTCCAGTCTGTTATTTGAACTCCTGACCGAGTGATCTCCAGCCTTGTCCACACTCACACCTGTGTTAACGAGAGAATCACTGACATGTCAGCTGGTCCTTTTGTGGTAGGGCTGAAATGCAGTGGAAATGTTTTTTGGGGATTCAGTTCATTGCATGGCAAAGAGGGACTTTGCAATTCATCCAATCACTCTTCATAACATTCTGGAGTATATGCAAATTGCCATCATACAAACTGAGGCAGCAGACTTTGAAAATGTATATTTGTGTCATTGTCAACTTTTGGCCACGACTGTGAATGTATTCAGAGGAGCTTGTTGTGAGCTGACAGCCTAATTCCCCCTCTGTTTTCTTAGGGAAAAGAAGTATATCCTACTGGAAGTCTAGGAAGTCTTAACTGGAAGGTAGATAGTTAGAGAAGTAACGTCTTCCTCAGTGGAATTACTGTTGATGCCCGAAACTATGAAGTAGCTATTCAGAAGCCTATAACTGAATAGATAGGCTAGTCCGAGGAGCTAATGTTGGGTTTACATATGGCAGTAGTTCACGGTGGGTGGCTGTGTGTGTGTGTGTGCAGGTTGGAGAGGCCGGGATTCAATCCGATTGCTCTGTTGGCAATGCGGGTTTTTAAGGCAATGTTTCTGCGTTTGTGGAGACTACATTCACTGTAAAATGCTGCATTGTCGGCTCAATTGGAAATGACCTTTGAAATGGCACATTGTCCAAAGCTGCGATCGGATTTGAATCCCAGTTTAAGAGGATTAAACCAGATGTATCTACTTACATTTGATGCCCAGTAGCAGTGCCAGGTTGGGTTCCTTGCCCTGGGCCCTCTGGGTAAGGATACTACAGAGGGCCTTGAGGTCAAGCAGACAAAAGGACATCTCCTTCAGCAGGGGCCCTGCATCTGGCTCCTGGCCCCCGCAGCCCTGCTGAATCACCACGCCATCCTCCACCTGCCTTTGGTTCTGTTGAAACACGCATAGCTTAGAGACCAACACTGGGTTTATTATCAAACAAAACGCTAATGCAGCAGAGCTCAGGAGTGTTCAGTAAAACACCCCCCCCCCCCCCCCCAAACATTAAATCAGATTTTTGCGCCAGTTTAAAGTAGATCAAGTGTTCCTGAACTGAGACATACATTGGCTAAATCCTTTTGTGCTGAAAAGCTTCATTATTATTCTCTATCACTGCCAGATTGCATTTATTAATAAATACACATTGTAAAATGCTGGAGGGAGTGTAGCCACACTCAAATTATTTTGTGTTATAACATGACAGCCATACAATTATTTCTGAACAGAAGTGGATTTGTCCATTAGGGCTTGGAGTGTATATTTCTTTTTACATTAAAACTGAACTTGAGAGGGAGAACTGCTGCAGAGCTGCCGCTGGCATCTAAAGCTCAGTATGTCTCCCTGTGTGGATCATCAACACTTCAACACCCTCTCCATGGCTGGGCTTTGAAACACAAGAGTTAAAATATACACTTCCAAATTAGTCTCTAAATGTCTCACAGAATACCAAGGAGAAAATTAGAATAATAATCACCATCATTATAACTCAATAGGATAACAAGGTATCATAGCAACACTAACACTCAAGTCAAAGTTGCTGCAAAGTCCTTTTTTGGGCGGATTATCCAACTTCCTGCTCTCCCAAAATGGAGGCCATTTCACCTCAGTGTCATCTCTATGTAACTAAAGGCGAGTGGCTCAGTTGGTAGAGCATGGTGCTTGCAATGTCAGGGTTGTGGCTTCGATTCCCATTGGGGACTAGAATGAAAATGTATGCACTCACTACTGTAAGTCGCTCTGGATAAGAGCGTCTGCTAAATTACATGAATGTAAAAAGGTAACGCTGGGAGTCAAATCTCTCTCCTCCCCTCTCAATCGCTCTACACGGTGCTGGATGGAACATAGTATGTGTGCAGATAAATACCCAGCCTCCAACATTCACGAGCCACACAGAGCAGTGGAGAGCACGGTCAAATTAAAACCAGTAAGACAGTCTACACAGCGCCCTATCTCGTCATATCTCTCTGTCCCTTCAGACACGAGCTTCCTGGGAGTCACTGCAGAGCCAGGCAAGGTCAGCCAACAAGCACTCCCCCATCCCTCTCTCCAAACCAGCGACCTTCCCTTGTGGGAGCCAGGCGGGGGAATCTTCCAGCTGATAATTGCCTTTTGTTTCCCTGTCAGAGGGATAATGTATGGTGCTGGGGTGTCAGCCTTCTGTGTGTGTGTGTGTCTGCCTGTATGAATTCAAACCTTTTATCACCAGGCTCATCCTCACCTTGAGACGGGCGGGAGAGTTGAAAAATGACACCATGAATTCTAATTGGGTCCGTGTGGTAGTGGGGGTGCTGAAGGGGCCATATTGGGTTATTCATGACTCTGCTGCTATGAAAAGATCTGAGGACAAAAAGGGCCTGTAGAGGAACAGAATGGTGGTGAATGGACTTCTCCAACACCAGCTAAACCTGGGACAGAGAACTGTCTGTCAGGATGTAGGGTGGAGAGAGAGAGAGAGAGGAAGCTACCAGCTACAGTGGATACTAGCTAGCTACACCACTCTAGCTGTTGGAAAATCTGAGAAATAAAAAAAATGTCTGCTCCCAAGAATAGTCCTACTACGTGTGGGGCTGGTTACCTGATGGAGGGTGTCAGCGAGTGAAGCCAGGTCCTCGCCCTGCAGCTGTTGCTGGAGCTCTTGGGAGAGACATCGCTCCTTCTGCAGCCTCTGCTCTACAGCCTGCAACAGAACAATAAGACAGCGTCACATACTGTATAATGCTCTGATGACAGTGATGACTCATCATCATCCCCACCACTGACAGACATAAAGACACACACACAACATGACAACTACTACAACAGCGGCTGATTGAAGCATACTGTTGACCCAAATTAAGTCTAAAACAGGTAAGGGTGTACCGGTCCATATATTTGTAACGAAACCATTTGGTATCGAAACCTCGATTCGGTCCGCACTGTGAACCCCAAAATAAAAGCACTAGGCCTATTGATAAAATAATTGATGTCTAAAGATAATGATGAAATAATTCCACTCTGAAACCATATAATTGTATGACATGTATTAGAATCATAAAACTATAGTCAGATGATGTGTGTAGTTTTAGTCAGAATTAGAACAAGGACCTTTTGTTCCTTTTTAGTATGTAAGCAGAGTGCAAGTGGGAAACAAATGATAAGAGGAGCTATCGACAGACAAGCTGGACTACTGTGTTCCTTACATTCTGTCTCCACCCGTGGAGGGGAGAAACTGTTAGGCTTGCAGAAAATCATGAAACATGTTGCAGATTAAACAATGTATCTATGTAGTGGAAAAACACAGACTGTCTAAGCAATGCGTAGCTTAAGATTTGAACTTGTTTGTGTGTGTTATAAAGACTGGGTTTGCATTTTTGATGTTGGAACGTTCTCGCGAATAAACACTTAGATTTTTGTAAGTTGGGACTCTTGCCTGTATCATTCAACCAGAATCTTACAAACTCTGGGTTGCAGACTGAGTAGATTAATTGACGTTAATGAACATTGATAACAAAATTCTCATAACACCTCTAGGTTATGCCTACACTGCGTTGTATGAGTAAATCTGAGCTGAATTTCTTTCAAGCTATTCCGTTAAAACAAGATCCTATGCGCCCCTTGTAATCAAAATTCAAATCTTAATTAGTGCATTTCAAACGGTCCTTTTGTGGGGCGCAGCCGGGAACTAGTTCTGTACGATGGTGAGTGGTGGGGTCGATGAACTAGTTCCGTACGATGGTGAGTGGTAGGGTCGATGAACTAGTTCCGTATGATGGTGAGTGGTGGGGTCGATGAACTAGTTCCGTATGATGGTGAGTGGTGGGGTCGATGAACTAGTTCCGTATGATGGTGAGTGGTGGGGTCGATTAACTAGTTCCGTACGATGGTGAGTGGTGGGGTCGATGAACTAGTTCCGTACGATGGTGAGTGGTGGGGTCGATTAACTAGTTCTGTACGATGGTGAGTGGTGGGGTCGATGAACTAGTTCCGTACGATGGTGAGTGGTGGGGTCGATGAACTAGTTCCGTACGATGGTGAGTGGTGGGGTCGATTAACTAGTTCCGTACGATGGTGAGTGGTGGGGTCGATTAACTAGTTCCGTACGATGGTGAGTGGTGGGGTCGATGAACTAGTTCCGTACGATGGTGAGTGGTGGGGTCGATGAACTAGTTCCGTACGATGGTGAGTGGTGGGGTCGATGAACTAGTTCCGTACGATGGTGAGTGGTGGGGTCGATGAACTAGTTCCGTACGATGGTGAGTGGTGGGGTCGATGAACTAGTTCCGTACGATGGTGAGTGGTGGGGTCGATGAACTAGTTCCGTACGATGGTGAGTGGTGGGGTCGATGAACTAGTTCCGTACGATGGTGAGTGGTGGGGTCGATGAACTAGTTCCGTACGATGGTGAGTGGTGGGGTCGATGAACTAGTTCCGTACGATGGTGAGTGGTGGGTTCGATGAACTAGTTCTGTACGATGGTAAGTGGTGGGGTCGATGAACTAGTTCTGTACGATGGTGAGTGGTGGGGTCGATGAACTAGTTCTGTACGATGGTGAGTGGTGGGGTCGATGAACTAGGAGGATTCTCCATCATTGTTTAAACCTCCAGTTTGGGAACATTTGGTCTTCCCAGTAGGTTACAACGATGACGGACAGAGAGAGTATGTCTCCACTGCCCAATGAGAATAGTCTATGCAGCTGCCAACACCTCAGACATGTTGATACATTTACTCCGACATCCCACCAGTATTCCTACTAAACGCAAACAAAGAACACAACTTCGGTCTCCCCTCTGCATTCAAGCAGCCCTTGGCAGCTGATTTTGACCAGGCCAAAGACATGACGAGCGATAGGTATGTTTACAGCCGCAGCCGAGGATATGAGCCTACTCTTTGTGGTTAAGAAGAATAGGGGGTTTCAGCAGCTCGTGAAAGTGCTCGAGCGACGTTAACAACTTTTCCCCCTCGCTCTATACTAGCAAGCTAAAGCTGTAGTTGTCAATGAATTGTGTTGTGCTTCGTACACATGGATGGACCTCCAGGGCTACAGAGAGCTACTTAACAGTGACAGCCCATCACATTACCCCAAAGTGTACCGTACTACAGACACGCCCCCTTTATGAGAGTCACACAAGTGCACATATTATATGTATAGACCTATACAATGTCTGAGCCATGGTTACACGCATATTGCACTTTATTTTAGTGTTGTCGATGAGTAATCGGGCGTTTTCATTTCAGAAAAGTTGTTGTTATTCCAGATGATGACCTCATCAAGTATTATGAATCAGAAATGGAACCGTGACACGTACTGAACTGTGGGGTATGGTGAACTGTTACACCCCTAATAGCAGGGTCTTACCGTCAGCTCAAGGGTGAGTTTTTCAATCTGGTTCTTCTGATTGTCTATCAGCTGAAAAAGAGCAGAGGGGCATTGTAAATGTCTGGTAGCAGCCTGGCTCATCTCTCTGAGTGACCCTGTGTGTGTTTGTGTTGTGTGTGTTTGCGTGTTGGGGTGTAGACAAGGAGATACATTAGTTGTCAGTCTTTTAAAAAGTTCCAGATATGTCAACAAATGTCAAAGCTTGAGAATGTTAAAACCTTCTGCCAGTTGGGAATAACTGTATAGTTGACAAGACAGTTGGGTTGTTGCTGATACACTAGATGAGGCTTTACCTTAGCGTTAAGTGTGTGTGTATCTTTGTGTGTGTCTGCATGCATCCCTGCGTTTGTATGCATTCTGTGTCTCACCTCGGTGGTGGTGGCTTGCTGCTCCTGTAACCGTGCGTTCTCTACCTCCAGCTCCTTCAGGTCCAGCATGGGGAGCCGGACCCCGTCCTCAAGACACTGCTCCACCTTCTCCTGCAGGCTGGGGGAGCCAGGGAGAGACACAGCGTCATCAACACAACCCCAACTTACCAGCTCTGACTGTTTTAACACACTGTTACAACAAGGAGGAGGAGTTGCAGAGGAAGATTGTATTTCCGACACACCTCTGTACAGCAGCCACCAGCTCCTTCTCCCGCTTGCACTGGATCTCAATCAGGTCCTCCTTCGCCTGCAGCACGGCGCAGCCCTCCTCCAGCCTCTTCTCCAGACAAGCCACTGTGTCCTGCAGACCCTGGGCCTTCCCCTGACCGTCCTCCAGCTGATGAACACATACAGGAAAAGAACATTAGGACTATACACACACTATCTGTGACTATCCCAACCACATCTCAGAGAACACCACAGGAACATATGTACACAAAGACCAGTAACTAAGACTGACCTGGCCAAAGGAATATCAGTACCCAATACACACAAACCACTAAATAAAGTTGACACTGTTTGGTTCTTATTGACCTCTGGTGGCAAGGTGGTGTATTGCATGATTACCATTAAACAACAATACATTTGACAATGATTTAATTATCATTACAGTAAAGATAGACAGGGCAAACACAATAGGAGACATATTATCTTAAGGTTGACCGGAGGCTGTTAATAGCCACTCTGAACCCCCATCCCACTCTACCACTACCACTAATGCAGCCTGAAATGGCTGATCTAATCAGGTCTAATGAGATTACAGAGCTGTAATGAAGAGACGCCCCCGCTCCATTACCAGGTGTTAGCTTAGCACTGAGACGTTAACTAGCAGATACGCTAGCAGGGTCTGACTCTCTGACAACGCTAGAGAGGGCAGAAATAAGGAGCTTTCTGACCAGTGACCACAAATCCAATGGACCACTAACCTTAAACTTTAACCCTCACCAGAACCGTGACTTTAATCTTAACCCTAAAACTAAACCAAGATCATACAGGCTAGCTCGTGTACTTTCTCATAATAATAAAACAAAAAAGTATTCTAACATGGCCATCAAATAACTAAGAAGCTTAGCAGAGATACTAGCAGAGATGTCAGTAGAGATGTGAGCAGAACCCCTGTGGTCAGCCAGCCAGACGGGACCCCCTGAGGTGGTCCTGTGGCTGGGGAGACAAACTACCTGCTGGGCTTGGGTCTGGACCTCATCGAGCGAGGGCAGGTCAGCTAGGTACTTCTCCAGGGTCTCTATCCTCTGCTGCTTTTCCTTGTTCTGCTCACTCTCCCTCAGACACTTCTTCTTCAGGCTGCTGATGTAGCGGTCGCGCGTCTTCATCTGAAAGGCAGGAGAAATGGTTGATTACATTCATTAGGGTTAGAATTTTGACCGGGGTTGATCCGGGGTGTGGACATGAACTACATTAGAGTTAGGGTTAAGATTAGGGTTGTGGTGAGGCTGGTGTTTGTGGTTGAGGCTGGTGTTTGTGGTTGAGGCTAGTGTTTGTGGTTGAGGCTAGTGTTAAGGTTGATCTATGTAATGTGCCCGTTGGTCACCTTCTCCTCCAGCTTCTTGATGTCCTCTGTGTATTTCTGGGTGTTCTGTTTGAGGAACTCGTTGAGGTGGATGACCTCCAGCTCTGCAGCGGCCAGCTTATGGCCCAGCGCCCCGTTGTCACAGCACAGAGGACTCACCCTATCTGGGACCTGCAGCTGGGGGTGGGGCTGTGCTACAGGACTGTCATATGGAGACTCCTGGGAAAGAGACAAGGAGATACATTAGTTGTCATTCTTTTAAAAAGTTCCAGATATGTCAACGCTTGGAATGTTAAAACCTTCTGCCAGTTGGGAATAACAGTATAGTAGGTAAGACAGTTGGGAATAACAGTATAGTAGGTAAAACAGTTGGGAATAACAGTATAGTAGGTAAAACAGTTGGGAATAACAGTATAGTAGGTAAGACAGTTGGGAATAACAGTATAGTAGGTAAAACAGTTGGGAATAACAGTATAGTAGGTAAGACAGTTAGGAATAACAGTATAGTAGGTAAAACAGTTGGGAATAACAGTATAGTAGGTAAGACAGATGGGAATAACAGTATAGTAGGTAAAACAGTTGGGAATAACAGTATAGTAGGTAAGACAGTTGGGAATAACAGTATAGTAGGTAAAACAGTTGGGAATAACAGTATAGTAGGTAAAACAGTTGGGAATAACAGTATAGTAGGTAAAACAGTTGGGAATAACAGTATAGTAGGTAAAACAGTTGGGAATAACAGTATAGTAGGTAAAACAGTTGGGAATAACAGTATAGTAGGTAAAACAGTTGGGAATAACAGTATAGTAGGTAAAACAGTTGGGAATAACAGTATAGTAGGTAAGACAGTTGGGAATAACAGTATAGTAGGTAAGACAGTTGGGAATAACAGTATAGTAGGTAAGACAGTTGGGAATAACAGTATAGTATGTAAGACAGTTGGGAATAACAGTATAGTAGGTAAGACAGTTGGGAATAACAGTATAGTAGGTAAGACAGTTGGGAATAACAGTATAGTAGGTAAAACAGTTGGGAATAACAGTATAGTAGGTAAAACAGTTGGGAATAACAGTATAGTAGGTAAAACAGTTGGGAATAACAGTATAGTATGTAAGACAGTTGGGAATAACAGTATAGTAGGTAAGACAGTTGGGAATAACAGTATAGTAGGTAAAACAGTTGGGAATAACAGTATAGTAGGTAAAACAGTTGGGAATAACAGTATAGTAGGTAAAACAGTTGGGAATAACAGTATAGTAGGTAAAACAGTTGGGAATAACAGTATAGTAGGTAAAACAGTTGGGAATAACAGTATAGTAGGTAAGACAGTTAGGAATAACAGTATAGTAGGTAAAACAGTTGGGAATAACAGTATAGTAGGTAAAACAGTTGGGTTGTTACTTTTTTAAAATCTGTTATTTTACCAGGTAAATTGACTGAGAACACATTCTCATTTACAGCAACGACCTGGGGAATAGTTACAGGGGAGAGGAGGGGGATGAATGAGCCAATTGTAAGCTGGGGATGATTAGGTAGCCATGATGGTTTGAGGGCCAGATTGGGAATTTAGCCAGGACACCGGGGTTAACACCCCTACGATAAGTGCCATGGGATCTTTAATGACCTCAGAGAGTCAGGACACCCGTTTAACGTCCAATCCAAAAGACAGCACCCTACACAGGGCAGTGTCCCCAATCACTGGCCTGGGGAATTGGGATATTTTTTAGACCAGAGGAAAGAGTGCCTCCTACTGGCCCTCCAACACCACTTCCAGCAGCATCTGGTCTCCCATCCAGGCACTGACCAGGACCAACCCTGCTTAGCTTCAGAAGAAAGCCAGCAGTGTAACACAGGGTGGTATGCTGCTGGCAGTTACTGATACACTAGATGAGATTTTATTACCTTAGCGTTAAGTAGATATGGGTCGTCACAGCGCCCCTTCTGGCTCTGGAGGACCTGTTGCGCTCTCAGCTCATTGTCCCTGATCCGGGCATGGAGCTGTAGGATCTGCTGCTTTTGTCTGTAAAACACACATCAGAATAACATGTCAGTGACACATCATTATTGATTACAGAAGCAGGTATACTGATATCCAAGTCATACTAACATAGGAAAACATCTTATGAGGTACACAGTAAAATAAGCAATGGTCACACACAGTGCCAGCTCTCTCCATTATCTATATTACACAGGCAACAGGCCAATGAATGCCCATTCTGTGCGGATCATGTAGGATGATATATAATAACAATATATAATAACATCCATCTTAATGCCACTAGAGTTTATAGCATATAGTATACAGCATACATATGTAGCCCTGGGTACTTCTGACATCAGCGTTGTGGACAGGTGGTAATATACGGTGCTTTGTACTGGGCCCTGGTTGGCCAGTAAAACATGAAGATTAAGGCCGTGTGACAGAATCTCCACTCAGTATAAATCACTTGTCTGATATTTCTCTCTAGTGGAGGGTGGGCCAGCTGCCTGCATGCTATCCTGATGAGGCAAGCACAATTTCACTCCCCTAAACCCCCCGCCCTGAAAGAATGTCATATTTATAATCAGCTCCTAATGCTCTTACCTTGACATTTTCTGCCTTTCAGCTAAATAAAAGGGGAGTGTTGATTAATGCTACTGGATCAAGATAGGAATACTAAATGTTGTGTACCGATATACTATATTCAATAAATTGTAGTGTATTCAAGGATGAAAAAACCTAACGTTTGTAATTCACACTTCAAAATGTCAGATTTATCGTGGCTAAAAATGTATCAACCTCTACAACACTGTGCATTCATTATAATCCATATAATAATTCACATTTCCTGTTGCTGTAGGTATTTTTTCCTGCTGTAAGAAACTGGTCGAATTAAGATACTACACAAGTACACTGAGTTTACAAAACATTAGGAACACCGGCTCTTTACATGACATAGACTGACCAGGTGAATCCATGATCCCTTATTGATGTCACCTGTTAAATCCACTTCAATCAGTGTAGATGAAGGGAAGGAGACTGGTTAAAGAAGGATTTTTAAGCCTTTAGACAAATGAGACATGGATTGGGTATGTGTGCCATTCAGAGAGTGAACGGGCAAGACAAAATATTTAAGTGCCTTTGAACAGGGTATGGTAGTAGGTGCCAGGCGCACCGGTTTGTGTCAAGAACTGCAAGGCTGCTGGGTTTTTCACGCTGAACAGTTTCCTTTGTGTATCAAGAATGATCCACCACCCAAAGGACATCCAGCCAACTTGACACAACTGTGGGAAGCATTGGAGTCAACATGGGCCAGCATCCCTGCGGAGCGCTTTCAACACCCTGTAGAGTCCCTTTCCCGACACTATTGAGGCAATTCTGAGGGCAAAAGGGGGCGTGCAATTCAATATTAGGAAGGTGTTCCTAATGTTTGGTATACTCAGTGTATGTAGGTTTGGTTAAGAATGCCATCTGGTGGTGAAATTAGCTTTTTTTCTCATTAATTTGCATCACATTGAGGGAGATAATCAATAAAAGGGAAAGTGAACTGAATGTATTCAACTGAAATGTGTCTTGCGCATTTAACTCAACCCCTCTGAATCAGGAGGCATACACTTGAGAAAGTCCAACTTTGAACACCCTGAACAGCCTACTGTTAATCCAACTCATGGCTAGAAACATAATGGTAAGAAACCGTTAATACCATATCTAATGCACATAGCATCTCGTCTAATTCACTATAACGCCTAGGTACCAACAATTGACCAGTCTCAAGAATGAGCAGGCTGGGCTGGGTTCAAATGTGTGTGTAAACCCTGGATTGCTGATGCTATGTGTTGGCAATTGAGGGGCTTTGAAGCTATCGGTCGGCCATATTGGCACTATCCAGTAGGAGCAGTCCTCCATAGGAATGAATTCTACAGAATTTCAATTAAATGTTTTAGGGACAAAATTATATGTATTTAAGTATTTTGTTGTAGCGTGGCCAGTAACATTAGGTTAATTATACTTTAAGGAAAATGTTTTTACTTATTTCAGGGTTTTTCTTTATTTTTACTATTTTCTACATTGTAGAATAATGGCGAACACATCAAAACTATGAAATAGCACATATGGAATCATGTAATAACCAAAAAAGTGTTAAACAAATCAAACTATACTTTATATTTGAGATTCTTCAAAGTAGCCCCCCTTTACCTTGTAGCCACCCTTTGCCTTGATGACACTTGGCATTCTCTCAAACAGCTTCACCTGGAACACTTTTCCAACACTCTTGAAGGAGTTCCCACATACAGTGCCTTGCGAAAGTATTCGGCCCCCTTGAACTTTGCGACCTTTTGCCACATTTCAGGCTTCAAACATAAAGATATAAAACTGTATTTTTTTGTGAAGAATCAACAACAAGTGGGACACAATCATGAAGTGGAACGACATTTATTGGATATTTCAAACTTTTTTAACAAATCAAAAACTGAAAAATTGGGCGTGCAAAATTATTCAACCCCCTTAAGTTAATACTTTGTAGCGCCACCTTTTGCTGCGATTACAGCTGTAAGTCGCTTGGGGTATGTCTCTATCAGTTTTGCACATCGAGAGACTGACATTTTTTCCCATTCCTCCTTGCAAAACAGCTTGAGCTCAGTGAGGTTGGATGGAGAGCATATGTGAACAGCAGTTTTCAGTTCTTTCCACAGATTCTCGATTGGATTCAGGTCTGGACTTTGACTTGGCCATTCTAACACCTGGATATGTTTATTTTTTAACCACTCCATTGTAGATTTTGCTTTATATTTTGGATCATTGTCTTGTTGGAAGACAAATCTCTGTCCCAGTCTCAGGTCTATTGCAGACTCCATCAGGTTTTCTTCCAGAATGGTCCTGTATTTGGCTCCATCCATCTTCCCATCAATTTTAACCATCTTCCCTGTCCCTGCTGAAGAAAAGCAGGCACAAACCATGATGCTGCCACCACCATGTTTGACAGTGGTGATGGTGTGTTCAGGGTGATGAGCTGTGTTGCTTTTACGCCAAACATAACGTTTTGCATTGTTGCCAAAAAGTTCAATTTTGGTTTCATCTGACCAGAGCACCTTCTTCCACATGTTTGGTGGTGTCTCCCAGGTGGCTTGAGGCAAACTTTAAACGACTCTTTTTATGGATATCTTTAAGAAATGGCTTTCTTCTTGCCACTCTTCCATAAAGGCCAGATTTGTGCAATATACGACTGATTGTTGTCCTATGGACAGAGTCTCCCACCTCAGCTGTAGATCTCTGCAGTTCATCCAGAGTGATCATGGGCCTCTTGGCTGCATCTCTGATCAGTCTTCTCCTTGTATGAGCTGAAAGTTTAGAGGGACGGCCAGGTCTTGGTAGATTTGCAGTGGTCTGATACTCTTCTTCATGATGCTCTCTGCGCTTTTAACGGACCTCTGAGACTATCACAGTGCAGGTGCATTTATACGGAGACTTGATTACACACAGGTGGATTGTATTTATCATCATTAGTCATTTAGGTCAACATTGGATCATGCAGAGATCCTCACTGAACTTCTGGAGAGAGTTTGTATGTATGGCAGTTTGCTGATGTAAACGTTGTGAAGAGAGTGGCCCATGGTGGCAGTGGGGTTATGGTAAGGGCAGGCATAAGCTACATACACAATTTCATTTTATCAATGGCAATTGGATTGCACAAAAATATTTTGCCGAAATCCTGAGGCCCATTGTGAGGCCCATTTTGTTTAAAGGTATCTGTGACCAACATATGCATATCTGTATTCTTAGTCATGTGAAATCCATAGATTAGGGCCTAATGAAATGATTTCAATTGACTGATTACCTTATATGAACTGTAACTCAGTACAACCAATGAAATTGTTGCATGTTGCATTTATATTTTTGTTCAGAATATCATTTTAAAGTAAGCATTAATGTGTCTGTAATACACTGCTCAAAAAAACAAAGGGAATACTTAAACAACACAATGTAACGCCAAGTCAATCACACTTCTGTGAAATCAAACTGTCCACTTAGGAAGCAACACTGATTGGCAATAAATTTCACATGCTGTTGTGCAAATGGAATAGACAACAGGTGGAAATTATAGGCAATTAGCAAGACACCCCCAATAAAGGAGTGGTTCTGCAGGTGGTGACCACAGACCACTTCTCAGTTCCTATGCTTCCTGGCTGATGTTTTGGTCACTTTTGAATGCTGGCGGTGCTTTCACTGTAGTGGTAGCATGAGACGGAGTCCAGAACCCACACAAGTGGCTCAGGTAGTGCAGCTCACCCAGGATGGCACATCAATGCGAGCTGTGGCAAGAAGGTTTGCTGTGTCTGTCAGCGTAGTGTCCAGAGCATGGAGGCGCTACCAGGAGACAGGCCAGTACATCAGGAGACGTGAAGGAGGCCGTAAGAGGGCAACAACCCAGCAGCAGGACCGCTCCCTTCACCTTTGTGCAAGGAGGAGCAGGAGGAGCACTGCCAGAGCCCTGCAAAATGACCTCCAGCAGGCCACAAATGTGCATGTGTCTGCTCAAACGGTCAGAAACAGACTCCATGAGGGTGGTATGAGGGCCCGATGTCCACAGGTAGGGGTTGTGCTTACAGCCCAACACCGTGCAGGACGTTTGGCATTTGCCAGAGAACACCAAGATTGGAAAATTCGCCACTGGCGCCCTGTGCTCTTCACAGATGAAAGCAGGTTCACACTGAGCACATGTGACAGACGTGACAGAGTCTGGAGACGCCGTGGAGAACGTTCTGCTGCCTGCATCATCCTCCAGCATGACCGGTTTGGCGGTGGGTCAGTCATGGTGTGGGGTGGCATTTCTTTGGGGGACCGCACAGCCCTCCATGTGCTCGCCAGAGGTAGCCTGACTGCCATTAGGTACCGAGATGAGATCCTCAGACCCCTTGTGAGACCATATGCTGGTGCGGTTGGCCCTGGGTTCCTCCTAATGCAAGACAATGCTAGACCTCATGTGGCTGGAGTGTGTCAGCAGTTCCTGCAAGAGGAAGGCATTGATGCTATGAACTGGCCCGCCCGTTCCCCAGACCTGAATCCAATTGAGCACATCTGGGACATCATGTCTCGCTCCATCCACCAACGCCACGTTGCACCACAGACTGTCCAGGAGTTGGCAGATGCTTTAGTCCAGGTCTGGGAGGAGATCCCTCAGGAGACCATCCGCCACCTCATCAGGAGCATGCCCAGGCGTTGTAGGGAGGTCATACAGGCACGTGGAGGCCACACACACTACTGAGCCTCATTTTGACTTGTTTTAAGGACATTACATCAAAGTTGGATCAGCCTGTAGTGTGGTTTTCCACTTTCATTTTGAGTGTGACTCCAAATCCAGACCTCCATGGGTTGATAAATTTGATTTCCATTGATAATTTGTGTGTGATTTTGTTGTCAGCACATTCAACTACGTAAAGAAAAAAGTATTTAATAAGAATATTTCATCCATTCAGATCTAGGATGTGTTATTTTAGTGTTCCCTTTATTTTTTTGAGCAGTGTATAAATCAATGGTCGATCCCTCCAATTCAAAGTCCGGCCCAACCTTTCATGTTAAGGTGGGGTAAGTCTCTGTGCTGTGTGTCTGCTGTGTCTCTGCCTGTATTTCCTACAGTAATCTATGGGTGGGTGGTGATAGGTGACCCTGTCCTGTCCACTCGCCTCCCCTGGCACTGCCCAGCCTGACCTGTCAGCGCCAGCCTGCCACTCTGAAAGGGGACACCTCGGACGTGTGTGGCCGCATGCCGTCACACTGACATCTGCTCAAGGTCATTGGAAAAAATGTGTGTCTGTGTGCCTCGAAGGGGTGACAGTGACAGTGTGTGGCCCATAGAAAAATGAATGCAGTACTGCCCCATCATATCAGAGACTACAGTGCACTAACCTTCCCCTGGGCAATGACACCCCGAAGGGAAGGGACACTTTCTCTCACAATGCTTTTCCTACTGCGACGAACAGAGTCAGACACAGTGGTGAAATATAATGAGGTGCATAGAGACTCAGTCATGTTTGCGGCCCCAACACAATAAGACTGATTCTGGTGTGGTCCTCCTAGAATTGTTCTGGTGTGTTTTTCTCCAGCCTTAATTAATTCCCCTGCTTTTCCCAATGATTCAGTGCAGCCCTGCTTGTTGAAATGGCCCTCCTCCTCTGTGCTCTGTGCTCTGTATTACTGACCTGTCAATCTCCAGCTCTCTCTGTCGCAGCAGGCCCTCTTTGATCTTCACCAGAGTGTTCACAGGAAGGGAGGCTCCGCCCAGCTTCTGCACAAGAAACATACAAGTCGATCAGCACATTTACAATAACATCTAGTAAACAGGCCAATCCACATCAGCCTCAACAATATAAAGGTTTAACTAAGAGACACCCAAGCAAGCGACTCAACTAGCCAAAAGCCATTTTGCATTCATGAACTTAACGTAGTCCCTGATCTACTGTAGTCCCTATCCAAACACATGAGCCACAGCTTAATTAAAACGTTCCATCTGTCTTCAAAGCCCACGTACAACTCCACACACTGTGCCTTCACACATTCCTACAGTATATGCTGTATAACCTAGCCCTCCTCTATGCAGGCATGTGGGAGAGGGTGTTGCGGCCAGGCAGGTAGGCGGGCGTCTCTTGAACATTGCATCAGTGGGTGACTAATCTCTTGTCGCATAACAAGGCTATATAGCACAAGACTACAGTGCATTCAGAAAGTATTCAGGCGCCTTGATTTTTTCCACATTTTCTTACATTTACAGCCTTATTCTAAAATGTATTAAATAAATGTTTTTTCCTCATCAATCTACACACAATACCGCATAATGACAAAGCGAAAAAATGTTTAGAAATGTTTGCAAATGTATTCAAAATAAAAAAAACAATATCTTATTTACATAGTATTCAGACCCTTTGCTATGAGACTTGAAATTGAGCTCAGATGCATCCTGTTTCCATTGATCATCCTTGAGATGTTTCTACAACTTGATTAGACTCCACCTGTGGTAAATTCAATTGATTGGACATGATTTGGAAAGGCACACACCTGTCTATATAAAGGTCCCACAGTTGACAGCGCATGTCAGAGCAAAAACCGAGCAATGAAGTCCAAGGAATGTTCCATAGAGCTCCGAGACAGGATTGTGTCGAGGCACAGATTTAGGGAAGGGTACCAAAAAAAGGCTGCAGCATTGAAGGTCCCCAAGAACACAGTGGTCTCCATCATTCCTAAATGGAAGAAGTTTGGATCTACGAAGACTTCCTAGAGCTGGCAGCCCAGCCAAACTGTGCAATCGGGGGAGAAGGGCCTTGGTCAGGGAGGTGACCAAGAACCCAATGGTCACTCTGACAGAGCTCTAGAGTTCCTCTGTAGAGATGGGAGAACCTTCCAAAAGGACAACCATCTCTGCAGCACTCCACCAATCAGGCCTTTATGGTAGAGTGGCCAGACGTAAGCCACACCTCAGTAAAAGGCAAATGACAGCCCACTTGAAGTTTGCCATAAGGCACCTAAAGGACTCTCAGACACTGAGAAACAAGATTCTCCGGTCTGACGAAACCAAGATTGAACTTTTTGGCATGAATGCCAAGCGTCACGTCTGGAGAAAACCTGGCATCATCGCTACGGTGAAGCATGGTGGTGGCAACATCAAGCTGTGGGGATGTTTTTCAGTGGCAAGAACTGGGAGACTAGTCAGGACCGAGGGAAAGATGAACGGAGCAAAGTACAGAGAGATCTGCTCCAGGGCGCTCAGGACCTCAGACTGGGGTGAAGGTACACCTTCCAACAGGACAATGACCCTAAGCAAACAGCCAAGACAATGCAGGAGTGGCTTCGGGACAAGTCTCTGAATGTCCCTGAGTGGCCCAGCCAGAGCCCGGACTTGAACCTGATCGAACATCTCTGCAGCGACACTCCCCATCCAACCTGACAGAGCCCGAGAGGATCTGCAGAGAAAAATGGGAGAAACTCTCCAGGCACACCTGGCCCAGCAATCACTGCCAAAGGTGCTTCAACAAAGAATAGAGTAAAGGGTCTAATACTTATGTAAATGTGATATTTCAGTGTTTTATTTAACATTTAACCTGTTTTGCCTTTGTCATTATGGGGTAATAAGTTGTGGCTGCTTTGCGTGATGTGTTGTTGTCTCCACCTTCCTTCTCTTTGTGTTGTTGTCTGTGCCCAGTAATGTTTGTATCCTGTTTTGTGCTGCCATGTTGTGTTGCTACCATGTTGTTGTTATGTTGTGTTGCTACCATGCTGTGTTGTCATGTGTTTCTGCCTTGCTATGTTGTTGTCTTAGGTCTCTCTTTATGTAGTGTTGTGGTGTCTCTTGTCGTGATGTGTGTTTTGTCCTATATTTTTATTTATGTTTATTTTTAATCCCAGCACCCGTCCCCGCAGGAGGCCTTTTGCCTTTTGGTAGGCTGTCATTGTAAATAAGAATTTGTTCTTAACTGACTTGCCTAGTTAAATAAAGGTTAAATAAAATAAAAAATAACAAGACTATATAGCATAAGGTATATGTTCCAGAAGGCTGGGCTGAAGCAGGGCCCTGGTGAGGAGCTGTCACAGAGATCACGCTATGCCCCTCTAACAGGGTGCTGAAAAGGTCCCATTATAAGGTCAGGTATGTCCTCGCTACCAGCTACTGCAGGAGCACAGGGCAGAGATTTGATTGTGTTTCATTTTATTAGGATCTCTTTTAGTCCTCATTTGGACTAATCTCCCAAGAGTCCCAAAGCATTAAAATACAATTTATAATATGATCACATTTTCACAGTTACAGACAGACATAATACATTGACATATTGACCAGATACATATTCTAACAGTCAAAAAAGATAGATTGATTCTTCAGAGACCCGAGTCATGTTCAGTAGGCATGATCGTCTTTTTAAACGGAAAGACAAAAATCGAGTTTTCTTACGGAGAAATTCAGTTACCGCCTCTGTTTCATATGGGTTTCTGCAGTTTTCTGCCTGCTGATGGTGATCCTTTATATTATAAGCTGGTCTCAGTCTCCATAAAGGGATGAATTGGTTGTATGGGAGGCTGCTACATCTAAGCTGCAACATACACTGAGTGTACAAAACATTAAGGACACCTGCTCTTTCCATGACACAGACTGACCAGGTGAATCCAGGTGAAAGCTATGATCCCTTATTGATTGTTTCTTGAGCGGATGGTCGGGGGGCCAGGAACATAATTACAAATCATTTGTAGACTGCAAACTGATCGCAAGAATCCCAAACAGATATTATATTTGACTAAACATAATCATTTCAAACCTTGCTTACATTTGTATCTGATCACGTGTCTCTCTATTATGCGTGGGAATACTTTGGAACAGATTTTCATAATTACAATCTCTTGGAGCTACACTTTTATGTCCAACAAGAAACAATTATAAAAGTAGTGATGCACCGATATGACATTTTTGGCCGATACCAATATCCGATATCTTCCTTGCCAAAAAAAAACTGATACCGATAACCGATATTTAACATTTTAGTGGCGTTTTAAGCATTCTAGTACAGTTAAATAGTTAACACACACACATGAACGCAGTGGTCTAAGGCACTGCATCTCAGTGCAGAGTCGTCACTACCGTCCCTGGTTTGAATCCAGGCTGTATCACATCGGGCTGTGATTGGGAGTCCCATAGGGCGGCACACAATTGGCCCAGCGTTTTTAGCTAATATCGTCCGATTCCGATATGTTCACTGATATATCGTGCATCCCTAAAAAAAAATATTTATTTTTGCTCTGAAAACTACCATGGGCTGCCAGTTGGGGAAACCTGGTGTAGATGAAGGGAAGGAGAAGGATTAAAGAAGGATTTTTAAGCCTTGAGACAATTGAGGATTATGTATGTTTGCTATTCGGAGAGTTAATGGGCAAGACAAAATATGTAAGTGCCTTTGAACAGGGTATGGTAGTAGGTACCAGACGCACCGGTTTGAGTCTATCAAGAACTGCAATGTTTCTGGGGTTTTCACACTCAACAGTTTCCTGTGTGTATCAAGAATGGTGCACCACCCAAAGGACATCCAGCCAACTTGACACAACTGTGGGAAGCATTGGACCAGTATCCCTGCGGAACGCTTTCAACACCTTGTAGAGTCCCTTCCCCGACACTATTGAGGCTGTTCTGAGGGCAAAAGTGGGTGCAAACTCAATATTAGCAAGGTGTTCCTAATGTTTTGTACATTCAGGGTATCGCTCAACAGAAACATTTAAATCCCTGGAAAATCCCATAGGTATCCTGGTGTGGTGGACTGGACGTTGTGTCTACAACACTAGGATCTCCTTCTGACAACTGTGGTGGTCTGGCAGTCATCATCCACCTCAGCCTTAGTAGCCCTAGGTGCTATGTGCACACAAAATGCACACCAATAACATGGATCCTGGACACATAACCACATTCTTCATTTTACAGCGCCTCTTATCAGATGTGTGTAACCCCTCAGTAATCCTCTCTTTAAAATAGTTCCAGTGACGGTCAGATTTTAAATACCTCTGCTATTAATGCCCTCCCCAGCAAACCAGAACCTGCCTGCCGCCAGGTTATAAATACCTCTGTTATTAATGCCCTCCCCAGCAAACCAGAACCTGCCTGCCGCCAGGTTATAAATACCTCTGTTATTAATGCCCTCCCCAGCAAACCAGAACCTGCCTGCCACCAGGTTATAAATACCTCTGCTATTAATGCCCTCCCCAGCAAACCAGAACCTGCCTGCCACCAGGTTATAAATACCTCTGTTATTAATGCCCTCCCCAGCAAACCAGAACCTGCCTGCCGCCAGGTTATAAATACCTCTGTTATTAATGCCCTCCCCAGCAAACCAGAACCTGCCTGCCACCAGGTTATAAATACCTCTGTTATTAATGCCCTCCCCAGCAAACCAGAACCTGCCTGCCGCCAGGTTATAAATACCTCTGTTATTAATGCCCTCCCCAGCAAACCAGAACCTGCCTGCCACCAGGTTATAAATACCTCTGTTATTAATGCCCTCCCCAGCAAACCAGAACCTGCCTGCCACCAGGTTATAAATACCCCTGTTATTAATGCCCTCCTGAGCAAACCAGAACCTGCCTGCCACCAGGTTATAAATACCTCTGTTATTAATGCCCTCCCCAGCAAACCAGAACCTGCCTGCCGCCAGGTTATAAATACCTCTGTTATTAATGCCCTCCCCAGCAAACCAGAACCTGCCTGCCACCAGGTTATAAATACCTCTGTTATTAATGCCCTCCCCAGTAAACCAGAACCTGCCTGCCACCAGGTTATAAATACCCCTGTTATTAATGCCCTCCCGAGCAAACCAGAACCTGCCTGCCACCAGGTTATAAATACCTCTGTTATTAATGTCCTCCCCAGCAAACCAGAACCTGCCTGCCACCAGGTTATAAATACCCCTGTTATTAATGCCCTCCCCAGCAAACCAGAACCTGCCTGCCACCAGGTTATAAATACCTCTGCTATTAATGCCCTCCCCAGCAAACCAGAACCTGCCTGCCACCAGGTTATAAATACCTCTGTTATTAATGCCCTCCCCAGTAAACCAGAACCTGCCTGCCACCAGGTTATAAATACCTCTGTTATTAATGCCCTCCCCAGCAAACCAGAACCTGCCTGCCACCAGGTTATAAATACCTCTGTTATTAATGCCCTCCCCAGCAAACCAGAACCTGCCTGCCACCAGGTTATAAATACCTCTGTTATTAATGCCCTCCCCAGTAAACCGGGAACATTACCAGGACATTGGCTAACATTCTCATTAAAGCTGCAATATTTGGGCAACCCGACATAATTCACGTAGAAATGTGCGTTATAGATCTGTCATTCGCATCGAAAGCAAGTCAAAGAAGCGGTAGATCAGTTATATGTGCGCTATTTCTATGCTTCCCTTTCTTAAGTTTTGTTTTTGCATCTTTTACTTTGGTTTTGTACTCCAGCTTCAAACAGCTGAAAATACAATCTGTTTGGTGATGGAAAATATCTTTCAAAGCGGGTAAGATGGTACAATGATTGTCTACACTATACTTGCTTTTTTTTGTCACAAACTGACAATTAGGCAAATTATTAAAAACATTATTTAAAAAATACAATCATTTATTATTAAATCATACAATCACTACATAGTGCACCTTTAAGTTCTAGTTAGGATTCTATCTAGCATTACATTGACAACATCCCCAAAACATTCAAAGAATGTTTTTGATAACAAAATGTTTTAAATGGACTGTTCTCCTAAAACTCACTACAATGTTGTGCACAATCACCACAGAACATTCCCCAAATGTTCTTATTAGGTTTCCTGGTAATGTAATAACACAATGTCCCAGTAATGTTTTTACAACATTATGTGGGACAAAATGTGGGGAACATATCTCTTGTGATGTCCCCATTCTGTTCCCACAAACTAATGAAACATTCTGGGAACCTTTAAAGTACAGACAAAATGTCTTCTGGGACATTCTTGCAAGATCAGGTGAAAGATTTAAACAAACATTGTATAATCATAAGCATAACTGGACAGTGTTTGTGTTATTAGAACATTTAGGTTAACCTAATGAATGTTCTGGGAACATTCACAGAACCAATTTTGGTTTGCTGGGAATCAGCTGTAGAGCTCTTGTCTCTGTCTCTCTATCCCCGCCCCCCCCCCATGAGGTTTTTCTGTAGTGACAACAAACAAGAGGTGGGGAGTTTCCACAACACTGAGCAGCTGTGTGAAGTAGCCAGGGCAGGACAGGGTAAGTCAGGTTATGATAAGACAGGCCAGGCCGGGGTAAGACAGGCCAGTGGGGCCCACAGGGACTGGCCTGAACTCTGGGGGTCCCACTGCTGGCTTTGGCCCTCTCATCACAACACAGACCCACAGCCGGCCTGGGACAAGGCTAAAAACATACGTCAATGCTCGTTAGTTCTGACAATATCGGCAAGCATTAGTGTTTACGTCTTTTGCTGCAAAGGAAACAGAGGAAAGCCCCAACTCCCTTTCGTTTTAGGCTGGTCTAAATAGAGCGTAAATACCAAGCATGGCAAGCTGAGGAGAAGTCCCCGTGTAGAGGAAACTATGTGTGTCTCTGGAAGCAGGAACCATCCACAGGAGCGGAAGTCACTGTCCAAACAGACCAAGGTCTAAATTCGGACTTGTGGTTTCTGTCCTGTCCTGCCTCTCTCAGTGACATTGCTGTGAGAGAATGAGGACACAAGGGAATGAACTGGGGATCCATCCAGCACAAGGAAATTCCCTATTCAGTAGATTCTCCATCACCCTTAGGAGGTCACACGAGTCACTAAGGCACCAATTACTGATAAAAGAGTCCACTATCTAACTCTTAACAGCCCACTTTACTTCATTGACATGTCCCTCTTTGATAATCTCAGTTAACAGGAAGAAACCCACTGGAGTGTGGCTCTACTGCCGCTGAAACAACATTGATGGATGATGGTCGATTTTGAACATGGAACTAAAAACTAAATGGCATTGTATGCTGGATACCACTTTCTCTGGGAATCAATGAAAGAGATCAGCCTGTTCAATTGAGAGAGAAAGAGAGGGAGAGACACACAGAAAGTGAGAGAGTACGTTAAGAGAGACGGGATGAGTGGAGGGGTGAGCTTGTGTGTCACCATTCAGTCGGAGGCTCTTGGGTCGGGCCTGGGGGGGTTTACTTTAAGATTAGGGGCGAATGCCTGGTCTAAGGCATAGCTGTCATTCCCTACCAGCTGATAGCACCCAACACAACACACCCACCGCCCTTTGGCTGAGTGTGTCACCGCGGGACTGCTAACCTCACAACACACCCACATTTTTATACTGCAATGGTTTAATTTCATGCATCAACCGCAGAGAGACCTAAGCCTAATCCCAGCAGCCACCCCTAGACCCAGGTTCAGGTTACCTCTCATTGTCACTGGTCCAAGACCATACTGTATATATCTGTCTCTCCTGCAACAGGCTTCCATCTAAAGATCATTGTGGTTCTCTTTCTCCACACAGTCGTTTCAACCAATTACAGTACCAACAGTAACAGCTGCTACCAGCTCAAGTCATTACACTGGGCTGAACGCTGGAAATGCCAAACGTCAAGTTTCATTTAGGTTTATTTATCTGCACCATACAGGGAGATAGAAACACACACACACGCACACACAACGAGCCTAAAGAACCAGGAACCAAATCATCTTGTATAACATGTCCCACATACACTGAGTGTTAGGGCTGACCCCATTTAGTCGACTGGTCGATTGTTTGGTTGATAGGCTGTTGCTCGACCGAGATTTCTTTAGTCGAGCAGGCGCATTTATATATATATATTACTTAGGCCTATATATAATTTCAATACTTCTATAGGCTACTGCATCAATCAATCATTCATTCGTTCCTGCCATCACAAAGCATACAAGACAATCATGCTTTGAAACGCAATCAAGCATTTTAGTTTTCAAATTACATAACAAAGGGAGCTTTGAATAATTAGCCTGAGCAATAAATAAACCACAATTCACGAATGCATGCAACTATTTTCAGTCTGCTGTAATAAAGGCTTTATCTATATTTTTTCCATTAGTACAGACTCTCTGGTAAACATATGTGTTTAGTGTTGTTAACACTGTCCCAAATGGTCAGAATAAATTATAACATTGTAATCTAACAGCAACTGTTTGGCACATAATATTCACACGACACTTGCTCCTATACCTTGCTTTTTCTGGATCTCCAGTAGTTTTCACCACTAAGTCAAATGTCTTCCACAGATCTGACTTCCCCTTTCCCTCCTGAGCAACCTGTAAATATTAGCCCGTTTCGAGTTGCTTTTTCATGTCCTTCGCATCCATTTTGCTGTCGACATTACTGTGCTCAGAGTTTGTTATAACCAATGTGTTGATGTGATTATGATAGGCTATAGGTCAGGCTTAAGGCCACAAGCATACAATGCTTACATGTTTCACGTAAAGAGAGCAGGGGTTGAGGGAATAGGGAATATTTTTTGTAAACAAATTAGTGATTTTGGTAACAGAACTTTTCAGTCAGAAACAAGTAAGAAACTAAATTGATGAAACGATGTAGCAGCTTGGGCACGGACAGCACAATAAACACTTACTGTGCTGTGGTGCCGTTTCACTGCAGTAGGGAGGAGAGCGAGTCAACGCCCACCAGTCACAATGACCACCAGTCACACAGTCATTTTTTGAACACAGTGTCACCATCGGGCTCTTACTTGAGTCATTTGTGTGTCTTAATTATTTAATCAAACTGTGTACTTCAAGCATCAGAGAAGCTCAGTGCATATGTAGTTGGTTTTATTCAAACACATAGAATGGTCGAAATAACAGGACGTCTCTCGGTCAACCAAGATTTGTTGTGGTCGGGGACAGCCCTACTGAGTATACAACACATTAACAACACCTGCTTTTTCCATGACATAGGCTGGCCAGGTGGATTCAGGTGAAAGCTATGATCCCTTATTGATGTCACTTGTTAAATCCACTTCAATCAGTGTAGATGAAGGAGAAGAGACATGTTAAAGAAGGATTTGTAAGCCCTGAGACAACTGAAACATGGATTGTGTATGTGTGCCATTCATAGGGTGAGTGGACAAGACAAAAGACTGCCTCTGAACAGGGTATGGTAGTAGGTGCCAGGCGCACCAGTTTGTGTCAAGAACTGCAACGCTGCTGGGTTTTCCATGCTCAACAGTTTCCCGTGTATAAAAAAACACCCAAAAGACATCCAGCCAACTTGACACAACTGTGGGAAGCATTGGAGTCAACATGGGCCAGCATCCCTGTCAACATGGGCCAGCATCCCTGTCAACATGGGCCAGCATCCCTGTGGAACACTTTCAACACTTCGTAGAGTCTATGTCCCAGCGAATTGAAGCTGTTCTGAAGGGAAAAGGGGGGTGTTCCTAATGTTTGCTACACTCAGTGTATGTCGGTATATTTATAGTTAAAGACATTGTTACTGGGAGGTCTTTCACCATGTCAAATGACTATCTTCCTGGCAGAGCTTGTTACTTAAAGATCAGATGAGATTACAGCAGCATACTGTAATTATGTTAGGACTACTGTTCAAAGTGATGCTGGCTAGTTAGTGTGGCTTTGAGTTACAAGTAACACGGCACAGCTATGACTCAGGTTACACTAAGAGAAGTGAACATTGCTAGCTTGTTACCACCTACTGCTACTACATCTCACCAGCTAGAGTTACAAACTGAAAGAGTGCGGTTGTATCAGCTTCCTCGTATTTCTACTTCCAACAGAAATGGCATGTTCCACCAAGTCTATCTTGGACCATCCAGTCGAGGTCAGCATTTGGCTTTGGGGCAGGTTTAAGCTGCATCGATATGTTAGCATTTAAACTGAACCTGGCACATTCGGCACAACACAACTTCCATGACTTCCTGTGGAGATGGCTTACATTAAATGACACCTGAGAAGTGAGCTCCACTTTGTCAAGTAGCACAGCTAATCTGCTGCCAATTCTCGGAATGTTATCGCCCCCGCCGCCCTCCTCCCAGGGCTCTCCAGTCCAGACACCCCGGATTTCAGCACACACACCTCCCCCTCCACTGACACGCCACCCCCGAGCATTGAAACATCGGGACAGGGACTGCCCTGATCTGACTGCCCTCATTCAGAGTCAACTCCACCATATAATGTAGTTACAATGGTCAAGCATGACCCACATGACCTTAATGGCTCAAAATGGTGCCAGCTGGACTGCATCATCTGACTTTCAGACAAGTGACCACAAAACCTAGTAGATTGGGGTGTAATCGCTGTCCACATGCTCTGGTGAGGCTGTCACACCTGACTCCTTTCTATACACACCAACATGATGACCTCTTTCTCTGAATTGCCTTGTGAAAGCCTACCACTGTAAGATTGTCTTTTATAACTTAGCTAGTCATGTTGGCAATATAACAAGCTTTCAAATCATGCCCACCTGACCCAGATTGCGATTTATAATGGAGCGTTTTTGGATTGCGTGAACAACACCAGTAGTTGTGTGATGGTGGGGATGCAGGGTTGTGTTCCAAACAAAACAACTACAAGTCTGCTTGCTCTAGTTCCTCAACGGCACAGCTAGGAGAGCTCAATAAAGTATCTTACAGTTCAAGACTCTTCTTTGAGTCATGAAATGCATTGAAATTGCTTAGGAACTGTGCACCCTGTGGAGAGGCCACATGGAGACACCAGCTAGTCCTCTCACTCAAACCCTTGTCATTTTTTGGTCTTATGTTGAACCTATCCCACATTTTCCAGAAATGGTCTTATCATCTTACTGAATGTATCCAGAATATGTTCAGATTTTGTTATCAACAAATCAGCTGAAAATTACATGAAAGTAAAATGCACAGTGTAATGTTTGGATTCAGTCTTGTGTCGTCAGGTGAATTGTTGTGTCCTCACTTGTTGTGTCCTCACAGGTCTAATAATATTCCCATAATATCCAAACTGGTCCCTTTAAATTGCTACCATGCTTATTTTATTTAACTAGGCAAGTCTGTTAAGAACAAATTCTTATTTACAGTAACGGCCTACCCCGGCCAAACCCTAACCCGGACGACGCTGGGCCAATTGTGAGCAGCCCTATGGGACTCCCAATCACGGCCAGTTGTGATACAGCTTGGAATCAAACCAGGGTCTGTAGCACTGTGATGCAGTGCTTTAGACCGCTGCGCCACTCGGGAGTCAAAATGCACTTCATATTTCTTCTGTAATACAAATGTCAATTTAGCCCTATCAATATAGGCTAATTGTCACGAGTATAAAGGGTTAAAAGTGTGTGTGAACGCGTACGAACACGCACACACACACACACACAAACAGAGAGCCTGAGGGAACAATAAGGCACCAGGCTGGGAGGAGTCTGTGTGTTGACAGGTGAGGGATAGAGCGGTGTGGTCTGGGACACGGAGCCGAGAGATGTGGATGTTCTGCTCCTAAAGCATGGCCTTGGCCTTCACACACAGCCAGAGGGCACTGCCATGCCAGCTACAACACACTGTGACCTGCTTATTACTCGCTGCTCTGTGTTTACGCATACACACGGCTGTTACATGCACTAAACACAGGCTGCAAACCAACCCATAGACTGCGGGTCACAGTTAACGAGACCCACACTCGTGCTTGGACTTTAATGAACTAGCTAAACAACAGGTTCTGATATACACCACTCTCTCTCTGTGTCTGTGTCTGTGTGTCTCTCTCTCTCTCTCTCTCTCTCTCTCTCAATCCCCCACAAGATGAGAGGATTTGAGGGACAGGGATAGCAGGCTTTGGGACAAAGCCCTGCATAGATAGGTATGAATGGTGTATGTGTGTGCGTGTGTGTTTTTGTTTCTCTGCTCTAGTGGGTGTGTGTGCGTGTGTGCGTGCGTGTTTTTGTTTCTCTGCTCCAGTGGGTGTGTGTGCGTGCGTGTGTGCGTTTGTTTCTCTGCTCCAGTGGGTGTGTGTGCGTGTGTGCGTGCGTGTGTGCGTGCGTGTGTGCGTTTGTTTCTCTGCTCCAGTGAGTGTGTGTGGAGAGTACAATCAGTAAGCCACAGCTTGGATGACATGCTTCATTAAACCTCTAATGAAGGGCACCGACCGCTGGCATCCAGCATGTGAGGGCATACCTGTGCCACCGCAGGAGGGGGTGCCAAGAACAGTACCCCCCCTGATGCACAGGAAACAGGGACGAAGCATGTCGCCCTAAAGCCCTTCCGCATTGTCCAAAGCAACAGGCATTTTGGAGCTTGCTTTGATTGAGTCAAGACCCAGCTCAAATCTCCTTTTAAGGAAGACAGAAGAGCCAAAAAGGCAGGATATTGTTTATGTTTTGGGGCTGAAAACGGTGCAGGAAAGTTCCCAGATCCAGAGTCCCCGGAGAGACTGATGACCACTGTTTTCTCTGATACATGGCATAGAGGACTGACTGCATGAAACAGCACTAGACAATCATTCAAACACAAACAGGGTCTATGTGGGTTAGGAAGCATGCTCACACTGGAGCTGCAGCTATGAGACAAGCTATCCAAACCTGCTTGACTGGAAGCCAGAAACGCTGATGGAGAACAAACTGCATCTGGCTAAATTCATTCTCAATAAGAAACCAGTAAGCAATGTTGTTGATGATTCTTTTCTCAGGAGACTTTCCAAGAACGCCGATTCATTCTCGTGAGAGAGAAAAAGAACATCAACAGCAACAGTCATTTCAGCATGGAATTAAGCAACAGAATATAGCCAGCCGTTCATGGACATTCTCCTGAGAAACCAACAACCACCACGACATTGTGCCTTTCAATTGTGGCTGCTCATGACTTTCATGAGTGATAATCAGCCTACATGTGTCCTTTCAGAATGACCCAGTGTAACCGAATTAGCAGACAAGACTGTGAAGAGACACAACTCCTCAGGGGTTTCAGATGGTTTAGGTCCTCCAGCAGCAGGCTTCTTCCTAGAGATGGAGGAAGAGAACCAGTCCTGATAACATCAAACCCAGTGGTACTAACCTATATATGCCAGGTGAGGGGGTTGGCCCATCCATGCATCCTCTTCCACAATAGAAGGATAAACAGACCCCATATCAGTGATGCCACTCCCCCCAGGCAGCTACACCCCTCTCTCCCCCTCTCTATTCTCTACTCTCCGCCCATCTGATTTTCCTCCCATAAACTAGGTGACATAGCGTAGAGAGCTGCCAGAGAACCTTCTCGCCTGTTGGACTCACAGCCTTTCTCCCAGCCTCCTCACCAGACTGCCTGTGACCCCCAGAGCAGAATCTACCCATCCATCTATCCATTAATCCATCCACCCCTCTGGAGCAGGTAAGAACACAATCCTGATGACGATTTGTCTGTTGGAATGTCAACTTTCTCTGTAGTAAGGAGAAGAGGGAAAAAAAGGTAATATAGCTCCAGCTAAACTTGGGCTAAAATGATATTATCTACATTCATTTGAAACAAATAACAATGCATTTTTGGAGGGCTCCAAAAAGTATTTTAAATGTAATCACTGGGTCCAGCTCCAACAGGAGTTCAAATAGACAAAGAAACTCACAAAAATACATGAAAAGTTATACTTGTCTGGAGAGTAATGATGGTTTTCTGATACGCAATTGTGTTGTTATCGAGGCTAAATCCTGAGACAACGGTGAACTGCAGTCTGGGACAAAACAGTATCGAACATAACTGTCCTCCTATCTAAACATACAAAGTAGTTCACAGCACGAGACACACACACGAATCAGAGGCCAGCCATGACCTATCCACAACACACACATTTGCACCTAGCAAAGGCCTGAAATGTGCATTTATTGAAATGAGAGGGTAGTCTGTGGACAGGAAAGGGTTACCACCAACCAACAAACCATACACTGGAGGAAATAACAGGAATGAAATGACCCATTCTGACATGCCTCAGTGTAGAGTTGGGCAGTATCCAGATTTTCATATCGTCATATCGTCCTTCTCTCACACTGGGATTTACTGTATTTACTGGCTTAGTACACAAGGGGGTGCCAAAAACACACAAAAAGCCCATTGGGCATCTATTACCACAATGCTAAAAAAGTAGCACAAATAATAGTGAATTTCCATGGAGGCTGCTAAATAGGACAATCTGGCTCACAAAGTTATACATATATAGGTAGGAGCTACCGAATGTCATTTTTGGTGAGTTTGGACATTTACATGTGAACGAGAGAAATTGTGCAACTGAACAAAGTTTTGATGCATGCTTGTCTGAAGGAACAACAGTACTGTGTACTAAGGCTGTCCCTGACAACAACAAAAAATCTTGGTCAACCGAGTCGTCTGTTCTTTTGATCAATCGATTGGTTGAAATTCTACGTGTATTTTTCCATATATAGACACATCCTATGTATTTTAATAAAATCAACCATATGCACTGAGCTTGTCTGACGCTTTAAGCTCACTGTTTGATTAAATAATTAAGACACCAATGACTAGAGGGGGTCAAACGCAATTGATTTGATTGTGCCGGGCCAGGCTCAGACTTGTGTTAAAAAACATGACAGCGAGTGACTGTGACTAGCACCCTTTGTCTCGCTCTTCTGCTGCAGCAACCAAAACATAACATGAAAGTGTTTATCGCGCTGTCCGTGTTGCTTAGGCGGCAACATAATTACAGCCATTTGAAAAGTTCTGTTACTGAAATCCCTCATTTGTTTAGGAAAAACATTCCCTATTCCTCAACCCTTGCTCTCTTTACCTGACACATGTATTCATCGCATGCACGTGACCAATAGGGCCTGACAGCATATCATAATCACATCAAAAAATTGGTTATAACAAACAAAATGGATGCCGAGGACGTGACAAAGTTTACTGGTTGCTCAGGAGGTAAAGGGGAAGTCAGATGTGTGGAATAAATATGACTAGTTGTGGAAAATACCGGAGATAAAGAATAAGAAGGTAAGGAGAAAATGCTTCGTGCATATTATGTCTCTGCCAAACAGATGCTGTTAGATTACAAATATCATTTTTCTGACCGTTTGGAACAATGTAAACAACACTAAATAAATGATGTTGTAACACTTTTTTGTAAAGCCTTTATTACAGCAAAGACTAAAAACAGTCCCATTCCTTTGTGAATGCAATTTACGAAATGGAACGGCTTATTTATTGTTTATGCTAATTATTCAAGGTTCGCTTTGTTATTTTCTTTTTAAACTAAAATACTTGATTGCATTTCAAATCATGAATGACTCGAATGCTGTGTGATGACATGAACAAATGAATGATTGATTGATACAGTAGCCTATAAAAGTATTGAAATATAGGCCTTCGTAAGTTATGGTATAAGACTAAACAGGATGCTCTCTGAGACCTACAGCTCAATGGTGGTTATACAATGCTGCTGTACTAAGCCTGCTAATGATAATAACATGACTTATTATAATAATAATAATAATAATAATAATGGTAATAATAACAATAAGAAGGGTTATTATTTTGATGAATATACATTTTCTGACCATTTGGAACAGTGTAAACAACACTAAATAATAATGCCAGATGCTGTTCTCACAAAAAAACTAAGTGTAAAGCCTTAATTACAGCATAACAAAGATTAAAAACAGACGGATTTGTGAAATTGTTTATCCGACTTGTGGTTGTGTGAGGCATGGTGCTCACGGAATCAGTAGGCTATTAAACAAACACTAAAACAGGCAACAGAAGCAGGATCTGCCTTATTTCTGTATTTATATATATATATATATATATGGATGATTTATAAAGCCAGGCACATTTAACAGTTAGAATATTGATTATAGACATCATTTAGTTGTGGTTTCCTCTCTCCTCACTTTTCTTAGACAATAAGGCACGGGCTGTTTTCTCGTCTCCTCATTCTGCTGCTGCCTCCACCACATTGCTCTCAACACCAATATGCTGGTTAACTTTGCTATTATGCACATAGCAACATTTATCTAGGAAAACGGAGGAGAGGAGAAAAAACACAAGGAAATCAAGCTGCAGTAGCAGCTGTACAGATATCTCATCCAAAGGGCTTTGACTTCTCAAACACGGTAGAAAGCTAACACAATATGATGGTCCAGCTGTGCATTGACCCCCAGCTCCCGCTTTCTCCCATTGTGCTATTTACAAACAAACACATGACTGGCTCAACTGTTCTGGGGAACTACGGTAAACTACGGTAAACTACGGTAAACTTCATCAATGTGACGGGTGAAATGAAGAAGGCAATGTGCTTTATCTCCTAACGTATCTCCTAACCCAAGCCTGCCAATAATCACTTCTCATTTCATTGTAATCTATATTTCAATATTACCTGGTGGAAGAGGCTGATATGAAGAGGATTCTTGTTTGAATAGAACAGACACTCTGTTGTATGTACTGGAATTGGGTCTGTTGAACGTTGGCGGTCACTGTTGCCTGTGGAGGGCACTGACTCACGCCCTCTCCTGGGCCACACAACCACAGTGATGTCCAGTTCCCTCTACATTACTGTGTGATGTCATCGTGGAATGTTCCGTTTAACGGCCTATTGGAAGCCTTCCTCTCCCTGCCTGCACATGACTTATTATCACCGCAGCTATGCCAAGAGAGCAGAACATTTTAAAAACACAAGCATTATTGGCATGGGAATGCTTCTGCCAGGCTTCAGAAGGATTTCCTTCTTAGGTTTGATTCAATTGAATGTTCTTCTTTGTTTTTCACCCACTAGCTCCTTAGAACCATGCCAACATTTTTATGAAGAAGAATGGTGGGTTTGGGTTTTAAATCAAAACAACGACCCCGTAGGGTTTCAATTATGGGTGTGCTGATCTTATCATACTCCTATTCGTAATTACTTTCACTTTCGAGAGGAGCAAACATTTCTCTCCCGACACTTGGCCTAGGCCATTGGGATAATCTCCGTGCCTAACATTTGTACAATCAAAATAAACTATCGACATTTGTCATTGTATTATCTAATGAACTGACGCCCAGTAAACGTACCTGGGCTATAATAAATAATAATAGACAGCATGGGCTTGGATCACCACATAACGACGTCAGCAATAGAATAATTATACGGACAGACATAGTAGGCCTACTGCCAAGTTGACAGACAAAGTAGGCCTACTGCCAAGTTGACAGACAAAGTAGGCCTACTGCCAAGTTGACAGACATAGTAGGCCTACTGCCAAGTTGACAGACATAGTAGGCCTACTGCCAAGTTGACAGACATAGTAGGCCTACTGCCAAGTTGACAGACATAGTAGGCCTACTGCCAAGTTGACAGACATAGTAGGCCTACTGCCAAGTTGACAGACAAAGTAGGCCTACTGCCATGTTGACAGACAAAGTAGGCCTACTGCCAAGTTGACAGACAAAGTAGGCCTACTGCCAAGTTGACAGACAAAGTAGGCCTACTGCCAAGTTGTCAGACAAAGTAGGCCTACTGCCAAGTTGACAGACAAAGTAGGCCTACTGCCAAGTTGACAGACATAGTAGGCCTACTGCCAAGTTGACAGACATAGTAGGCCTACTGCCAAGTTGACAGACAAAGTAGGCCTACTGCCAAGTTGACAGACAAAGTAGGCCTACTGCCAAGTTGACAGACAAAAACAACTATACGGCCTCAGCAGAGTCTAGATTTGATGACTACGGATTCTGATTCATACATGGTGCTTGGAGAAGTGGAGACGTGTGCTCTGAGATGAGTGGCTGAGTGTTTTTTCTGGGGAAATGAGAGTTGAGGGAGAGAGGCTTGTAAAAAAAATTAAATGATTTAACCTTTATTTAATTAGGCAAGTCAGTTAAGAACAAATTCTTATTTACTATGACGACCTACACCGGACAAACCCTAACGACGCTGGGCCAATTGTGGGCCGCCCTATGGGACTCCCAATCACGGCCGATTGTGAGACCGCCTGGAAACGAACCAGGGTCTGTAGTGACGCCTCTAGCACCGAGATGCAGTGCTTTAGACCGCTGCGCCACTCGGGAGCCCAATCCAATCTAATCTAATTCAATCGTTGCAGCAGACTCAACCGATACCCTGCACCGTTTTTGACAGACAGAAGAACTAGCCAATAGTTGTTCAGAGCACACAGCGCTTCACACTGTTTGAGTGAAAGAGATATGCGTGCTGGCAGCTGTAAAATACTAGTTTTGTCCATGTACTTGTGTGCTGGAACACCCCTCGTTTCAATAACAGCCTCTATTAGTTCAGCATTTCATCATGCTGGGTTCTGGGCCTCCCCTTCAGAAGGCCCTTGTAAGGGTGGGTAAACCCAGGTCGCAGTGAATGAGTAGATGGTGACATGTTTAGTGGTGCCAAGGGAGATGTTACTATTAATTAACTTATTATGCCCCCTTGTCTTGAGATGAAGGGGGGAAACTCTCATGACCACTCCAGAGCTGGAAGCTCCAGTGAAGTGGCCACTAGTGATCTCCTTAGAACAGCAGGAAATAGCCTAGCATTCCTCTCAACCACAATGGAATGTAAACAACAACTCAGAAAAATGAGAAATGTACGAAAATAATGTTCTATGCAGCATTCTACGAGCTGAGATTTCGTTGTCTGCTATGCGACAGACTGCTTTCTTAGTGTTTTTGGCTCTGTAGCAGAGATCTATAGGAGATCACAGAGATAGTGATCACAGTGATAAGCCAGGTGCTATAGTAGATAGAGGAAAGGGCCTTAGTCATCACAGATTTATTATCAGGACTCTAGAGATTACTCAGATTCAACATTCTGACACATTAAATCCACACTCGCCTGCTCTCTGCCCATGCTTGGCACCCCTCTCCCAGTTCCCCTCCCTCCTCACTGTTGGTGTCCACAGGGTCAGGTCAGAAGCATGTTTAAGAGGGGTTTAGGTTTGGCTAGTGTTGAAATGGACTCCACCCCTGTGAGATAGCCAAAGGTCAGCCCTAAGAATACCCGCTGGCACATAGCTGGAGCCGGGCAGATAACTGCTGTCAGCGGGCAAGACCACCGCCTCACCAAATAACTCCCTCCCTTCAGGGAACCAGCAGGGCCCAGGGGAAGAGCTGGGAGAGTGACTCACAGACCCTCACCTTCCCTGGGCATGCCCGTCACTGAGGAGACCCTGTGGGGAGAGAGGAGTCTGGAAGGAGGGATAATGCCTCTCTGGATGGAGTAGACAGAAGTGGGGCTGCTCTGACAATCACAATGCAGTGCACATATTACCCACAGTAATGTCCTTAACAGCACCCCCTCAGCCACTGTGATGTTTGAATGGTCACATAAGGGGTGTGATCTCCAGCATGTGATCTCTTTATCCTTCCATATTATGCACTGCCTGAGATAACGCAGTGAGCCAGATCAATAAAACACACCGTATACAACTCCTGCTCTCTCCATTGTATAGTTGTCAGAGACGCAGCAGAGAAGTGGGGAGTTCATTTGTCTGTCTAAAGCGGGTGCAGTACATGAAACACCTATTCCACATATAATCATCATCGAACCATCCACCTACAGCATCACCACCTTCAAGAACCCTGAAAGTATTCAAATATACCAAAATACACAAAGGCACATTTAAAAACAAGCCAAATACACCCTGAATACCAAACGGAAACATCCTGGGTTACAAACATCCCTTCAAACCTAGCTCCTGACTCGATAAGCAACGTATAAACCTCTTAGAGAGAAAAGTACAAAACCGTTCACCTTTTCAGAAAAAATAGCGGTGCATCCTTCATAATTTCAAATAAGATTGGCCATATCCAGCCAGACGGAAAATATCATTTATAGAGAGGAATGAATTATGTGAGAAGACTGGAGTCCATTTTATCCTCAATCTATTATCCTCCCCTCTGTATCGTCTGCCTTGAGAGGAGGGCAGAACCGTCCAAACACGCCGGAGTCCAGAGCAGAATCACTGGAGATAGGAGATCTGTGATAGATTATAAAGCCTGAGGTTATGAGGGCCCCCAAAGTGAGTGGTGTTTGATTGTTATTCCTGTTGTTGGCCATGATGGGTTAGGGTGGAGAAAAATGTGTCCTTCAGTTCAACCCTTTAAGTAATGAACAGTATGTGACTGATCATTTCCTCCTGACTCCGTTCCACAGTGTGTTTCTGTTTGTGTCTTCTGCATGCTCACTGACTCAACCTTCTCTGCTGCCCCCAACCCCCAGCTCAGCTCCACCAGGCCCCTGGGCACCGGGACCACTCCTGTCACCTCCACCACCTCCCTCCCTCCATCACCCACCCCACCACTACACTATCATCTACATCACCTCTCTGTACACCTGTCCTGCACTAACCTGCGGCCACCACTAGAGTGCACTCTCGCCCCTTCACTCCCTCTCACTGCCCAGCACCGAGCCCCAGCATGGAGAAGGTGCAGCACACGATGCGCTCGGCCATCCGCAGGGCCTCCATGGTGGTGGACGTGCCCCCCCAAGCCAAGCAGAACTTGCAGGAGCTCTTTGTCAACTTCAGCCTCATCCTCATCTGCCTGCTGCTCATCTACATCATCGTGTTGTTGATGTGAGGGCCTCAGAGGGGCCGGGAGGGGCCAGGCTACAGCCCAACAGGGCCATGACCTCTCAAGAGGGCCAAACAATGGAAGGGGAGGGGAGGGGAGGAGGGGATTGGGTGGCAAACATGGAGATTATCCTAGTATTTTATAAACTGGTTTTAATTTGAAAGGAATTTGTGTAGAATAAGATCAGATTCTGTTTTTGTAGTTTAATAAATTCTGCCTGATTTTAATGGCACAACTATAACCACTATAACACTATAAAGGTGCCGTGTGTGAGTTTGCAGTAGAAGGTTGTTGGTCTCAGATGCAGTTTATGTCAGTTTTGTGTCACACACGTCACCCTCCTGTAGGTCTGTCATCCGTGCTCCACATCATGTCACCACCACAGTGTCTCTGCCACCTCTCACTAGAACTCAACGCCTGCAGCCACCTGGCTACACTGGGCTAGTCACACACACACACACACACGCACACGCACACAAGCACGCACACACAAGCACACACACACACAAGCACACACACACACACGCACGCACGCACACACAAGCACGCACACACAAGCACACACACACACAAGCACGCACGCACACACATGCACGCACACACGCGCACACACAAGCACAGACACACACAAGCAGACAAAAACACACACACACACACACACGCACGCACACGCGCACGCACACACACAAGCACAGACAAAAACACACACACACACAAACAAGCAAGCACAGACACTCACACAAGCACACACACAGAGACACGCACAGACAGACAAAATAAACTTACTGACAATATTAACCCAGGGGAATCAGACTTGTCTGTGGGTGATGATCATGTGTATGTCTGTGTAAGTGTTCCAGTCTCTCACTGGGCCCCTGTTTTCCCTCCCAGACCTATGTAGCTGAACCAACAACCACCAGAGCACAGCGAGGGCTAAGCAGGGGGGTGTAACGATCCATCAAACCATCTCCATCACTGGTCTTCCTGAGGACACCTCCAGAATTACCCTCTTAACTGAAGAGCTTTGCCCAGAATTGATCACTCTGCCTGGGGCATTTGCAGCCTCAACCCAGCCTCTCCATGTCGAGTGAAACCATGGACCTGGTCAACAACCGCGGTCTCAACCTGATGCTCAACTTCCTCCTCATCGTCATCATGCTGCTCCTAATGCTTGTCCTGGTCAAACTCATGTAACCTCTGACATACAGTATGACCTCATGGCATAGGTTGAGCAATTCCAGTCCCCAAGGGCCACAGGGTCTGATGGGAGTCCCTCTACCTCTGATTTGATCATATAAATACACCACGACTTCAACTAATTATTATTCAACAGGTCACATCAAAAATCACTGAATAAAAGCCATTGAACCTGTTGGGAGGAGAACTAAACATTGTGAGCTTTTGGAGAGTAGAAAAGAGTTTGGGATTCCATGAGATCGTTACATGGGATGGCAAGATTCAAAATATCAATTAACAGGAGGATGAAACTCCACCCACCGATGGAAAAGAAATGAAATAACGTTGACATGGCATGATCAATAGAACGCCCTCCTTTACGTTTAGTTTACCCCCCTCTAGTGGTAGAATCACCAAACTGCACCACATCTACTTCTGGCCAGGGCACTGAGCACAGAGATAAATCCATGCTCTCTGATCCTCATGCTAGAGTTGTGGTTGATATGAGCCATAAGATAACAATCATTTCAAAGCTCTAACACTCACAGTCACCGACTATTCTAAGCTATTAGGACCAAAGCACATGTTACAAATGACAACTGAAATGTAACTGAAAACGATTAAAGCCATAAACCGACCGTCCTTTTCCGTGTGATATGAGTTCTTTATGTAACTGTTGAGTGAAGCCCAGGGTCCTTCCCTTTGGAGACTCGGGTTGCTCTTGAACTAGTAGCTGATAAGTACAACAGATACTTGGCTCAATAAACATGGGTACGCACAGCTTAAGCCTGTAAACCTTTCAGTGAAATATGTAATATTGTTACTACAATATCCTAACATAACTGTGTGCTGTAGTGAAAATGTTTTCGTGTTCAGTAGTAGTAGTTGATTTGTTTTGGCAGAGTAATGAATAGCTACAGAGTAAATAGAGCAAACACCTCCAGCTAAACACAGTGAAGCTCACTACAGTGTGAAGAAACATGCATGACCACTGCAGAACTGCTGTAGTGTTGTCTGTCTGCAGGCGCTGGCTCCACTTTACACTTTCTTATGTCGCACAGCATTTTCTAAAGAATGTTTAACAATAAAGATAAAATACACAAACTATAAAGCATTTGTCTGTCTTCATTGAAAATTGTAAGGACTTCATTAAAATTACGGAATGCAGGTGCAACTTTTATCTTTGGTCTACAGGAAAAACGTCAACGCCTCAGACGCCCACCAGAGGGCGCCATGCCCTCAAATTTAGTCCTACATGAACGTGCACAATTTGGAGGGAAATACTGAACAGCTTTGAATACAGACTCATCACATATTGTGGTGAAAATCTGTCAGGTTAACACCCACAACAACAAACTAACAGCCTTCAGTTCACTTGACAGAGTCCCCTGACTAGGTGTCTAACAGATACTGTAGCCTACTTCCTGCCAGTTCTCTGTTGCCAATGACTGGAACGAACTGCAAAAATGTATTGAAGCTGGAGACTTATATCTCCCTCTCTAACTTTAAGCATCAGCTGTCAGACAGCTTACCGATCACTGTACCTGTACACAGCCCATCTGTAAATAGCCCACCCGACTACCTCATCCCCATATTGTTATGTATCTTCTTGCTCTTTTGCACCCCAGTATCTCTACTTGGAAAACATCACCTGCACATCTTTCACTCCAGTGTTTATGCTTAATTGTAAATATTTCGCCTCTATGGCCTATTTATTGCTTACCTCCCTACTCTTCTACATTTGCACACACTGTACATAGATGTTTCTATCGTGTTATTGACTGTACGTTTGTTTGTGTAACTCTGTGTTGTTGTTTTTGTCACACTGCTTTGCTTTATCTTGGCCGCAGTTGTAAATGAGAACTTGTTCTCAACTGGCCTACCTGGTTAAATAATGGTGAAATACATTTTTTTAAATGTACTTCCTCATCCCCTCCTCTCACCTGGTTGAGCTCGGCCTCCTGACGCAACCTCTCTCTCTGCTGCTGCTCCTGTTGCCAGGCCGACAAGCCCCCACATAGCTCTGTCCCAGGTCCGGGAGGCCGGTACTCCATCTGCTCACTCAGCCACATCTGGGTCCTCACCGCCGGCTGGATGGGGGACCCTCCTACTGCCTGGTGGCCCAGTGGTAGGCCCCTCTGGCTGGGTACCGTCAGCCCGACGCCAGGGTGCTTGGTCTCCGGTAAGGCACTGTAGGTCAGGTCTAAGGTGTTGGGTTTGAGCGGGGATGAGCAGGCCGAGTGAGAGTCTGTCTTAGTACTTAGGGGGTATTTGTACCGGGCCTCAGCCCCTGGGGAGCGCAGGTGGAGCCCTTGGGACAGGTAGGGTTCTGTGGGGCGCAGAGGGTCCTGCCTGTAACCGTAGAGCATGCCTCTGTCCAGGGAGCCGTGGGGGTCAGGGCGGTATGCTGCCCGTCCCACGGGGCTGGACTTCTCCTGGACGCTGAGGCGGGTGAGGGAGGACCAGCGTCGGACGGGCCGGGGGTCCTTCATATCCAGGGGGCTGTCGAGGGGCGAGGGCAGCTGGCAGGAGGACCAGGGGCTGACGGGCCGGGGGTCCTTCATATCCAGGGGGCTGTCGAGGGGCGAGGGCAGCTGGCAGGAGGACCAGGGGCTGCCCCCAGGGCAGAGAACCGTGCTGAGCTTGGAGCCGGAAGAGGGCGAGGGCATGACGTGGGCCGTGGGGAGGGCACCCTGGGAGCGCAGTGGCTGGAAGGACAGTGTGGTGCTGGAGCCAGATTGGTCTGAAGGACAGGAGAGAGGGAACGAGAAAGACACTTAGAGAAGCAGAACAGTATGTGTGGACTATCTTACTTATTCAAACTACATACATTTCTACAACAAAATGAACACAACTTTATTGGAATTGCAGACTTTGGGAACAAAGGAAGTGCGTCGGAGTGATTCTTCTAAACATTGTACTGCACAGTGTGTCCCAAGAACCATTTCATACTTCTTACTGGGCATTATGTTTTCTGAAAGGCGTCCTGGTTCATAAAAGGCTGCAGTAGGTCTAACTCATATACTGTTCTCTCTGCTACTGCAGGGCAAGCGGTACACCAGGTCTGGAACCAACAGCACCCTGAACAGCTTCTATCCCCAAGCCATAAGACTGATAAATAGTTAGTTAAAGTTACCAAGTAACCAATTAACCAATTTTACACTAACAAGTTTTTTCACATACGCTGATTCTGCTATCTACCCTGTTGCCTAGTCACTTTATCCAATATGTACATATCTACCTCCATTACCTCGTACCCTGCACATGGACTGCTTCTGCTACTATCTGTTATCTACCCTGTTGCCTAGTCACTTTATCCAATATGTACATATCTACCTCCATTACCTCGTACCCTGCACATGGACTGCTTCTGCTACTATCTGTTATCTACCCTGTTGCCTAGTCACTTTATCCTATACGTACATATCTACCTCCATTACCTCGTACCCTGCACATGGACTGCTTCTGCTACTATCTGTTATCTACCCTGTTGCCTAGTCACTTTATCCTATATGTACATATCTACCTCCATTACCTCGTACCCTGCACATGGACTCTGTGCTGGTACCCGTGAATACAGCCAAGTTATTGTTACTCATTGTGCATTTATTCCTTGTGTTATTATTTATACATTTCTCTTTGTTTCTCTCTGCCTTGTTGAAGGGCCCATCAGTAAGCCCATCACTGTTAGTCTACACCTGTTGTTTACAAAGCATTTTACAAACACAATTTGATTCATAGGACACACACACACACGGCCAGTCACACACACTTAGAAACACCGTGGGGAAACGAAAGGTTGTGCCTATGGCTGCCTGGCTGAGCCATTGTAAACTACCAAAGCAAGACATATTAGCTCCCCAGTTCACATCTGAAAATGAATGATAGTATAATATCTTAAAGCCCCATTCTGTAATGAATAGGAAGAACCCTATGGACTAGTACTACTGTAGACCTTAGCACTAAAATACAGCCGCTAGTTAGCCATGAGTACGCCAGGAGGAGTGGACTCCAAATCAAAAATCCTTTCAGCCCATTACATCAGCACATCATGGGAACCATGCAACAACCCATGACCCATATCCATCTTTCATCATGTACAGAAATAGACAAATATAAAGGCATCAAAGCCTCCAGCAGGGCTTCCGTGCATCTTATTAAAACTAGAGGACTCTGCAATGCAGCAGAGCAGGAATGTACTGTTGCAGAAGTACTGTAAGTAGCCTGGCTTTGTTTGGGGGGGAAAGGGAGAGGAGAGTAAGCCACAGAGACAGGGAAAGTCTGGAAGCTGGGGCAGAGTGGGTGGACAGTAGCTTGGTCTCAGCTTCGGGCCAACTTCTTTGTCATTCCTTGTCATGCCTTTATATAGAGAAATACAGTTGTCATGGTGACATACACCACAGGACTGAGCAGTTGGTTAAACTAAAGCACATTGATCTGCCACCAGATGAGGAGGACAGAGGACCTGTCTGATGGTGACAGGTCAGGGCAGTCCTCCAACATCCCCACAGTCCTCCAACATCCCCACAGTCCTCTAGTACAGGCAGCAAAGAACTGCTCCTGGCCAACACAGACCCCTGTGTAATTTCCCTTCAAATGAATCTCAATGATTGATGACCAGAAAAACAGAGAGTCCAAAGAACCTCTGCCAAAAAAAAGAGCATTGCAGGGAAGGATGCTGACTGTTCTGTACCCTGACAGAGATGCTATGGAGGAGGAGCCATCCAGACAGGGCGGTGACAGAGATGCTATGGAGGAGGAGCCAGCCAGGCAGCGCAGTGACAGAGATGCTATGGAGGAGGAGCCAGGCAGGGCAGTGACAGTGCTGCTATGGAGGAGGAGCCAGCCAGGCAGGGCAGTGACAGTGCTGCTATGGAGGAGGAGCCAGCCAGGCAGGGCAGTGACAGAGATGCTATGGAGGAGGAGCCAGCCAGGCAGGGCAGTGACAGAGATGCTATGGAGGAGGAGCCAGCCAGCCAGGGCAGTGACAGTGATGCTATGGAGGAGGAGCCAGCCAGGCAGGGCAGTGACAGTGATGCTATGGAGGAGGAGCCAGCCAGGCAGGGCAGTGACAGTGATGCTATGGAGGAGGAGCCAGCCAGGCAGGGCAGTGACAGAGATGCTATGGAGGAGGAGCCAGCCAGGCAGGGCAGTGACAGAGATGCTATGGAGGAGGAGCCAGCCAGGCAGGGCAGTGACAGAGATGCTATGGAGGAGGAGCCAGCCAGGCAGGGCAGTGACAGTGATGCTATGGAGGAGGAGCCAGCCAGGCAGGGCAGTGACAGTGATGCTATGGAGGAGGAGCCAGCCAGGCAGGGCAGTGACAGAGATGCTATGGAGGAGGAGCCAGCCAGGCAGGGCAGTGACAGAGATGCTATGGAGGAGGAGCCAGCCAGGCAGGGCAGTGACAGTGATGCTATGGAGGAGGAGCCAGCCAGGCAGGGCAGTGACAGAGATGCTATGGAGGAGGAGCCAGCCAGGCAGGGCAGTGACAGAGATGCTATGAAGGAGGAGCCAGCCAGGCAGGGCAGTGACAGTGATGCTATGGAGGAGGAGCCAGCCAGGCAGGGCAGTGACAGAGATGCTATGGAGGAGGAGCCAGCCAGGCAGGGCAGTGACAGTGATGCTATGGAGGAGGAGCCAGCCAGGCAGGGCAGTGACAGTGATGCTATGGAGGAGGAGCCAGCCAGGCAGGGCAGTGACAGAGATGCTATGGAGGAGGAGCCAGCCAGGCAGGGCAGTGACAGTGATGCTATGGAGGAGGAGCCAGCCAGGCAGGGCAGTGACAGAGATGCTATGGAGGAGGAGCCAGCCAGGCAGGGCAGTGACAGAGATGCTATGGAGGAGCCAGCCAGGCAGGGCAGTGACAGTGATGCTATGGAGGAGGAGCCAGCCAGGCAGGGCAGTGACAGAGATGCTATGGAGGAGGAGCCAGCCAGGCAGGGCAGTGACAGAGATACTATGGAGGAGGAGCCAGCCAGGCAGGGCAGTGACAGTGACGCTATGGAGGAGGAGCCAGCCAGGTAGGGCAGTGACAGTGATGCTATGGAGGAGTAGCCAGCCTGGAAGGGCAGTGACAGAGATGCTATGGAGGAGGAGCCAGCCAGACAGGGCAGTGACAGAGCAGTCCTTCTGTCAGCCCTCCTCATGTCAAATTATTCATTAGTGCCATTCACATGACATCCCCCAAATGCACATGCCTCACGACCGCAATGTTGTCAAATATGTGAAAATGGCACTGGGAGACACATTAAATGATCCATTATGATTTTATCCTTTGTCGAGTTATAAGGTCAATCAACTTAAAAGATTCAGCAATATTTTGAAAGCAACGTTAGTTCAGAATGGAGGTCAATTGCACTGGTTTACAAGCTGTACTGAAGTAGCCTACTTGGACTGATTTGTACTGAGACCCTGTTGTCATGCCACCCAGATTCCATTGGTGGGTTTTCAGTTCTTATGGATTCAGTTCCCGCTCACCTTGAGCCCCGGGAAACCTTTAGGTCAGGGCGCACATATAGATACTGGCACGCGGCTAGTTGAGGTTCTGACAAAGTGCTCCTTTGTTAGTGTGTATCAGAGCAAATGCCAGAACAGCTGGAGGGGCTGGGGGTTGAGGAGAGGGGTAAACAGAACAGCTGGAGGGGCTGGGGGTTGAGGAGAGGGGTAAACAGAGCAGCTGGAGGGGCTGGGGGTTGAGGAGAGGGATAAACAGAGCAGCTGGAGGGGCTGGGGGTTGAGGAGAGGGGTAAACAGAGCAGCTGGAGGGGCTGGGGGTTGAGGAGTTATGTAGCCAGAGCAGCTGGAGGGGCTGGGTGTTGAGGAGAGGGGTAAACAGAACAGCTGGAGGGGCTGGGGGTTGAGGAGAGGGGTAAACAGAACAGTTGGAGGGGCTGGGGGTTGAGGAGAGGGGTAAACAGAGCAGCTGGAGGGGCTGGGGGTTGAGGAGAGGGGTAAACAGAGCAGCTGGAGGGTTGGAGGGGCTGGGGGTTGAGGAGAGGGATAAACAGAGCAGCTGGAGGGGCTGGGGGTTGAGGAGAGGGGTAAACAGAGCAGCTGGAGGGCTGGAGGGGCTGGGGTTTGAGGAGAGGGGTAAACAGAGCAGCTGGAGGGGCTGGGGGTTGAGGAGAGGGGTAAACAGAGCAGCTGGAGGGGCTGGGGGTTGAGGAGAGGGGTAAACAGAGCAGCTGGAGGGATGGGGGTTGAGGAGAGGGGTAAACAGAGCAGCTGGAGGGGCTGGGGGTTGAGGAGAGGGGTAAACAGAGCAGCTGGAGGGGCTGGGGGTTGAGGAGTTATGTAGCCAGAGCAGCTGGAGGGGCTGGGGGTTGAGGAGAGGGGTAAACAGAACAGCTGGAGGGGCTGGGGGTTGAGGAGAGGGGTAAACAGAGCCGCTGGAGGGGCTGGGGGTTGAGGAGAGGGGTAAACAGAGCAGCTGGAGGGGCTGGGGGTTGAGGAGAGGGATAAACAGAACAGCTGGAGGGGCTGGGGGTTGAGGAGAGGGGTAAACAGAGCAGCTGGAGGGCTGGAGGAGCTGGGGGTTGAGGAAAGGGGTAAACAGAACAGCTGGAGGGGCTGGGGGTTGAGGAGAGGGGTAAACAGAGCAGCTGGAGGGCTGGGGGTTGAGGAGAGGGGTAAACAGAGCAGCTGGAGGGCTGGAGGGGCTGGGGGTTGAGGACATATAGCCAGAACAGCTGGAGGGGCTAGGGGTTGAGGAGAGGGGTAAACCGAGTAGCTGGAGGGCTGGAGGGGCTGGGGGTTGAGGACTGACGTAGCCAGAACAAGTCATTCTGGTTATGAGACAGCACATTCCACACAGGACCGGCTGCCACTCAAATCCCTTTCTCCAAGTCTCACAGAACACTTCCTCCCCTAGCCGGCTGTGTGCAATAACCTGGTCTGGACGCGGTTATTCTAAACCAGACATCCAGACCACTAACACAGCCCCCTACAGGCAGTCTGGAAGGCGTGTTGGCTCAAACTGAAGAAGACACAAGTCTAACAACCTGGAAAAGGCATTCAGTATGTTAACACTGACAACCATCTCTGACAGCCTGATGATGCTGCCATGTACAGTAGTTGATGGTAACTGATATGATAGTGGGCTACCAGGGAGCAACCACAAAGAGAAAACAGCACCTAGTGGTGACAGGATTGGTGGCCGGGAGGATGTGTTCAGGACAAAGGGAGGAAAAATAAAGAAGAGGATTTGGCTTTTACAAGTTTGGGAGTTGCATTATATTTTTAAACGCTGCCAATAAGCTTGTTACTGGAGCAAAATCACCAAAAAAATGATTGTGAAAGGCTACACAGAGTTCTGAGGCCCAGCAGGCTTGAATAAAACTTGATGAAATACCTGGGCCTTATCAAGAGTGATTTCAGATGTTATTTACTGTATGAAATCAAAGCGGGGCAAGAGCCCCACACACACACACACACGCACGCACGCACGCACGCACGCACGCACACACACACATTCTAACAACTGTTATTCATGACACAATAAAAAAGGAGGTCTGTTTTCCACCCTTATATAGGTAGGGAGGTAGTAACTGAAAAGTCTAGTTAAACTCCAGACTGGGGTTTAATGCACCCAGAACACACTCATCTGGTTCTGATTTCAATTACGGCAGAAGAGGAAAAACAGGCTAAGAGAGAGAGAGATTGGAGAAAAAGACAGAGAGAGAGAGAGAGAGAGAGAGAGATTGGAGAGAATGACAAGAGAGAGATGGAGAGAAAGACAGAGAGGGAGAGAGAGAGATTGGAGAGAAAGACAAGAGAGATGGAGAGAAAGACAGAGAGGGAGAGAGATTGGAGAGAAAGACAAGAGAGAGGGAGAGAAAGACAGATAGAGGGAGAGAGATTGGAGAGAAAGACAGACAGAGAGAGAGAGATTGGAGAGAAAGACAGAGACAGAGAGAGATTGGAGAGAAAGACAGACAGACAGAGAGAGAGAAAGACAGAGAGAGGGAGAGAGATTGGAGAGAAAGACAGACAGAGAGAGAGAGATTGGAGAGAAAGACAGAGACAGAGAGAGATTGGAGAGAAAGACAGACAGACAGAGAGAGAGAGAAAGACAGATAGAGGGAGAGAGATTGGAGAGAAAGACAGAGACAGATTGGAGAGAAAGACAGACAGACAGAGAGAGCGAGCGAGCGAGCGAGCGAGAGAGAGAGAGAGAGAGAGAGAGAGAGAGATTGGAGAGAAAGACAGAGTCAGAGAGAGAGAGAGATTAGAGAGTTGGACAGAGAGAGGGAGAGAAAGACAGAGAGAGAGAGAGATTAGAGAGTTGGACAGAGAGAGCGAGAGAAAGACAGAGAGAGACAGACAGACAGACAGACAGACAGACAGACAGACAGACAGAGAGTCTGTAAGAGTGCACTGCAGTGGATTTGGCTTTGGCTGCAGTATTCACGCAAAAATATAGCGCTGTGCAGTACTGCTTTGGCGAGAGACAGAGACAGAGAAAATCCTCTGCATTATCATTAACATCAGACTCGTACATTTCCTCAATGAAAACAATGTACTGAGCAAATGTCAAATTGGCTTTTTACCAAATTACTGTACAACAGACCATGTATTCACCCTGCACACCCTAATTGACAACCAAACAAACCAAAACAAAGGCAAAGTCTTCTCATGCTTTGTTGATTTCAAAAAAGCCTTCGACTCAATTTGGCATGAGGGTCTGCTATACAAATTGATGGAAAGTGGTGTTGGGGGTAAAACATACGACATTATAAAATCCATGTACACAAACAACAAGTGTGCGGTTAAAATTGGCAAAAAACACACACATTTCTTCACACAGGGTCGTGGGGTGAGACAGGGATGCAGCTTAAGCCCCACCCTCTTCAACATATATATTAACGAATTGGCGCGGGCACTAGAAAAGTCTGCAGCACCCGGCCTCACCCTACTAGAATCCGAAGTCAAATGTCTGCTGTTTGCTGATGATCTGGTGCTTCTGTCACCAACCAAGGAGGGCCTACAGCAGCACCTAGACCTTATGCACAGATTCTGTCAGACCTGGGCCCCGACAGTAAATCTCAGTAAGACCAAAATAATGGTGTTCCAAAAAAGGTCCAGTCACCAGGACCACAAATACAAATTCCATCTAGACACTGTTGCCCTAGAGCACACAAAAAACTATACATACCTTGGCCTAAACATCAGCGCCACAGGTAACTTCCACAAAGCTGTGAACGATCTGAGAGACAAGGCAAGAAGGGCATTCTATGCCATCAAAAGGAACATAAATTTCAACATACCAATTAGGATTTGGCTAAAAATACTTGAATCAGTCATAGAGCCCATTGCCCTCTATGGTTGTGAGGTCTGGGGTCCGCTCACCAACCAATACTTCACAAAATGGGACAAACACCAAATTGAGACTCTGCACGCAGAATTCTGCAAAAATATCCTCTGGGTACAACGTAGAACACCAAATAATGCATGCAGAGCAGAATTAGGCCGATACCCACTATTATCAAAATCCAGAAAAGAGCCGTTAAATTATATAACCACCTAAAAGGAAGCGATTCCCAAACCTTCCATAACAAAGCCATCACCTACAGAGAGATGAACCTGGAGAAGAGTCCCCTAAGCAAGCTGGTCCTGGGGCTCTGTCCACAAACACACCCTACAGCGCCCCAGGACATCAGCACAATTAGACCCAACCAAATCATGAGAAAACAAAAAGATATTTACTTGACACATTGGAAAGAATTTACAAAAAAACAGAGTAAACTAGAATGCTATTTGGCCCTACACAGAGAGTACACAGCGGCAGAATACCTGACCACTGTGACTGACCCAAAATTAAGGAAAGCTTTGACTATATACAGACTCAGTGAGCATAGCCTTGCTATTGAGAAAGGCCGCCGTAGGCAGACATGGCTCTCAAGAGAAGACAGGCTATGTGCTCACTGCCCACAAAATGAGGTGGAAACTGAGCTGCACTTCCTAACCTCCTGCCCAATGTATGACCATATTAGAGAGACATACTTCCCTCAGATTACACAGATCCACAAAGAATTCGAAAACAAATCCAATTTTGATAAACTCCCATATCTACTGGGTGAAATTCCACAGTGTGCCATCACAGCAGCAAGATTTGTGACCTGTTGCCACGAGAAAAGGGCAACCAGTGAAGAACAAACACCATTGTAAATACAACCCATATTTATGCTAATTTATTTTCCCTTGTATACCTTAACCATTTGTACATTGTTAAAACACTGTATATATATAATATGACATTTGTAATGTCTTTATTGTTTTAAAACTTCTGTATGTGTAATGTTTACTGTTCATTTTTATTGTTTATTTCACTTTATATATTCACTTTATATATTATCTACCTCACTTGCTTTGGCAATGTTAACACATGTTTCCCATGCCAATAAAGCCCTTGAATTGAATTGAATTGAGAGACAGAAAGTGATGGGGAACTAGGCCTGTAGAAGCCTGGGACTGGTAGTATTCAGCTCCCCAACCCCCCACAACTCACAGATTTGGGGAAAGCTTCCTTACGGTGCTCTTGCTTCTAATAATCACAATCAGAGTCATGGTGTCCCAGATACGGGTCCCTGTACACACGGCCAGGACGGCTCTTTCTTGTTCCACGCCCAGTTACAGTCAGTAACAGTCAGCTGTAGAATGTAGAGCTAGATAGAGCTAGATAGAGCTTGATAGAGCTAGCTAGAGCTTGATAAAGCTTGATAGAGCTAGATAGAGCTTGATAGAGTAAAATAGGAGTACTGCCTCCTCCATCTTAGAGGATGATGAGGTTTGGGAAGGAGGAAACAAATGTAATGTTGGTTGAATGCATTCAGCTGTGCACCTGACTTGGTATCCTCTTCCCTTTCCCTCTCTGTACAGGCAGAAAGGTACAGGACTCACCCCCTCTGCCTCTCGTGCCCCAGCAGGGTCACAGCGAGCCACCCACCCAGGTCAGTGGCCTTTCCCAGCAACCCTGCTCACTGCTGTTCGACAGACTGTGACAGTCTCTGGGGGCAGCAACGATCCCACACTGTGATCTAGCCAACACAACAGTATGGTGGCTGTACAGTGGGGGTATGGTGGCTGTACATTGGGGTATGGTGGCTGTACAGTGGGGGTATGGTGGCTGTACAGTGGGGTATGGTGGCTGTACAGTGGGGTATGGTGGCTGTACAATGGGGTATGGTGGCTGTACAGTGGGGGTATGGTGGCTGTACAGTGGGGTATGGTGGCTGTACAGTGGGGTATGGTGGCTGTACAATGGGGTATGGTGGCTGTATAGTGGGGTATGGTGGCTGCACAGTGGGGGTATGGTGGCTGTACAGTGGGGGTATGGTGGCTGTACAGTGGGGTATGGTGGCTGTACAGTAGGGTATGGTGGCTGTACAGTGGGGGTATGGTGGCTGCACAGTGGGGGTATGGTGGCTGTACAGTGGGGTATGGTGGCTGTACAGTGGGGTATGGTGGCTGTACAGTGGGGGTATGGTGGCTGTACAGTGGGGGTATGGTGGCTGTACAGTGGGGTATGGTGGCTGTACAGTGGGGGTATGGTGGCTGTACAGTGGGGTATGGTGGCTGTACAGTGGGGGTATGGTGGCTGTACAGTGGGGTATGGTGGCTGTACAGTGGGGGTATGGTGGCTGTACAGTGGGGGTATGGTGGCTGTACAGTGGGGTATGGTGGCTGTACAGTGGGGTATGGTGGCTGTACAGTGGGGTATGGTGGCTGTACAGTGGGGTATGGTGGCTGTACAATGGGGTATGGTGGCTGTACAGTGGGGTATGGTGGCTGTACAGTGGGGTATGGTGGCTAGATGGTATACTCGGTACAGGACAGGCCAGGTGTGGATAACAATGAGACAAAAATGACAACTGATATGACAGTTGGGTGGTGATGGTGATGATGAAGAGTGATTCTGAAAGAGAAGGTTACGTCGTCATCATTGTAAATAGAACCCTGCTGTGTTCCACCAGCCAGGCCCTGCTGAGCAACCACACACGTCTACTAGCCAATCCACAGCTCGGTGTGTAGTGTGTGTGTGTATATAGTGTGTGTGTAGTGTGTGTCTGTGTGTGTGTGTGTGTGTGTAAGTGGATGAATATACGAGAACATATGAGTGAAAGATGGTATGTGTGGTAGCCAATTTGTGCGTACAGTATAGAGTTCAGAGTGTGTGTGTGAACTGTACGTGTCAGACAAAATGCTAACATGACTGGACATGTTTTTCTCCCATTTTACAGACAGCCATGCTCCCTGAAAGGTGTGGTCCACATTAGCACGTATTTAGCCACTGCTATCTGGTTTCACGACACCGGGATGTTACCGCAGCGCTGGCGCCAAGGAGACGGGTCACCGGGGAAGGACACACGACTCAGGAGCTCTGGACGTTGCATTCTTGTAACCAAGGGCCCGGCCAGGGGCTAAGAAGGAGGTTCCTATAAAAACACAGTTGTTTTTACAGATGGGGTCCGACAGGGGCCAGAGTAAGGGGAACCGGAAGGGGGCAGGGGTGCTATATTGGCCTGTTGCTTGGCGTACTGCGGAGGGAGAGATATAAATAGGATGTTTTGATTCAGGTTTCATTTGGTATGGGTAAACATCCTATGATCCAGCCACTCAGGGATGTGATGTAAGGAAGGACCCCTGGGTTAAGGTAGGTAGCCTCTGTCCTGCCGGTCACAAACACAGGAAGAATAAGGTGACTGGACAGCCACATGGTAGGCTTAAAATGTCATCAGTCACACACACCATGTGTCATCATATGACTCAGGATTTGTTTACACCTTTGAGTAATACTCCCTTATCAACAGCAGTACCATGGACAGCTCACTGTTCCAACACCTTTGAGTAATACTCCCTTATCAACAGCAGTACCATGGACAGCTCACTGTTCCAACACCTTTGAGTAATACTCCCTTATCAACAGCAGTACCATGGACAGCTCACTGTTCCAACACCTTTGAGTAATACTCCCTTATCAACAGCAGTACCATGGACAGCTCACTGTTCCAACACCTTTGAGAAATACTCCCTTATCAACAGCAGTCCCATGGACAGCTTACTGTTCCAACACCTTTGAGTAATACTCCCTTATCAACAGCAGTACCATGGACAGCTCACTGTTCCAACACCTTTGAGTAATACTCCCTTATCAACAGCAGTACCATGGACAGCTCACTGTTCCAACACCTTTCAGTTCTTCTGATCCAAACACGCTTTCATGTCAGTCAACATCATCATTCGTCAGACTTTTGATGTTTGTTGACAGACCCGCTCACAATGATGTCATTCAATCTGCAAAGACAGCCATGTGGTTTATAACTCAACATCAGGAATGTAATTCAAAGCACACCAATCTAATCTATTTCTGTAGTGTGGCGCTCCTTGTGACATGACATGCCTGACCTGCTAGCTGTCATCTGAGCAGCACTGGAAATCTCTCTCCGTTGGTGTTACATCACCACAGACAGCACTTAGCTAACCCCGCCAGCTTGCTCATGTCCTGGACGTAACGGCAGGCTTCATGGACGAGATGTGCTGGCGTAACCAGAGAGAGGTAGATAGGACGCGAGCTAGGCAGACGGGGAGACGGAGGCAAGGGCACCAGCTGAAATACGAGTCAGCGCATCGGACAGAAGAGGAGAGAGGGTAGGTGGGATGTGCTATCTAAGCATTGGTCAAAGAGGATCACAGTTTAGTGGCCATAAACAGAGATGGGAGCTAGTGATATGGCTGTTGATCTCAACTCTAAATAGCCTACCAGTTATGCACTGCGCCCATCAACAACAATAACAAGCTCGAGACTAATTCTTAGTGACAAGAAGAGAGCAGCGGTTCCCGATCCGGTGCTTTTAAAGGGGTTGCATAAGACCTTCAGTGGGCGAGCAGCAGCTTTGATGTGGTGTGTTTGTGTTTGTTTATGGAATAGTTCTCCAACACAACGGTCTTGTGAGAATCCTCAGGCACAACCAGCAACGTGTAACAAGTGTGTGCAGTATACTGTAACTCTGCACAGCATGTGTGTACAGATGTAGGATCTTCATTTGATCACTCTGTCGCAGGAGAACTTTCCTGCACTGCAGGAAATGATAAACTTGTTGTGTATGTAAGTTTGAAAAGTTTCCACTTGAAAATTTGAGACTGGACTTCTCTTATGAAAAATTCCCCAATGCCCACAAAAATGTCCATTAATTATAATCCACATTTCCTGTTGCTGCAGGATTATTTTCCTGCTGTAGCAAACTGGCTCAAATTAAAATCCTACATGCATGTGCCCAGATTAATATCTAGTGAGAGCAGTGTGTCCGCATGGCTGCATCATGGCACCACAAGTCAATAGTCCCAACCAGGTGAAAGCGCTGTGTGTGTGTCTGTGTGTTTGTGCACATGCACACGAGGGGACAGATGGTCCTATGGCCCAGTGTGTGTGTGTTTATACTTAATGGAGGCCTCTTGACGGAGGGCCACTGTGGGAGAGACAGACTAGCTGGATGGATGGAGCTACATTCTCTCTCTCTCAATCTCTCTCAGCAGACCTGAAGCACAAACACAGGGCTCAGCAGTCAGCATATCCTTCATGGAAACGGTTGACCAGATAAAACAAGCCTGAACAGGAGAGGAGGCTGGCTGGCTGGCTGGCTGCGTGACGCTGAAGAGAAGTGCTGAGCCATCAGGTCTGTCAGAGCTGAGTGATGGACTTCATAAAGACAGAGAGGAGACGAATGACTGGACTCTGCTCTCCAACAATTCCCTGTCATTCCTAGAACACCATGCACCAAGCCGATCCATCAATTACTTCAGTTGAGCTTGGTCAGATCTACCACTGTGTTCTCTCCTTCCTGTAGCAGTTCACATCGTTCTGTCAGCAGCCCACAGGAACGCAAAACCAGCAGCACATTGCAGGCCAACAATATGCATTACACCGGACTGGAGTATCAGTGCACATGGATCTGTAGTCTAACTACAGCCTTGCGGCTGTATCCTTCCCTTAACTCATTTAACACACATTTTAATTAGAGCCCTGCCTTTAACAATAAGGGGACAAGTATTCCTGGTGTATACCATAGAGCATGGGTGGAGACTGTAATACCCTGTTAGCTATCCAATAAACTCCTGCCATGTTCATGTTGCCTCTGTAATGAATCAGGACTATTAGCTCTCCCCTCATCCCTGCTTCTTTCATTCATTAAATCCAGGGTGTCTCACTTCATCTGTATGTGATGGCATAGGCATCAGCTTTAACTGAGAGAGAGAAAGAGAGAGAAAGAGAGAGGCTATATGACCATACTCAGAGAGAGAGGAGGGGAGAGGGATCCATTTTCCTGCTGTGTAGCTAGTGACAAAAGGGGGAAAGGAGAGCAGAGAGGGAGAAGGGCAAAGTGGAAGTTTTGCCTACGTAAACGGAAAAAAGTCAGACGGCGAAGATGGTGAGAGGTGATGCATGAGTTGACTGTCTCTGTGTGTATTCCTGAGGGTGGGAGCAGAGGAAAGGAAGACAGAAAGACAAGAGGGAGGCAGCCGGAGGGGAGGAGAGAGAGAGGGACAAAAGGAAGTGGGATCCTGTGCCTGACTGTACCCGGACCCATAGGAATAATACACCAACAGAACATGCCTGGTTTCTGCTCCACCTACTACCCTGGGGGTTCTGAATGACAGGTAGGGTGGGGTCATGACTTCATGTCCCCCAGAAAGGCCCTGAAGCTGGGGCAGATTGATGAATGAAAGACCTCTGCCCCCTCCATCATACACTGGGTTTTAAAGTGCACCACAAAGACTTTGGAACCACAGACTCTTCCTAGAGCTCAGCAATCAGGGGAGAAGGGTCTTGATCAGAGAGGTGAACAAGAACCCGATGGTCACTCTGACAGAGCTCCAGAGTTCTTCTGTGGAGATGGGAGAACCTTCAAGAAGGACAACCATCTCTGCAGCACTCCACCAATCAGGCCTTTATGGTAGTGTGCCAAGCATCACATCTGGATGAAACCTGGCACCATCCCTACGGTGTAGCATGGTGGCGGCAGAATCATGCTGTGGAGGTGTTTTTCAGCGGCAACAACTGGGAGACTAGTCAGGATCAAGGTAAAGATGAACGGAGCAAAGTACAGAGAGATCCATAATAAAAAACTTGCTCCATGGCTCTAAGGACCTCAGACTAGGGCGAAGGTTCACCTTCTAAGCACACAGCCAAGACAACGCAAGAGTGGCTTCAGCACAGCCAGAGCCCAGACTTAAACCTGATCAAACATCTCTGGAGAGACCTGTAAATAGCTGCGCAGCAACGCTCGCCGTCCAACCTGACAGAGCTTGAGAGGATCTGCAGTGAAGAATGGGAGAAACTCCCAAATATAGGTGTGCCAAGCTTGTAGCGTCATACCCAAGAAGACTTGAGGCTGTAATCGCTGCCAAAGGTGTAAAAACAAAGTACTGAGTAAAAGGTCTGAATACTTATGTAAATACACAAATATGCAAGTAACCATTTCACTGTAACATTTATACCTTCTGTATCCTGTGCATGTGACAAATAAACATAGATTTTATTTGATATAGTGTGTGTTTACCAGA